>NC_082641.1:17292987-17604320 GCF_028023285.1 Balaenoptera ricei | reverse complement strand
ATCATAAGGCTTATCTAGTGGTAAAGATAAACTCTTAAAAGAAACTAGAGAAAAAGACACAATGTGTACAGAGGAAAGAAAATAAGCAAAACAATAAACTTCTTATCACAAACTCATGTCAGACAACAAATGTAAGAAAAACATGTCAGCCAAGGATTCTAAACACAGAGAAAATGTATTGTAATAATAAAGGGGAAATAGTTTTTCAGGCAGAAAAGTTCAGAACCCATTGTCCATGAACCTGCCCCAAAGATATGTAAAAGTAAGTCCTACAGGTAGAATAAAATTACACCAGACAAAAATGAATGAAAAGTGTCAGCAAAAGTAAATGCATGTGTAGGTATAGAAGATAATGCTTTTTATCTTGTTTTAATTATCTTTAAAAGATAATTTACTCTCTAAAGAAAACAATAACAATGCTCTGTGAGATTTGTGTGCAAGTTACATTTACTAATACAATAATAGAACTGGTAATACAGTAATAGAAATGAAAAAAAAGGTGCACTTTTGTACTATTCTTACATTGTAAGTTAAGTAGTACATGTAATCTGAAGGTAGAATGTGATGTTAAAAAGTGTCTATTTCATACCATAGAGCGATCATTGAAAAAGAATAATAGAACAAAAATATATAGCTAAGATGTAATGACATTTAAAAAATCGAGATAAGGCATGAAACATTAAAAAAAAAAACACACAGAGAACAGACGGGAAAAGAGAAAACAAACAGCAAGATGTCAGACTTAAACCGTAACAAAAATTACAAGAAACAAGAATGATCTAATCACTATGAGTTAAGGCAAGCTCACAGAGTATAAAGCTAGATGATAGAGCAAGATCAAAATATTCACCTTACAGATATCCCACATTAAATAACAAGACACAATAAGTTAAAAACTAAAGAACATTAAAAAAAAAAGAAAACATTTTACCGAAGGTCCTAGGCAGTATAAGAAAGGCAGACAAGGAAATAAAAATAGACATACTGTAAGGGAAGTAGAAAGTCCATCTTTATTTGCAAAAGGAACTATTGTGTATACATAAATCCTGAAGAAATAAACAAAACTATAATAGATTTATATGTATCTTTAGCATGGCTGTAGGTTAAATGGGAAACATATTTATATATATATAATATTTTTATACGTCAGCCACAAAGAATCTAAATATGGAATTTTACAGAATAATAGCAAAACAAATGACAAAAGGATTAAAAGAGACAACATAAGTTTGTAAAAGATGAATATAGTTTGAGGGTTTAAATGGCCTGCCTTCAAGAGATATTATAGTCACAATAAACAACACAGGCTAGTATGAGAAGAAAAAATGTGTGTGTGTGTGTGTGTGTGTGTGTGTGTGTGTGTATACACACATATATATCAACTGAGTCAAGAAGAGAGAAGAGAAATAGATGCATACATACAAAATCAATTGAGTTATGAAAAAGTACAAGGCTATTTAAATGTGGAAAAGAGAATCTTTGCAGCAAATTCCTCTAGTACAACTGGAAATTCATTACAATGGAAAATATATATCTTTCATTCAATTTTGTTATGAACCTAAACTGCTCTAAAAAATAAAGTTTATTAAAAATAAAAAAAAAGAATATATATTAAAAAAAACTCCCACCATACATAAAAATTAATTCCAGATGGATTATAGCCCTAAATGTGGAGACCTAAAATTAAAGATAAAAGTAAACTTGTAGAAATAAATGTTAATGGAAAATATTTGTGATCACCGGTTAGGCAAAGATTTCTTAGATATGACATAATAGCAACAATCATAAGGAGAAAAATTGAAAAATTAATTTTAAATTAAAAATAAAACTTCTGATCACCATAAGACATTTCAAAAAATTTAAAAAGCAAGACTCAGATGGAGAATACATGCAAAATGTATTTCTGACAAGGACTTTATTGTAGACTATATAAAGAATTCTTATAGATCAAAAATAAGCACACAAACAACCTGATAAAATTAATGGACAACACGTAAGCAAACACTCCACCAAAGAAGATAATATGCACATTGCAAAGAGGCATATGAAAAGTTGTTCAACATAATTTTCGTCAAGGAAATAGAAATTAAAATCATAATAAGAATTTATTAAAATTCAAACAAAATTACTAACATTAAAAAGACTGACAGTACCAAGAATTTTAGAGTATGTAAAACAACTAGAACTTATTGCTGGTGGGAATATAAAATGGTATAGCCACTCTGCAAAAATTTGGCAGTTGTTTTATATAGTTAAAGATTCACTTACTATGTTATTCACCATTTCCATTCCTAGCTATTACCCAGGACAAACAGAAATATGGGTCTATACAAAAGCTTGTATATAGATTTACTCATAATAATTCCTGTTTTCAAACATGAAACAACCAATGTATTCATCAATACAAGAATGCATAAAGCCATTGTGTTGTATCCATAAAATAGCATATTACTTCGCAATAAAAATTAATGGGCTACTGATTCATGTGACAAGCCTTGTACCTCAAATCACGATGACAAGGTGAAGAAGGCAGGCACAAAAGACTATATACTTTAAGATACTACTTATTTGAAAGTTAAGAAAAAGAAAAATTGTGGAGACAGAAATCAGATTAGTAGTTACCAGGGGCTGGACGTTGGGGAGAAATTGACTGCAAATTGGCCTTTGTGACTTTGAAGTTTGGCTGAAATGTTCTGTATTATTTGGGGGCCAGTTAATAATGGTACATGTGCGTGCACTCACTAAAAATTCCCGTCTAACTGATTATGCAGATTATTAATATTCAGGCTGTAAAATTAATTAGTTAAAATGATGTAACATTATTTTAGGACATATCTTCCCCGAAGATATGTTTATCTTTGAAATGTTAACTGAGTTGTGTATATAAAAAAGCATATTAGGGGGCTTCCCTGGTGGCGCAGTGGTTGAGAATCTGCCTGCCAATGCAGGGGACACGGGTTCGAGCCCTGGTCTGGGAAGATCCCACATGCCGCGGAGCAACTAGGCCCGTGAGCCACAATTACTGAGACTGCGCGTCTGGAGCCTGTGCTCCGCAACAAGAGAGGCCGCGATAGTGAGAGGCCCGCGCACCGCGATGAAGAGTGGCCCCCACTTGCCACAACCTAGAGAAAGCCCTCGCGCAGAAACGAAGACCCAACACAGCCATAAATAAATAAATAAATAAATAAAAATAAAGTCAGACAAGAGAAGTGCCTGATTATTTAAAAAAAAAAAAAAAAAAAGCATATTATATACATCGTTGTGACTTGAACTGTGTTCTCCCTAAAAAGATAAATTCAAACCCTATCCTCTGGAACCTGTAAATGTGACCTTATTTTTGGAAATAGGATTTTTGAAGATGTAAACAAATTAAGATGAGGTCATCCTGGATTAGTGTGGTCCTATCCAAAGGCTGGTGTCTTTGACAGGGGACACAGAGACACACAGAGAAATATGATGATGGAAACTGAGTTTGGACTGATAAAGCTACAAGCCATAGAATGCCAATAATTATCTGCAACCATCAGAAGCTAGGAGAGACACATAGAACAGATTCTCTCTCAAGCCTCCGGAAGGAAACAACCCTGCTGAACTTTGATTTCAGACTCTAGTCTCCTGAACGGGGACAGAACAACATTTTTGTTATTTTAAGACATCAGGTTTGTGGTAATTTGTTATGGAAGCTCTGGGAAACTATTACATACACTTACTATCACACCGTTGTCATTACTCAAACAATTTTGAGACTTCCCTGAGAAACTGCCTCAGGCAGCAGTATGTTCTCAGTAACATTCTCTACACTAGGAATGTCTTTGTGTTTTCATGCTGGATTCGATCTATTAAATAGTTAAAACTGAATATAGTAACTTATACTACTTAAGATTTTTCCTTAAGAAAGTCCTGAAAATATTTTAATAAGAAAATAAGAAAAGCTGATACTTATTGAGAGCTTACAATGTGCTAAGCACTATACTTTGCTTTATGTTCAATATCTCACTTAATCTTAATAACAACCTTGTGAAATACATACTTACTTTATTACTGACACTTTACAGAAAAAGGCCAAGAAATTGGGAGATTAGATTAGTGTGCTCAAAGGTAAATAATAGTACACAGTGGACCTGCTAATTTCATTAAAACAATATTTGTTCAGTACCTACTCTATGCCAGCTAATCTTTTGAGGAATAAAACAGTGAATAATAAGAACAAAAATTAGATACAAAATAAATATGGTATGTATAATGTTCTCTACAATTTAAAAGAATGACTCAAAATAAACTGATTCACTTGAAAGGGTTCATTACAAAGACAGAAATATCCTGAAATATTTTTAACTGAAATTTCGTATAAAAATATTTTCCTTTGGAAGAAACAACCATCTTTTCTTTAGACCTGAGCTTTTTAAGTAAAATAAAATTGTTTCATGTTCCACAGTAGATAACTCAAGAGAAATCAGAGAGAAATGACTCCAAGATGTACTTAAATCCCCTGGGGTCTTATCAAGACTGATATTTAATACTAACCTTCTGGGCTGTGCTGTAAGCAATATGGTACGATCATATGGGAATCTGAGCAAATTTTTGTGGAATATCAATACTGAAGTAAAATCCCTGTTGCCTATCTAAGTCTACCCTAAACTAATCTCAAATGATTTTTTGAAAAATGTGAATTTTTAAATTACTGCTGAAAGAACAAGACATATATTAGAACACTGACAATGACTGAAGAATGCACTATTTTAAGTTTAGTTATTATCATAACTTAATCATGTCCTATAAAAGTTTTCAAAAGACTTGCAATAAAATGAAAGAAAAAATGAAAACAGTTACAAGTTGAATTCTACAGAAAAATAACTTATATGTTTATTAAAATGAAGATGCTTGCTTATTTAATAGAATGTAGGTATGGGACAATGATTTAAACAGAATTCTTCCTTACTGCCATAAGAATATTAAGTAATTCAATGTCACGTCCCAATTACACAAATCTATTAGAGCATAAGTTAATAAGGTAAGGCGCAATCAAATATTGGAAGACTCTGTCTGCATGCTAAGACTTTACCATTAAATGATTTTAAGTGGGTTATTCTCATAAAGAGTTTTAACTTTTAAATATATATATCTGTTATCCTTGTATAGAATGACTTGGAAGGGAGGTAGACAAAAGCCATGAGGATCAGTCAGCAAGCAAATGAAATCATGCAGGTATGAGGTGATAAATTAGGTAGAAATGGGTAAAAGGAGAAATGAATAACTCATACAGCTCTATCAGAGATAAAATTTAATGCTATTGTTTGATGTCATACTAGCCAAAGGAAAAAATAATAATACACATGATCTCTATTAAGATAACTGTAAGGCAGATCCCAGAGGCCTGGGAGAAAAAACAGGTAAGACAACCATGAAAATAATGAGTTCTAGAACACTTCAAGAAAAAGACTTATAAACTATGATGAAAAGAAGAATATGAGAGATTGAGTTTAGTGGCCTTTGAAGATCAAATTCAAAACATGAGGTAAGAGTTCATGGTCAAAGTAAGAGTGGATTTTGGTGGGAAAATGTTTGTTAACATGTCATTTTGCCCCCAAGATCTTCAGTTAATGTTATATCTTCATGTCATAAGAGAGATTTCAAGGACATAGCCTCAAGATGACCATCAATTTTTAATAGTCTGTGCCTTCCATCCTCTTCAACTCTTAGTATTTCTCTAGGATTAACATAAATGCATAAATATAGAGAAATATGTTCTGGGCTTTGTATATCTACAAAGTAGATATAAAATATATGTACATTAATATATGTATGTATATAATAATGGATGTGTCTGGAATATATAAAAAGCATTCATAAATCAATAAAAAGCAAGATACCCTAATGGAACAATTGGCAAAAGATTCAAACAAGGTATTCACAAAAGATAATGTTCAACTGGACATAAGGCACATAAAAAAGTTCTCTATTTCATTCATCATAAAGTATAAACGCAAATTAAAACAGGAATATAATCTCACCAGCAGGGTAAATAAAAATAATAGACAATTTCATGTTTTGGGAGAACATGGAGCAACTGGAGCTTTCATATACTGTTGTTAAGAATTATAAATTAATGAAATCACTTTACAAAGGTGGTTGGTAGTATTTACTATAGCTAACCTACTTATACTTCGAGCAAGTAACTTCACTTGTGTGTATCTCCCCACCACATATGTTCAGCTAAATATATGAAAAAGACCATTCATAGCAGCAACATTTGTACTAGCTAACATCTGGAAAGGAGTCAAATGTCTATTTACAGCAAAACCAATTAATGAATTGTGATACATTCATAAAATGGACTACTCATTAATGAGATGAATAAACTACAACCAAATGTAGCAATATGGGTGAATGTCATATGCAAAATATCGATGAAAATAAGCTAGACAGACATAGTACATAATGGATGATCCCTTTTATATTAAGTGCAAAAACAATATATTATTTTAGATGTCAGCACTGTTGTTATTCACTTTGGGGGGAGGGGCAGTTGTAGTCACCAAAAAAAAGAGGTTGTGAAGGAGGATTTGAGGGATCTGGTAATACTCTGTTTCTTCCTATAAGAAGAAAAAACGTGTGTGTTTACTTTCTGTAAATGCATCACTAATACAAATATGATTGTGTACCATTCTGGACTTAGGTTATGAACTTAATAAAATTTTTTGTATTCAAAAATAACTTGGTAAATATGCTGAGAAGCCCTAAGAAGCTAAATAGGATATAGTGGTAAGTCTAGAACTGCTAAGCATAGATTGAAAATATGCATGATTCATTAAAATCCATGAAAAACTTGCTACTACCTCTGCATATCTAAAAAAATGAAAATATAATTATTAGTTCTCCTTGGAAGAACATATACAAATTACTATTATTTGAAATAAGTCTGTAGCTGAAAAGATTTTCACTTTCATTATTACAGGTAGCATGACTGCTTTGGAGTTTTTTGCAAAACTATTATAAATATTCAAAGTGATCTGTTTATCAGCCATTTAGTCAAGGATTTCACCTCTGCAAAGTCAGAAAGGACACTCTCTTCCTTAGTGCCCTAGTACTCTCTCTTATTTAAAACCTACACTATTTCTGTTCTTTACTGTGAATGCAAAGTTTAATGATCCACACACTCTAACCATCCAGTTTAAAAATAATGAAAAAGACATGTTGTAGGATCTGAAAAAAACTAGGCTAAAGTCCTCTCATAAAGACTTGTAATAACCCCATGTTATTACAGAACAAATATCATTGTACCAACAGACTGTCCTCGAGCCCATGCAATATCTGAGGTTAACTAGAAAATTCTAGGAGAAAAATATGTGAAGTCACAAAAGAGTCTCTCTGTAAACAGGTGATGACAGTAAAGATGTAGAAATGAAGACTCTAGATGGATCTGTTTGTACATCAGTGTGCCTGTTTGTACATGCCTATAAGAAATGCTTCAGCAGACAATAAAAAATCCAAAGTTTGTTCTTCTTTCTCTTTATATTGTAGCTCTTTAGAAATATATAACCTGATGGACTTAATAATAGTCACATACTAAATAAAATGGGCTTCTAATTTATCAAATTCTTATTTTTTACCATGAAACTGAGTCAAACATCTATACTTTTAAAGGACTATGAGAGGTAGAATGACAAAAAAAATGTGGCTAACATGCCCATTAGTAAAAGTGTAAACCAGGCAAATGTTATATGCTAACACTTCATTTCTTTCCAAAATTATGTTTTAAAATTGAAGAGTGAGATTTATTTTTTCTGTTTTTTGCATAAAACATGGAAAGCAGCAACAAACAAACAACCAAACAAAAAACCAAAAAACCAACTTTACTATCCCCTTAAAAATGAGAGCAGGCCTGCCCTTCAACAAAATAGTAAGATCAAAAGGCTATGTAATGAAAAAAAAAAATTCCAATGGGTGACATGCATTTCTGAGAAAGGATAAGACACATAAAGTGTTTCATCTAAGACATAACAATGGGAAATAGACTCAGCTACTATAAAATTAAGTTGGATCAAAACAGCTTAAATTTGATGACTTATTAAATGCCAAGTAAGGGCTAGCACGCTAACTTGGAATACCTGAAAGCCCCAGACATAGGAGGAGACTGCCTTCCCTCGTCAACCCTTTTCATAGGTCAATTGCTCATGAGAGGGACTGAGAACAGGGAGGGTAGACATACCAACTTCACAGGATGCATGGCTTGCTGATGTTTGGGGCTGAAGAAGGAGAGCCTAAAGCAACCTGCCTGTTCACCAATCCTGCATGACTGCAAGGTAAGGATTGGCCACCCTGAGCAGTGTGCAGGAAAACCATCCACACTCAGCCTGGATCTTGATGTGATGAAAGATGCAGCTCTCTGCTACTGGGGAAAGGAAGGAAAGTGAACACCATCTGCCCCAGATCTTTCACTGCCTGAAGCAGAAAATATCTGTCACTGGGGGAAAGACAGAAATATGACCAATATTCCCCAACCCCATACATCAATACAAGGCCAAGACTGACTACCACTGGGAGGGGGCCAGAAAGACTCTGCATTGACCTAAAAGGCAAAGCTCTCTGATGCTATGGGAGGTACAGAACACTTACCTACCACAGCCTCTTTAAATTCATGGCATTAAGCCATCTGCCCCTAAAGGCTGAGCAGGACACACACCCATCTCTGACAGTGCATCAGTATGAGGCAAACACTTGCTACAGCTGAGAGAGTACCAGGAAATCTCTTTGGGTTCAGGACTTTGCACTGAATAGGAGGAAGTGGTTGTTCGCTGTGGAAGAGTAGGAATGCTGAGAAAGCCTAAGACATGAGGCTCAAGGAAACAGGGCCTGTTTCAGGTTGCACTGGTAGCAAGGAAACTGAAAAATCTTTTCCCCACTGGATAAGTCTTACATTGGGTAGCAAGCAATGCCCTACTGCTGAGAGAGGAGCAAAGCACAGGGAGAAACCCATCTTTAGTAAAGTCTTCCTGGGCCTGCTGAAAGCAGAAGGTGGAACAGTAACACCCAGAGAGAGAGCCTCAATCATTCCAGGCCTCACGCTAAGCAAAAAGCAGCAGCTGTCTATCACTAGAGGATTTTCAAATTCATGGGGTACTGAATATAAATAAATAAGCAAGAGTCCCTAACCCCACTGAACTACAAGCTAGATTGAGATGGTACATTCAGAATAGACAAAACAAAGGAAATAATTTTGAACTTGAAGATGTGACAATAGAAATTATCTTACCTAGAGCACAAAAATAAGACAGAGAAAAAATGGAATAGATAAGTGAAAACCATGGGACAATATGAAAACATTCAAATATACAAGTACTGGAAACCCAGGAAGAGAAGAAGGAAAGAGAGAATTGGTCACAAGAAATATTTTAAGAGATTAAGGTTGAGAATTTTTTAAATGTTTAAAAACAAACAAACAAAACCTCCCACAGATCCAAGAAGTTCAGAGAAACCTGAAGTGTGAGAAATGCAAATAAAAACGCAGCCAACTACACCTCATAATAAAACTACTGAAAACGAAAGACAAAGGAAATTTATGAAAGAAGCCAGAGAAAACAAAGACATAGAATGAATTGATAGTAAAATTATAGCTGAATTCTCATAGAAACAATGGAATTCAGAAGACAATGACATTAAATCTTTAAAGAGCTAAAAAAAAAGTCTAGAAGTCTATTTCCTGTGAAAACATAGTAGAGATAAAAGGACAGAAACAAATCTTAAAAAATTCATCGCCGGCAAAATTGTACTACCAAGAAATGCTAAAAGATAGTTTTACAGATTGAAACAAAAAGATATAAAGAACAATAGAGAATAAATAAGTTTCTAAATACACAGAACTCAAAAATTCCTATGTTTATACAAGTATATCACTAAATTTTCTAAATTAAAAAAACACAGAGGTTCAGGGAGTAGTGTTCCTGTGGAAGGGCTCTAGTGAACTGGCTATGGGGCGAGGTTGTGCAGGTTGAACACTGGGGTAGGGCCCCAGGACCCCTGAAGAAACTGAGGAAGAGGCCATGACACCCAAAGTAAAGCAAAGGGAATGAAAGAAGTAAATACTCTTGAAAGTATCAACAATAAGTGCGTTTCTTCCAATCCAACAACATGGTGTATCTCTCCATCTGTTTGTATCGTCTTTAATTTCTTTCATCAGTGTCCTATAGTTTTCTGCATACAGGCCTTTTGTCTCCTTAGGTAGGTTTATTCCTAGGTATTTTATTCGTTTGTTGCAATGGACAATGGCGGTGTTTCCTTAATTTCTCTTTCAGATTTTTCATCATTAGTGTATAGGAATGCAAGAGATTTCTGTGCATTAATTTTGTATCCTGCTACTTTACCAGAGTCATTGATTAGCTCTAGTAGTTTTCTGGTAGCATCTTTAGGATTCTCTACGTATAGTATCATGCCATCTGCAAACAGTTTTACTTCTTTTCCGATTTGGATTGCTTTTATTTCCAGTTTTTCTCTGATTGTCGTGGCTAAATCTTCCAAAACTATGTTGAATAATAGCAGTGAGAGTAGGCAACTTGTCTTGTTCCCGATCTTAGAGGAAATGGTTTCAGTTATTCACCACTGAGAACGATGTTGGCTGTGGGTTTGTCATGTATGGCCTTCATTATGTTGAGGTAGGTTCCCTCTATGCCCACTTTCTGGAGAGTTTTTATCATAAATAGGTGTTGAATTTTGTTGAAAGATTTTTCTGCATCTATTGAGATTATCATATGGTTTCTATCCTTCAACTTGTTAATATGGTGTATCACATTGATTGATTTGTGTATATTGAAGAATCCTTGCATTCCTGGGATAAACCCCACTTGATCATGGCGTATGATCCTTTTAATGTGCTTTTGGATTCTATTTGTTATTCTGTTGAGGATTTTTGCATCTATGTTCATCAGTGATATTGGCCTGTAGTTTTCTTTTTTTGTGACATCTTTGTTTGGTTTTGGTATGAGGGTGATGGTGGCCTCGTAGAACGAGTTTGGGAGTGCTCCTCCCTGTGCTATACTTTGGGAGGGTTTGGGAAGGATAGTTAGCTCTTCTCTAAATGTCTGATAGAATTCGCCTGTGAATCCATCTGGTCCTGGGCTATTGTTTCTTGGAAGATTTTTAGTCACAGTTTCAATTTCAGTGCTTGTGATTGGTCTGTTCATATTTTCTATTTCTTCCTGGTTCAGTCCTGGAAGGTTGTACTTTTCTAAGAATTCATCCATTTCTCCCATGTTGTCCATTTTATTGGCATATAGTTGCTTGCAGTAGTCTCCCATGATCCTTTGTATTTCTGCAGTGTCAGTTGTTACTTCTTTTTCATTTCCAATTCTGTTGAGTCTTCTCCCTTTTTTCTTGATTAGTCTGGTTAATGGTTTATCAATTTTGTTTATCTTCTCAAAGAACTAGCTTTTAGTTTTATTGATCTTTGCTATCATTTCCTTCATTTCTTTTTCATTTATTTCTGATCTGATCTTTATGATTTCTTTCCTTCTGCTAACTTTGGGGTTTTTTTGGTCTTCTTTCTCTAATTGTTTAGGTGTAAGGTTAGGTTGTTTACTTGAGATTATTCTTGTTTCTTGAGGTAGGATTGGATTGGATTGGAAGAATCAATACTGTGAAAATGACTATACTACCCAAAGCAATCTACAGATTCAATGCAATCCCTATCAAACTATCAATGGCATTTTTCACAGAATTAGAACCATACATTTCACAATTTGTATGGAAACAAAATAAACCCCGAACAGCCAAAGCAATCTTGAGAAGGAAAAATGGAGCTGGAGGAATCGGGTTCCCTAACTTCAGACCATACTACAAACCTACAGTAATCAAGCCAGTATGGTACTGGCAGAAAAAACAGAAATATAGATCAATGCAACAGGATAGAAAGCCCAGAGATAAACCCATGCACATATGGTCACCTTCTCTTCGATAAAGAAGGCAGGAATATATAATGGAGAATAGACAGCCTCTTCAATAAGTGGTGCTGGAATAACTGCACAGCTACATGTAAAAGAATGAAATTAGAACACTTCCTAACACCATGCACAAAAATAAACTCAAAATGGATTAAAGACCTAAATGTAAGGCCAGACACTCTCAAACTCTTAGAGGATAACATAGGCAGAACGCTCTATGACATAAATCATAGCAAGATCCTTTTTGACCCACCTCCTAGAGAAATGGAAAAAGAAACAAAATAAACAAATGGGATCTAATGAAACTTAAAAGCTTTTGCACAGAAAAGGAAATCATATACAGTTTTGGGAGAGCTGCAGCTTCCACATAGCCCAACAGTGGTCTGCCCTGCCTTGGCCTGTGAGCACCCTGAGTGTTGAAGCAGGAGAGAGAGCAGATGTGACTGACAGGTGGACCTAATGCAGTTCCACGATTAACCACCCTGAGCTGAGCTGTACAGAGGGCCCCACCTACTTTGTAAGACTGTTGTCATCACCTCAGAGCTCTTCTGAATGTCTCTGACATCCACAACAGTCTTCACCTCCTTAGCTGGGATGTGATTTGCTTTTTTGGTCATTGTTTTGTTTGTTTTGTTTTTCCATCTTCTTGGATCCATAACTCTTTTTTCCCCTATTATCTATAAACGCTTCAAACTCTAAGGAAGACTATTTCTGTCTTCTTTTAAAAAATGATCTTATGGATTTAGATTTTTTTAATGCTTGTTATTTCATGAAATTTTTCTAAATGTGTTGTACCTCCTATCACTGAATAACCACTTAATCTTTATTTGATGCATCTGATAGTAAAATTAGTTCCTACTACATAAACTGATTTGGAAACTTCTGTTTCTTTTAAGATGACAGGGAACTTTATTCTGTAACATTAATTTAAAGGCACAATGTCCCATTTTAGGAGCATAGCATTTTTTATTCATAAAAATTTATAACGTGTTGAATATAAATGAATAACCCTGGTTCAACTGACAAATGCATCCATAGGATTAGATTTTGTAGTAATTTCTTGTGTACTTTATACTATGGGAAGATCATCACTCAATATTTAATCTCAATCTATCTTCTTGACCTGAAGAATTATGCTTTCGAAACTTTATTCAATTGAAAACATTAGGAATACAAGATGCACAAAAAAAGATGAGGGACATAGGTGATCAACAGCCTGATAATCTAAGACTAGTAGTTAGTAAAATCCTTGAGGACAGAAACAAATTACTTATAGTCCCATGGACAATGGCTTTTGCCATAAATCATAATCACTACTCAATATTTGCTTTGATTTTAAATCACCATATTTGCATCTGTCTTTTAGACTTTCTTCTTCAAATTATTCAGGGAAAACTTTAGAAACAAGTTTAACATATCTCTTTGAGGATATCTGATATAATTAGAGCAATTTCCCAAAATAGTTGCATTGTTGTAGAGAAAAATTAAATACCATATTCGTGGTACCATATGAGACATGGGAAAAATGCATGCTCGTCAAATCTTAAGTTTATTAATATATTCATCTGCTTCTCTAACTACGCCCTTTGATATATAACTTATAAAATATTTAACAACTTGTACAAGTATTTTTCCAATATATTTCACCCTTCTTCGGGAGAAAATTAATTCTAAGTTATGCTCACTAATCACTTTCTCCCATAACCTGTGATTCTCAAAATCTCCAGCCTATGAAATCATATAACTCAGCCCAATCTTATCAAATTTGCGAATTGTGTTAGTTCTCACTGACCTGGAGTGCTGTAGTTTTACAAAATTGACTTTTTTGTTTTAGTAGAGTGACTACTGGGGCCTACAGCAAGGTTTACCTATTTCAGGTCTGAAAGCAGGAATTCAGCAAGTAACATATTAGTTTTATCAGTTTACTACTGTTTCAAGAGTGTCTCCTCAGGGATATGGTAGTAAAACTCTATTAAAAATACTATGTCTCATTTGCTTGCATGCTAACACTTTTTCCCACTGATTTCCTCAGAATGAGACCTTTTGTTTTTGTTGTTTTTCACTGAGCCTTGGACATAAATGAAAACAATATGTTTAGTCACCAATCTGTTAGTTAAACTACATTTGAGGAAAAAAATTATGTAGACTATCATATATTCAAGTTTTAGAAATTCTTATTTGTAAGTTTTTCTGATATACTGGCATTATTAGTCTCTGTGCTATATGCAAATATTATTTGAACACATAGTTACACCAATATTCATTTATCAAGAAAATTAATTTGAAACATTAGCTGAATGTAATTATTTTTTATATTCTTGCACTATGGAAATAATTGTTTTACTCAGGTTACTGTGGAAATTGTTACTGTGGCCAGCCACAGCTGCAATCTAACTTTTGAAATGTTTTAGTGTCCCAACCTCCCGAAGTATCTCATTTACCATCTATTCACAGTGACCACATCCCTCTTAGCTTGCTTATAAATCTCACCATTAAGATCTGTTCTTGCTTTAAAAAACTTAATATAATCATAGCCTTACTTCCATGCAATACTTCTCTGTACATATTCTCATCTTAATTTTCCTCAGGTTAATTTTATTTCCCTCATTTCATCAAATATACTTTGGAAAATATCACCAGAGATATCTTTATTTTCAAATTTAATGGCCATATTTGGTCCTTACCTGTCTTGGCCTCATGAAGTAGTTAACATTATTAATCAAGGAGGCAGCAATCTACCAACAAAGATGCTGAGAAAGCCTCCTTCCAAAAGACTGTGGTTTTCAAAAGAGAGCCCCCAAAAGGCCATTAGATGGAATCACGAGGTACAGCCTCTCCTATTTTTCAATTTTGCTTAGCACCAGTTCTGCTGCAATAGGATGGAGCCATCCAACGGTAAAATATATATTTTAACATACTAATCTGTGCCACAGGAACACATCTAAATGCTGTGACTACTATCTGCTGGAGAAAACCCAATAAGATTGATTTCTGATTTCAAAAATGACCATATCTGTTTTTGGCAAGGCTTCTGGTAGTACAGCTGTGAGCTCCAGGCTTCACTGTGAATTATTTAACACCTAGAATCCCTTTGTGTTTTGTGAAAGGTAAACTGAATAGAATGTCTTTGTACCCATGTGGAGAACAGCAAAACACTAAGAAAAATAATTAAAATAGGACAAGTCTTATGAATGCTTTTTGGAACACAGAGATAATATAAATGTTAATTTTCTGCTTGCATTTGTGATTTCCAGTAGCTTTTTTTTTTTCCTAATTCCTACCTTCTGTGACTTTTTAAAAATGTTGGTTCAACAGATTACACAGATCATGTGTAAATGAATGTTAGATGTTGTGTATCTTAGGATATTAGAGATATTACAATATGTTTTTCTTTTATTTTTTGTCTAAAACATATATATATATATGTATATATGTATATGAGAGTTAGGTAAAGAAAAGATATAAAGAATTATGCTGATGAACAGGTATTTGCAGAAATTTTCTTCATGGCAGAGCTTAATGAATTAAAAGCCAATTAGGGCAGTTCTCCAGAAATGGGTAGTACATAGAAAATTCTTAATCTAGCAGAAATCTCATTATGTTATTTTTTTCAGAATTATTAATCAAAGAAGTTCTTAAAAGGAAAATGGAAAGGATTACAGTCATGTGCAGGTTGTATCTAAGAGTTGTATAGAGAGATTTAAGTGGAAAGAAATAGAGAAAAAAGAGATTCATGTTGACATGTTAGTTAAATGCATGATGTGTAGTGGGTGGTTTTCACTCATATCTCAAATCTTCAGAGACTCCCCCAGACAGGCCATCTTATCTAAATTTGTATTAGTCTTATTTTTTTTTCATTGTATTTTTTATTATCTGAAAAAATATATTTTTGCTTATTTGTTCATTGCATATCTCACTCTTCCAGTGCATACTCAAAGACATTAGAAAGTCAGAATCATTTATTGTTCTCTTCCCAGCACCTGTAATAATGTTTGGTAGATAGAAAACACCCAATCAACATTTACTGAATGAATGAGCAAACTGCAGTAGTGACAGACATGAATAAAATTTGCACATTTTCATTAGTTTTGGGAGTTGCAGAAGAACTCAAATTGTCTCTTGGCTCGTAAGATAAATACGGATAAGCATGGAGATGAAAGAAAATTAATGTCTCAAAGCTAAAGTGGAAGCTTAATTAACCATATGTATCCAAGAAATCAAGAAAAGAGCGCAGATAACATCTGTATTTGAAGGGTCCTTTGTCACAAAAACCAAGAATAATTCCACAACAATTTGAGTGAACAGATCCAAGGAATAGAAGATAAACAGCCATAAATTCCAACTTAAAAAAATGTCAGTTGTTGACCAAATAAGTCTCATGTTTTGGCATTTCTTAAGTAGTCTGTTCCTTATTCACAATACTGCCTGTCTATGTGTGCGCTATAAGCTAATTATAAGTTAGTCCATAGATGCCAAAGCTTAACGTATACTAGACTAACCAGAGAAAAACAGGATTAGTTGTGATGGAAGAAATTTTCACATATTAGGGTAATTCTGGCTTATACATGATTTGGCTTGAACTTTATGCTAACTAGAACAGTCTGTCTCATGGTCTATCAAACACACATTATACATTTGCTTTAATCATGAAAGAAAATGGTACATTGTCCAGAAGTAAAGAATGTATGTTTTGAAGATAGGGATAAACACTTCCATTCCTGGGATCCCAATATTTACTCCTTCAATGATAAGGCTCCCTTCCCAGGTGCCATGGCTACACTATAAAACTGTGCTGAAAACCATAATTCTCCAAAGTAGTTCCTCAGAGCTATCTGAGTGGCTGTCTCCCAGACTATAGTCCTCAGTTTGGCTCTAATAAAATTCTTCTCTATTCTTATTAGAATTTTTTTATTGATTGTTTTTATCAACATTGCTCGATGTAGTCAGCAGGATGTCAAAAAAACCTACCTGAGGTCACTTGGGGTCTACTTTGGACGGGCACCCTGTACTAAGAAGCATGGGTCCCTTGAGCACTACACCACTCCCGCCCCCCAGCTTCACAGCACTCTTCAGGTGCTTTGGTAAATTCTTTCTGATATCAGGACCTCATTATCTTAAGCAGATGGTCCATAATTTTTATTTGAGCTGTTATCTTAAGACTTGGAGTCTTAAGGGTATACCGTTACCTTTCCTAGGTAAAAGAGACCTAAGAGGAAGTTCCTAGGCTGGGACTTAGGAGAATTTCTAGGCAGGAAAAGCCTAAAAGGAACTTTGGAGTAAACTGGGTTGGCTGACCTTTAAAATCTGGCTTAAAATTGGAAAAATTTGTATATTTATGGTCTGAAAAAACTGTTTGATAGCAAAATGAGAGACTAAATCTCTTTAGTTCTAAAGAAAAGGGACACTAGCTCCTTCCAGCCACAAGGCATTCTAAGATAACTAGGAACCTAGCAGAAGTGTCTGAGGCTTGATCCTCGTGATGTGTAGTAGTTCCACAGGGAACCTCTAAGTAATTTATGGCCTGTCCTGGGACACACACACACAAGGACTGGCCATCCACTGCTCTGAACCCCCAGGGTGGTTTTAGACTCCTGGCAGGAGAAACTGAGACACAAAAGAGCTGAACTGAGTCAAGGGTGACCCCTTGAGGAGCTAAGCTGGCAAGCAGCATACTTCTGACCCACTACATTGTCCTTAGAAATTGTTCAGACTTTAAAATAAAATGAAACTAAAAGATAATGGGAAATTGTGCTTCTAAATCTGACCAGCTTCTGGGCGGGCAGCCACCCACTGGAACTCCAGGTAGCCTCATGTACGATACGGAGCTGATAATTGCAAGTATTTGACAAAATAGGAAGATACAACAAAAGATAACTTAACTCCTTTTTTTTTTTTTTTTTTTAGGGATACTTGGGGAGCACAACGGAGACAGCTTATGGGCAAGGGTCCCACCCGCCACCCCTGCCTCCACCTCTAACAAAAAGGGCTCTGGCCATCTGCATCATACATGGAAACGTAACATTTTATTTGAGAAAAGTGTCCAGGGGACTGCCCTGGCCGTCCAGTGGTTAAGACTCCACACTTCCACTGCACGGGGCTCGGGTAAGATCCCTGGTCGGGGAACTAAGATCCCACATGCCACACAGCCCCACCCCCCCCACCCCCAAAAAAAGTGTCCTGCATGAATGGATAAACAAAATGTGTTATATCCATACACTGGGATATTATTGGGCCATAAGAAGGAATGAAGAATGAAGTATTGGGGGAAGGCACAAACTAGGAGTTTAGGATTATCAGATACACTCTACTATATATAAAATAGATAAACAAGGACCCATTGTATAGCACAGGGAACTATACTCAATATCCTGGAATAACCTGTAATGGAAAGGAACCTGAAAAAGAATATATATGTATAAATGAATCACTCTGCTGTGCACCTGAAACCAATACAACATTGTAAATCAACTCTACTTCAACTAAAAAAAAAGGAATGACTTACTGATACAGGGTACAATGTACATGAACTTTGAAAAGAGTATGCGAAACAAAAGAAGCCAGACACAATGGCCACATACGATCTCACCTGAATACACGAAATATTCAGAAAAGACAAATCTAAGGAGACAGAAAACAGATTAGTGGTTGCCTGGAGCTGGGCTTAGAAACAGGCAGTTACTGCAGATGGGCACCAGCCATCTTTTGGGGATGTCATCTTAAAAATGGGTCATGGTGGTTGCAGAACTCTGCAAATTTACTAAAACAACAACTACCAACAAATACTGAATAAGTACACTTAAAGCAGGTGAATTTTATGGTATGTAACTTTACCTTAACAAAGCTCTCACGTTAAAAAATATATATATAAAATGGGTGCTGCAGATTAAAGGGTGGGAAGAGTCACTGTTCTCCAAACCCCTCATTTTTATACTCAGGCAGACTGAGACCTTTAAGTGAGAGCGCTACTTACCAGCACAATCAAGACTAAAGGGCCACAGGAAACGAAATTCTCCAGTTCAACTCAAATCTTAAGCCACTCTCAAAGGACACTTGGAAGTGTCCTTCAGAATCTAAAGTAACTTGTAAATATTTAACTTAATCTGCATAGGCAAACAGGCCGAAAGTCTCAGGAGATCTAACCCAAACAAGGGGTACACATCTTAATGAACATATGTAGACGGTGTATAACAGTCTCAGGCAGCACATTCAGGACAGGGCAAGGCAAGATTTTAAGATCCTACAGGTCTGAAAGGCATTCTGGTTCTGAGAGTCAACCAGAGCCTCCCGGACCCAACTTGCCGACGAGCTTCTTACCCCGCATTTTTGAAAAATCAGTGGAGCAGTGCGTACAGACCGAGACGGGGCAGAGAACCGAGGTCCCTTAAGATCTGATACCAGCTCCCTCTGGGAGCAGACCGAGAACTGCGGTCTGTTCGGAGGCGGAGGGCCAGGGCCAGGGCCAGAGCCAGGCATATGGTTTGACTCCGTTAAAGTGTATTTCAGATAAAGAAAACGGTGAAATGGAGCAAGCTACCGAAGCGTGTCAACACGCAAAGAGGGCCACGCGGGGACACCAGCCGGGAGCCGGGCCGGTCTGGGGCGAGCGGAGGGGACCGCGAGGCTCCCACGGGCAGGCATGCAGTGCACCGGAGCGTCAAGCCGCCCGTCCTCCCCGCGCCCCGCACCGTCGCCCTCGCACCGCCCAGTCGGCGCCCCGCGGTTCCCGGGGCGCAACGAGGCCACGCCGCCGCCCGCCGCCCCCGCCAGCGCAGACCCCCGCCCTCGGGGCCTCGAGCACGCCGGGCACGCCGGAGAGCACGGACGGCCCCGCGGGTACGGAGAAGCGGCGGCTCCTGGGAGCCGGCCGCCTGACGTACCTGCGGCGGCCTCACGCTCGGGTCCGCCCGGTCCGGGATAACGGCGCCTCCGCGGCGAACACGCCTGGATCTCCATGCGGGGTGTTTACTCCCAACGCTCGCGATCCTGCGCGATCCGGGCGGGGAGATCAACGGCCTGGAGCGCCGGCCCCGCCGGCCGTGCGTGCCCTGCGTGCGCGCTCTGGACGCCGGGGGCCCAACTTAACTCTTAATTGGCCAAGATGGGGCTCTTTTGACATTCCTAAACTGTTTTTTTTTTTTGGCATACACAGCTAGGAAAAAAAAAAAAGCTGGCTTGATGAAATATCTTTTCAAAATTCTGACCCTAAGGGAACAAAAGTACTCCTAGGAGAAAGCTTAAGGTTATAACTCTTATTATGTCCTTGAAACGTAAACACAGACCACATTGCCTGAGACTACATCCTTTGCTCAATCAGTAGAACCCAAAACTGAAAAAAACAAAGGGGGGTGGGGGGTGGGGGGTGGGAAAGAGGCATTTTTAACCTCAAGCAAGTAAATTTAACTTATTCCAACTTTTATTTACAAACTAGTGAGTTTACATTGTAATACCTGATTCACGACTAAGTTTTAAAATGAAGCTATGAGATCTCTGCTTGTGTCTGTTTACATGTCTGTGCGTACATTAGAGACATGATATATCATTACCTTCAAATGATCTTATCAAAATTAGTTTGTAAAAGAGCTCTATTTAATTGACTTAAAATAAGTGCTTAAAAATTAAGTATTTCTAAATGTAATGGAAACCAAACTGAATTTTTTAAAGGATCAGGTGATCTAAGATTATTCTTTAATGAATGAAAACAAGTTTACATTTACTGGTTTAATTAAATAGGTCTATCTTCACAGTTAACAACCTGAAGTATAAAACTTTTATTGTACCTAAGTTTACTAAACGTCAAATAAGTTCACATTATCTCTGTTACAGATTTGTCAGCAAGAAAGCCAAAATTGGGTATAATGATTTATTTGTAAATTAAGTAATATAAATGAGATAAAAGCTTTCAGATGAACTCTAAGAATAATTATGTTTTATGGTATGGCTACTTCAATTAGTTTCTCCAAATCTTTTTGATAACTTGAAATTTTAGCTTTGCTATGTTAAGTTAAATGATAGGGATTCATTGAATATCCAGATCATTTTCAAATTAGATGAAATATTGAAACATTAATTGCTAAGTAAGTCAAAGTTTACCTATTTTGTCTTATTAAAGAAAAACTAAAGATGCTTTGGTTTATTGGACACACATCTTGTACCACATTGAGGAAAGTAATTATGTTGTTAGAAAATGTATGTTTCTAGAGGTTATGGAATATACTTATAAATTTACCAATCAGGAAATGCTGGTATGACAGACAGTTCACAATTGCTTGCTTCTTGGTTTTTGCTAGAGATTGGGGTTTCAAGGGTTAAGAATTCTGACTAATGAATGTGATTGGAACTACTAAAGATAATAAGAGAAATATTTCCATGAAAGGAAAGTAGGGTGTGTGTTTTCCATAAAAGATGGTATGAGGAATGGAAATGTATTTTTGGTGAGGGAAAATAAAGTAATTTTGTCCCAAAGCTGGTTATTTCCAAATTCAAAAGAAAATAAGTGACAAACTAATGTGGCTATAGAAAGTTGTAGAAGGTGTGTGGAAAAGGAACCCTGAGAAAAGAGTTCTCGGGACTGACTAATATTGGAATGGATTTAATTAAGTGAATTTTGATATTAAAAGTCAGTTGGTGCAAAGTTTGAATTAGATTTTCTCTCTGTTAGGTGACAGAGTTTTCTTGAGGTATTGATCTGCTTTTGATAACAAATTGTAAAGTTTCTTTACTTTTTAAGCAGTCTGTTGTAACTTTCTGTATTTGCCCTTGAAATCATTTATTGTCACTTTGGTTGAGTGCATAAGTATTGTTTCATACTGACTTACGATCCTACTTAGCCAAGTGTTTTTAAAACCTTTTGATGTCTTTGACAAACTTCCTCAAATCAAATTCTAAATGAAGGTTTTTTGACCTTTAGGTAACTTTGGGATGCTTCAGAAGGCACCTGAAGCATCTCAAAGATAGAAATTAAACTTAATTAAATCCATTCCAATATTAGTAACCAACAAGGACCTACTGTATAGCACAGGGAACTCTGCTCAATATTATGTAACAAACTAAATGGGAAAAGAATTTGAAAAAGGATAGATACATGTATATGTATAACTGAATCACTTTGCTGTACACCTGAAACTATCACAACATTGTTAATCAACTATACTCCAATATAAAATACAAAGTTAAAAAAATAAACTTAGTTAGGCTTATTGGGTATGTTAAATCACATGGGAAACATTGTCAAATGAGTGATGGTAAATCTTAGGTTATATAGTATGGGTAAATCATATAAACATATGTTGTAGAGATTATATGAAATTGCTAAAATTTGGATATATTCTGGTTTAATGTTATTAGTCATAATTTTAGTTATTATTTTACAATTGTTGTATGTCACAAAAATAACCTTAACCCTGCAACTTTGCTTCCAGAACCACAAGAAGAAAATGACCACAGCTGCATTTTAGAAACAGATTATCTTCTTACTCCTAGGAATAATTTACAAGAAGATTCTACTGATAATGCTGGTCTACTTTGGTTTACAGATGGGTCCTACTTAAAAAATGATTGAGGGCATTACCAAGATGGATATGCAGAAACATCCACAATGGACATAACTGAAAGTTCTTTTTTACCAAAAAACAAAGTCAGCACAAGCAGAATTAATTGCTTTAACTTGAGCTCATCAACTCATCAACGAGCTAAAGGTCAGGTAGCAAATGTTTATGCTGACAGTCATTATGCCTTTGAAGTGGCACATGACTTTGGAATGCTACGGAAACATCAAGGGTTTATTAAAGCTTGATGCTATAATCAGGAAAGCTTATTAAAAAATATTAAAAAATGGAAAACAGGTTGCAGGACTATTAAGTGGTATACAACTACCAAAACAGTTGGCAATTATTAAAATACCAGTGCATTCCAAATCTGACAGTATGGAAGCTAAAGGAAATCAGCTTATTGATGAGGCAGCCAAACAGGCAGCTTTCAATACCCATTCTGTCTAGCCTTGAGAATGGTCAGCGCTCTCTGCTAACCCTGCCAACCCAGTGAAAGATTTCCATCTGCCGGCTCAAGAAATATGCCATTGAAGAAGAGAAATAAATAGGGCAACAATAAGGGGGAATTTTGGACCTGTCACACAAATATAATTTGGAAATAATTAAACAAACAAACAAACTATAGTGCCTGTTGGAGCTCAAATGCCATTACCCCAGCATGTACATTCTTTAACTCATTGGACACCTGAGAAAATGGTTTTATGGGGAAAACACTATGTTTGGAAAATTTCTCCCACGATGGCTCATAAAGTATATGCTTGTTTTAGTATCTACCCTAAATATAATCCCAGAAAATCACTTCATGGGTCACAAGGCCACTTTCTCTTCCTAAGGGTCCCTTCGAGGTATAGCAATTGGACTTTGTCTGAATGTCACCGTCTCAAGAATATAAATATATCTTGGTAATGATCTGTATGTTTTCACACTGAGTTGAAGCTTTTCCTTGAAGAAGAGCAATGGCTATAAGGTTAAATTGCTATTTGAAAGGATAATTCTTGTTTGGGGAATTCCTTCCAAGTTACACAGTTACCAGGGAAATTATTTTACTGGACAAATAATTAAATCTATTTGTGACATATGGCCAATAATGCAGCATTTTCACTGCACTTATCACCCCCAATCTTTGGGACTGGTGGAAAGAATTAATGTCACTATCAAAACTCAATTGGCAAAACCTTCAGAAGCATTTAATCTCTCATGGGCAAAAGCTCTTCTGCTAGTGCTTCTCAAACTTAGGTCTATACATTTTGCTAAACATCAGCTGTCTCCTTTTGAAATACTAACAGGACACCGTATGTAATTAGATGAGGGAATATGTGCACAAACCTTACTCAAGGGAGATATATTACATTGTTGTCAGGGTCTTATTGAGGCACTTAAAAGAAATGCAAAGTTGGTAGCTAATTCCTTTCACAGTGAGCTCCCCAGAAACAAAGACCTTGAGGATCATGGATTACAATCTGGAGATTTTGTTAATTAGAAAACACATCAAATCAAAGACTTTTTGTAGCCATGTCAGAAAGGACCTTATTAGGTATTATTAACTAATCCATGCACTGCCAAATTAAAAGCCATAGACTGATGGATTCACATCCCTCATTTCAAAAAGGGTTTTTGCATTGGACTGGTCTGTAGAGAGGAATGCTGACCTCAGACTTAAGTCAGTGCTCAAACAGAGGAGAAAGAACACCCACACCAGGAGGAAAAGATGACAGCAGTGGTAGACAGCTGACTCAAGAATCAGAACCAGGACTGTATGACCCATCCTACTAGTTCAAATGAACTGGTTTCTAAACATCTGTCTCACTATGAAAATTGAAAGTTATTTTTTTTTAAATGAAAGTTATTGTTTTACTTCTAGCTATACTTTTGCCTCAATGCTCATTATGGAAAGAAAATTATCTGGTAAAGTTGTCACAAAGTATAGCTACTGGGGGCAATCTAACCGATTGGTTGGATCTCTCATCAAATTCCTCAGTCAATAAAAATACTGATATAAGCCCTTCGTAATTCCTGTCACCGACTTTTCAGATGTTCCTAAAATTACCACTCAACTAGACTAACCTCTGTCTGGCCTTCAGGTTCAAATTCTTCAACATATTAATGGATCCATCCCTTGTCTGATACTATCCTCAGTTCTTAGAGACTGAGCACAGATTACCCCAAGGCTCCTTTGACCCATCTCTTACTTGATGAACAAATGTCTCAAAGAGAAAAAACATGAGTAAGTTATGCCAGTAACTCCCATATGTTAAATACAGTACAGATGGCTTTTGGAAAGCCTGCAAGAAAAATGATTCATGGGTTAACATTGTGTTAACTAAACTTCCAGTTAATGAGACTATCAATGAGAGCACTCTGGGAGGAATCACTTGTGCTCCCCCAGGTTTTGTCTTAGTATTGGAATTGACCCACCTTCTCAAGGATGTGCACAGAAATATCTTAATAGCTGGCAAATAGAAGGTTTATGTTTATTAGGATATTATGTTATCCCATTGTCTATACATATGGAAATAGAAGAACCTTCTTTCTCTCTTTATTACAGAGGCAATAAATCCATGTTAGCAGGATATCAAGATACTTGGTAGCAAAGTCTTTTGGGAATCTTGGTTCCTAGTGCAAGAGTATATGTAAACAGAGATATGATCAGAACTCTATCAGCTACCATCAAATAGCTGAGGGCTCTCTAAAAATCATTTCAGAACAGACAAAAAGTATAAGATAACAGGGTTGCCTTAGATTTTCCACTGGCTAAACAAGGAAGTATTTGTGCTACTGCTCACACTACTTGTTGCCCTTATATCAATACCTCTGCAGAAGAGATATACCTAGAAAAACATTCCCCAAAGATAAAATGGTTACAAGATGTAAGGCAAACTGACTCTAAGTGATCTGTTCAGTTGGCTCATCTCAGAAATAAGAATTTTTTCCCACTCTGCTTTACAGATGCTTATCATTGTCATAGTAGGTATCACTATTCTTTTCCTAGTTATAAATCTACGCATGACATGTATCACGCTTGCTTTAAATCTACTGCTGAAAGTACAAATACAATGTTTGTTCAACAGTTTGACATCACTGATAATATGTGTAGCCTATAAAATGTTTCCCTGTCAGCATATACCTCTGTGCTTGTTCACTATATCTGATTAGTTTTCCCCCCAAAATGGATAACTAGGAAAAAATACATATATATATATGTATGAAAAAGCCTGTCACTGAGGGACACGATGCACCCACTGCAGGCAGGTAGTACCACCCTGGCATCGAGGAACAAATATTTTGATCATCAAAGCTTTGTATCAAAAGATTTGCAATCAAAACATGGAAATGATGAAAGAAAATTTCACCTATTAAGGTACAGGGAAGTCATTTTGGCTTTAACCATTAAAGGGTGCATTGTCCAGAAGTAAAGAACGTCTATTTTGAAGATAGAGATAAATGCCTCCATTCCTGGGATGCAATTGCCATTATTCCTTCAATGGTAAGACTCCCTTCCCAGGTGTCAAGGCCACACTGATCCACTGTGTACATACTATTCTGTCTTTTTTTTCCCCCTTAAACCTGGAAGGAATGTACCTTCCTTGCTTTTTTTGTTCTGACAAGATATAAAACTATACTGAAAACCATGCTTCTATAGAGAAGTTCCTCACAGCTATCTGAGAGGCTGTCTTCCAGGCTGTAGTCCTCATTTTGGCTGGAATAAAACATTTCTCTATTATTATTATAGATTTTTTATTATTTCTGTCAACAGCGGGAAGGCTGAGAATACAATGTTACAGATGTCAACAGGGTTCAAATGCCAAATGTTAAGTAGCTTTCCCTTCCCTAAGGGAAATGGGAAACTATTAAGAGTTTTCACTGAACAGGTAATAAAGTATGGTTTATATTTTTAAGATTTATATTTAAAAATAAATTTTAAATTTTGACTGCAATATAGATTGGAAGTAGACAGGCAAACAGATTAAGATGTCATTGCAATCATTCAGGTTAAGAGGAATAACTGACCTGGAATTGTGACAATTTGGGTAGAATGTAAATATAGAATCCAAAATTATCTAGGAGGTGGAGTTGACTGGAATTGGTAAGTGAATGGATGTTGGAAGAGATGAAGATGCTTAGAATAGCTGTTGGTGCCATTTAATAAAGTAAAAACCACCATAAAATAAGTTGATTTAATGAAGAAATTTGATGAATTTTATTTTGGACTGTTGAGTTTGACTTGCTTTCATGATAGCCATTTGGAGGCGGCCCTAGTAAAAGAAAGATAAAGGAAGGAAAGAAAGAAGGAAGGAAGGCAAGCCAAATTCAGGTGAATATAGTTTATGACCAGTGATCAGTAAGAGATCAAGAGGTGAGATATTATGACTGGATGAATTCGAGCACTACAACAGAAAATATGGTTTAAAAATTGGGATTTAATTATTTATCATTTCAAATTCATCAATCTTGTGGATTGACAAAGGCAACCTTACCAGGATTATAAAAGAGGGTAGCATAAGTGGAGGAGAGAAGTAAGGTTTTTCTTGTAAGCCTAGGTAGGCTAGGTTGTAAATGGTGATATAGAAATTTAAGTAAATAAGAGAATTCCTCTTCAAGCCATGATAAAATAACAAAGAATAGACTTAACTTTTGACTTCAAACAACAGGAGAACTGGGCAAAATCAAACTATTGACTCCAAAACATTGGGAACGTGATGTGATACTCCTTGGCAGAAAGGAAATAAACATTATTAGCTCTACAATCACCTAAACTTTCTGGCTGGAACAATTTTCAGAAGCAGAAGAATGTGAGCAGACCCCACTCACTTTACTGAGTTAAGGAGGAAGAGATTACAGCTCCAGAGGCTGAGACAGTAGGAAATTATGGGGCAGAATTTGAATAAATGCTAGAGCTTGCTCTGAATCCAGTCTGTCTGGTTCCAGGCAGAGCCTGTGCTCTAGTTACTCTGCTCTGCTCTCTTTCTCTAGGTTACACAATATAGACCAATCTATCATTTGTCAGTTATTTCACCCCAGAAGGCCATACTTACTGCTTTCTGGTCTATTGCTCACCTCCCAAATCCAGCCCCTCATTACATCCAAATGTTTACAATTATGCACATCTTAAGCCCATTTTGGGTCAAGAGGTCTAATTTCTTATTAGGTCCACACTTCAATGATATCAAAGATTAACATCTCCAGAAGCATCCAGCTGTACCCTGCCATTAATTTACTAAAAAAGTGCATGCAAGAGAAAGGAAATTTAAGGAAACTAATATATATGATAGACCCCACAGTTCCTGAGCTCTCCTATTGGAGAGCAAACTTTTAATATGAAAAATTAAGTAGATCATCCCTTGATTTGTTGAGCATAATAAAGCTTATTGAAACTAATCAAATGACATTTTTTCTTAGGAAGGTCTTTCTGATATATAGCATTGGAAACTTACTTCATTGTTCATGATCATTAAGGCTTAATTTAATTTAATTCTATTTATTTTAATATTCAAACCTTTATTAGCTTCTGACACCAGTCAACCCCACTCCTGGGAGCAGTTCCCTCCTATACTTGTAAGATCATTTAATATGTACTTCGTAAGGAAGTCTGCATTTAGACTCAGGTTTGTTTGCTTGATTAATTTGGTGAACTTAAAGACATTGCTTAGTCAAAATTCAAACAACACATGGATTCTAAATTGCTCCAAGGTAAATTCTCAATTCTATACAATTTGCTGATTTTTAAAGGGGGGAAAAAAAAGATTTTCTAACTTTTCTCCAATTGTTTCCAAGGACAATTGACAATTTAATGCTATCATTTACATGTAGGCCAAAACATGATTTGTTCCTGTCTCCTTTTCATTTAATTCAACTTAAAAAAAAAAAAAAGTATTGATGGCCCACAATGAGCCAGGTTTTATTTCACTTTCCAAAGATACTTTAGTGAATCAAACAAAGATGCCTGCCTTTGTGGAGCTTATATTCTAGAAGCGATGGGGCAGCAGATAATGATAAACATGGACACATAAATGATATTTTACATTAAAAGGCCATGAGCCTTATGGAATGAAAGAACAAGGAAAGGGTTTTCAATTGTAGGCGGGGCCTGGGGGTGGATTCTACTTTTACTTAGGTCGGTATGGGTAGACCTCCTTTTGGTGATAGTTGAGCCAAAAATTTGAAGAAGTGAGGGACTTCACCCATGAAGCTATTTGGGGAAAATTGACCCATTCAGAGTCAGAGCAAAATCCTAAATGTGGAACTTGTCTGGTATGTTTGGAGAAAGCTATGAAGCTAGTGTCACCGGAGAAGCAGAAGGTGAACCGGAGCTCCCGCTGCATCTCAGTGATGTGAGATGTCTGAGAACTAAGGGAGGGGTAATCATGTGGGGCTTTTAAGTCATTTTGAAGAGTTTGGTTTATATTCAGAGTGAAACGGGAGCTAATTTAGAAAGACTGAACTTCTGTTTGTTAATGACAATTCTGGCTACCATATAGAGAAGTTGTGGGAGAGGAACTGGGGTCAAATCAGGTCACCTAATGATGAAGCGCTTCCTGTAATTCAGACAGGGAGTGACAGAAAATATAGCCAATCCAAATAAGTACATCTATTTCAGGAAACACCCTGAAGCATCTTTGAATAGGACACTATCTAGTTTACACACCAGTCACATCCGATATTCAAAGGATTTTATAAAGTTATCACTTTTAAGTTAAGTTTGGGAACACACATTCACTCCTCTTCTGTGGAGAATGGCTTTTGGCAAGATATTTTTAGTGCCATAACCACATTTCAGTGTGAATTCTTTGGTGTGCAGATTATATAAAATGCTTTGACGTATACTATATCAGTACACAGTAAAATCAAAGAGGAGAACTAAGCAGGGCTTAATTCATAGGCCTAGTGTTGCAAACTTCTTTCCCTTTGTCCCTCTGAAATCTGCTTCTCAGAGTTAGACACAATAGGTTGAGCAACAAGCAAGGATTAGGTATGGTTCACATATGATTCCAGAGTTGGTTTATAATCTTGAATGAGAATTGAAAAGTCAAAACCCCTTTACTACAATTCCTTTTCATGTGACTCTTGGGCATGCCATGTTTAAGAGGTACTGTGTCCCACATCCCTTTAGAAATACTAAGTATTTATCTAACTGCCATTCTCCTAGCTCTTTCTAGTCATGGCTCCAAACTGAGCCATGATTTTGAACCATCATTCAACATTTTAACGAGTATGTATTTATGTATCTAGTAGGTTTGGCCAGCCTGGCATTTTCATATGGATTCCCACATATACAGTTTAGGAAGATTACACACATTAAAATGGTTCTTTCTTCCAAAAGTCCCTGTTATATTTACTATAGAGAAAAAAAATTGGATGATCATTTTAACCCTTGCTAATGTTTTTTACAAGATTACAAAAAGTTTTATCTAATAAATAACATAAAATATAGATAAATTTTACAAAATATATACAGAGGTTTTATTAATAATTAATAATTAGTAAATAATTAATAACCAATACAAAACCAATCAGGGGGTTGCTGCTCAGATACACAATTATGAGGATAAAAACAGAACCAAAACAAACATCACTGGAATACAGACCCCCCTCAGCTCCACCACTAACTAATAATAGGGATTGTCCTTAAGGACCTCCTGCCTCCCTCTTGCTGTCAGAATCCATTGTTAGCGACACCCTTTCTCTCTCATCCCTCCACACGTGTACAAAACTCCCAGTACAACTGTATTTAGCTGTGTTCTTTCTCATATCAGGTAAAAAGTAATATGCAAATAAACATGTAATCAAAGAGGTGAGTTATTTTTCAAATCTTGTGAGTTGCAAGGTCTTCTTAGTATGAAAGCTAAGGAGAAATTCAATGTTTATATTAGAAAAAAAATGAATTTAATTATGAAATGTAATCAGCACTCATATTCTGTGTGCCTGCTCCTTGAAAAAAGTTTTGCTAAGTCATGCCTTCAATTTCAAGACCTTACAGTTCATTGGAATGAGGAACTATGAATAGATATGTGCACATCACTAACTCCAGTATAAGACACTGGGAGAGAAGAGCTGGAAGGTAGCACTATAATGCCCTAGATTGCACTAGACATTAAATCTTTACCCATAGGATACCCATTTCATTTTACTAAATGGCTCTCTATAAACCTAGTGAAATGAATGATTTGCCAGATATTGTAAAGAGGGTAGAACTACAGGATTTTATAGTGTAGGTTCAAACTCTTTGCCTGACTCTCATAGTTTATAAGCTAGTCTCTTGCAGCCTTAACACAATGATGTTAAAAGCAAAGCAGCTACAAATTCCCTACCGTCCTGTGCCCCCGTATCTCCAACCAGGAGTCGCTGAGAGGACAGAGCAAAGCGTCACCCTGCTGAATAGCAATTACTGCTTCTGTAATACCTATAATAACTGGCCCTAGTTTATAAAATTGAAACAAATTGCTTACAAGTAATTATTCTCAAGCAACATAAATAGTTTAAAGCTATTGCATCTGAAAAGTTAATTACCCTGAGTGCAACTCAGCATAATTTTCTTTTATAAAATATTTTATATTAAAAACCAGGCTGTTCACTAATGTCAGACAAAGGATTGTTCCCTTTGTGACAAGTTCACTTTTAATTTGCTTTTATTAATTATTTACTGATCCTATTCATAAAGAAAAACTGGAAATATATTACATAGCCTTTTATTTTTGGACATTGAGATATATTTAGAACTAAAGAGGAAATGAAGGAAGTAAATGTTCTTGTAATTCTTCACTCTCTGGCCGCTTCTATTCCAGAGACAGGAACAGCCCCCAAGACCACACTGTGAATTAGTCTGAGAATATCAACTGGGCTCAGAAACTTCCTCTCCCCCGCCCTCCAGCAAAACACATTTTATAACCAATCTTAACGAGCTGCAGTCTAGTGACTGTCAGTGGTCATACCAACAAAGCTGACAAATTAATTTACCTTAAAGCATAGTTAAGTGGTAATAGCAGTGCTGTTTTCTCAGAGAATGTTTGCATGTCAGTAGGGACTCCAGGTTACCCCAAAGGAATTGGCAATTAATAGTGAAGCTATACAAATGGCACTGATCAGAAATATGTATACAAATGGGACAGTATCAAGGTATATATATTTTTTCTACATATATTTGCTCCTACAATTTCAATTAGATAATGATTTTCTGTTTTCTTTCTCAGTGGACATTTGTTGTAGGAAAGCAGAAAAAAGCAGCTTAAAGCCAAAGACTTTTCCAGTATTTTATAAAATCTGAAATTGAATAAAGAGGTAGGTGTTCCACATTAGAAATAAAGAGGATGATAACTTTGGGAAAGACAAGCCAACAATTGGCTGGTTTTCCCCAAGGATCAAAGCAGGTTGGAAGAACCTGAGGATTGTGAGAGTCATGAGCTGACCTCCACCTGTTTGTGGGGAGGAGGCTGGGGGTGAGCTCGGGCTTATGGAAAAGGATGGAACTGAGCAATGTGGACGCTGGATCCCCACCCAGGAGCATCTGTATTGACCTAGTTCCTGAGCACGGCCCAGAAGCAACAGAGCTAATGGGAATGTGTCCTATAATACCTTGGGGCCATGTAAACATGTAAAGCACTGCGTTGTGCTGGAGTGGAAGTGTGCGCCCCAGTAACTGAGTTTAAATTGTACTTCTCCCATTCCTAGTAACTCTATTTTTGCATCCACACTCCAATCTCTCAGCTTCTGTCTTTCTAGGTGTCTCCTTGAGCACTATGCATCACAGCAGATGCAAAGCAGGGTGTGATACATCTTTCTGGAGCATCAAGTTTTTTTTGTTTTTTTTTAAAAGTATTTATTTATCTATTTATGGCTGTGTTGGGTCTTAGTTTCTGTGCTAGGGCTTTCTCTAGTTGTGGCAAGCGGGGGCCACTCTTCATCGCGGTGCGCGGGCCTCTCACTGTCGCGGCCTCTCTTGTTGCAGAGCACAGGCTCCAGATGCACAGGCTCAGTAATTGTGGCTCACGGGCCCAGCTGCTCCGCGGCACATGGGATCTTCCCAGACCAGGGCTCGAACCCGTGTCCCCTGCATTGGCGGGCAGATTCTCAACCACTGCGCCACCAGGGAAGCCCGAGCATCAAGTTTATTAACTAGAATTGGAAGAACCAAGGAGTCCTTGGAACAAGAACTATCCCCCTCCCCCACCAACACGGAAGACAGAAGAGTGGGGGAGGGGAGACGTGACCCAGGAATGACAGTCCAGTCTCTGAAGTTTCACCCAGGTGGGGGTTGAGGGGCAGACCTGCAGCCACGGTGGCCTCGCTTTCGGTCGCCCGGGCTGCTCCGGACCATCCTCTGAGCTGGCCAGGGTCTTGGATACGATGCTTCTGAAGGCCGCACAGAGAACACCCTCATCTTCCACTGGACCGGGCCCCAGGGAGCGCGGCGGCCTGACCTTCCTGCCTCGGTCATGCATGGGGTTCACATGGGCTCACTTTATTATGACGCCTCTTGCTGGGCAGCTTGCAACAAAGATGTTTCAAAACAAAGTTCCAGATTCTCCTAGCCACCCCTTGCTTTTTCTGGCTGTGGCCAGAGGGAGTGGATGAGGACACACTCTCAGGCTGCCCAGTGTGGGAGGACCCTCCAGTGTTGGACACACCCGGGGGGCAGCTGGTTCCCTCTGGGGCTCCAATCCTGCTGCTGGTGGAGGGGGATGTCCCAGTGCCACACTGGGGGGCTGGGCTGGGGGTGGCAGTCCTCGCCTCCAGGCTGGGTGGGGGACAGGCAGACTCACCGGTCTTCTGCTCCGCCTGCTGGTCTTCCTGCAGCTGCACGTTTTCTCCCTGGTAGAGCCACCTGCTTTTCAGGGGGGACACCACAGGGCTTTGAGAAGGCTCAAGTTCACTGCCGCTGAGGTCCCCGCGACAGAAGGGCCTCACAGTTACGATGGAGGCCCCTACCTGGGGTTTCTTGGCGCTCACACTGCCTGTTCCAGCATCCTGGATCTGGTCGCAAGTCAAGCCCGGAGTCGTCACCGTTGTCACCTTCAGGTCCTCTTCACAGGGTGGCTGGAGTGGCTCCTTCTGGCCCATGTTTAACCAAGCATGCCCCATGAGGTCAGGTAAGGTGCCTCTGTCACTGGGGTTGAGGGCAATCATTTTTTGTAATAGATCCCTTATCTCCAAAGACAGATAAGGTGGGATGTGGTATTTCCCTTGTAGGACTTGCTTCCGCAGCTCCTGGTAGTCTTTTCCCCAAAAGGGCTGGCACCCAGTTACCATGGCGTAGAGCACTACTCCCAGGCTCCACACGTCCACCGCAGGGCCGTAGCTCTGCCCCAGGAAGATTTCCGGGGCAAAGTAAGGGGGTGTGCCGCAGATTGTGTCCATTTGTCCAGAGTCATCACACTTGTTGCTGAAGCCAAAGTCTGTAAGTTTGATATTCATGTTGGAATCAAAGAGGATGTTCTCTGGCTTCAGGTCCCGATGCACGATGCCCCTCTGGTGGCAGTGCTGCAGGGCGGAGAGCAGCTGCTGGAACGGGCCTCGGGCCTCTGCCTCTGTCATACGGTCATGGATCTTCAAATAGTGGCACATGTCCCCCCCACTGAGGTACTCCATCACCAGAATAAATGCCTCCTCTGTGTTAATCGCCCCCAGCAGTTTTACAATATTGGGGTGATTCAGGAGCTTCATACCGCACACTTCCCGGAAAACTGCCTGGACACTTGCGACGCTCTGACGCCTTTTCTTAATCACCTTGAGAGCCACCTGTGTCCCGGTCAGAATGTGCCGCGCCAACTTCACTTTACTGAAGGTGCCTTCACCAATGGTGCGGAGGATCTCAAAGCCGTCAATATGAGCCTCCTTGTCAGCAGAGTTGGCTGTGAGGCCCTGCATCATGGTGACCTGCTAACTACACTGACTGACAGCACTACCTAGAACGCTAACTACGCTAACTAACAATGCTAACTGTACTAACAGTGCTAAGTGTGCTGTCTCTACTAGCAGGGCTAACTACGCTAACTGTACAAACAGTGCTAACTAGCACTAACTACACTAACTATGCTAATCAAGTATTAACTACACCAGCTATGCTAACTATACCAACAGTACTGACTATGCTAACTGTACTAATCTAGCAATACTAACTAAAATTAAGATACAAATGAGAAAAAGAAGAAAGGAAGAAAAGAAAGCAGAAGAAATGGAAAAGAAACACCAAAAAATTGAGAAGAAAAAATTTAAAACTAAAAGAAATGATAAAGAGAGAAAAATGAGAAAAAGGCAAAGAAGAAAGAAAAATGAGAAAGATAAAAAAGAGTAGAGAAAAGAGAAAAATAAATCAACAAAACGGCAGAAACAAGGAAAAAACAAGCTAACTGTAGGTCCAAGGCCGTCAGGTCACCAAAAGCAGCTTCCTGGGCTCTAAGGACCAAAAACCTGGGCCCAGCTGCCCCTTTTACAGGGCTCTGTGAAGTACATCACAGTGGTGCACTCTGAGGTCAGAGCAAGAAATGGACGCATCACAGCTGGGGGTAAACCACAGGGGTTTTCTCACTTCTTGAGTTCAAGGCCCCTTTACACTTAGGAAAAAGGATCCCAAAGAAATTTTTCTTTACGTGTGTTATTAGATATTGGTATTCACTTTGTTATAAATTAAAATCTGTAGGATACTTCAGTGGCCTTTTTATTTCTCGTTTGAAAATCTGTAATAATTTTAAAGACCTCATAATGTCTACACTTGAAATATTCAATTCCTTTTCCTTAAATTCTGGTCTCAAAATAATGTTACAACTTAACTGACTTCACGATACTATACAAAATGTTCTGCTGCATAAGACACGATAAGGTACATTATGAAAGTTCTATGAAGCTGAGAGAAGATTTGCCAGGAAGGTCATGAGCAGATTTCTCATCAGGAGCCTCGGAGGCCAGATGGCATGGCTCAATGTACTTCAAGTGTTGAAGGAAAGAAACCATCAACCAAGAATCCTATATCTAGCAAAACTTTCCTTCGAAAATGAGGGAGAAATCAAGACATTCCCAGTTAATCAAGAGTTCTTAACCACCAGACCCGCCTGCCACAGGGAGTTCTTCAGGTTGGAGTCAAGGACCCTGCACAGTAGCTCAAAGCCTTATGAAGAAATAAAGACCTCTGGCAAAAGTAGATAGACGGGCGATGAGAAAAGCTAATCCTGTTGTAACTTTGGTTTGTAGCTCCACTTTTTGTTTTCTATTTGATTTAAGAGACTAATATATAATAAAACACACCACACACATAGAGATCAAAAAAAAAAATCTATACCTAAAGCTATTACTAGAATTAAAAAATTTCACACATCTTATTAATATATACACTTGATGAAAAAAGCGTTGAAAATTAGCATCAATATTGATATAACTATTTAGGAATTTAGATTACATGTTCCCCTATGTAATTCAATTAATATTTGGGAGAAAATTAGGAGATAAAAATTCTTTGAAATCTTAACATTTCATTATAAAAATAACCTTAATAATTACATAAATGAAGTAGAACTTTGGTGTGTAGATTTCTATCTACATATACATGGAAAATTATGAAATATATACAAACATGTACACACAGAATGGCCTTTACATATTCTATGAAAAATTCGTTCCCACCAACTAATGTATCACGGAAAAAAATTTCCAGAGGAGATATAGATAGATAGATAGATAGATAGATAGACAGACATGGATATATGTATCTATGTTTGCCTCTATAGACCCTTACTAGTAGTTGACATTATGGATGGTTCTACTAATTGACTCTTCTCAAATTTCTCCATGTAAGTTTGAGATAAACATGTAGGACAGCTTTCTTACCATGTGGGTAGTAAATGGGAGCAACAAGGACTATTGAAGGAGAACACAGCACATTGCTGCGTTAGTCTACTGAATATACTAAAAGGAGAAATTGAACCATCCCCATGTCAATCCTTGGGGATTAAGCAGAAGAACAAGGTGTTTACGTTACTCAAGTTTCAAACAAGCGAACAAACACCTCAGCACTTCCAGGTAACTACATTTCCACAAAAACTCCTATGAACATGCCAATAAGTCCAGAGCATCAAGAACTATGGCTAAAGAGGCCTTATGAGGCACTCAAAGACCTCACTTAGCCTAGAGTAAGTGGTTATACAGACTAATCCTTCTGTAACCCAAGTGAGGGGTGGAGAAGAAGCACTTCCTCATAGCATACGGCAGTGGTGATGGACAGAGAATATGCAAGGAATGAACTCTTAATACTGGCATCTTGTAGGCACACAGAGTACATAGATCATAGGAACAATGAGAAAAGAAACCTTTAGTTCCTTTAATTGGCTGAATTCATTAGAGGCTAGTATGGTTTAGACAAAAAAAAAAAAAAAAAGAGGCTCTTTCTAGCACAAGAGTTGGAAGATTGGTGGCCTATTTCAGTAGTTCTTATATAATCCAAACTCAGGTGAACAAGTGTTAGAGACAATATACTTTTATTATTATCAATCTTTGTAGGAGAGGCATAAACCCAGTCTGATTATATTTGAAAAAAAACTACTGTGATAATACTTCCCTTCCATGTGTTGGAGTATAATCTGCCATAATATATTTGGAGAAAATCTGGAATTTATCATATTCACAGTGAAAAAAAGAACAATCTGCCAGGGATTGGGGAGGGGAGGAGGGAAGGATGAACAGCTAGAGCAGACAGGATTTTTAGGGCAGTAAAACTATTCCACATGATGTGGTGGTAATGGTGGGTACATAACATCATGCCTTTGACAAAACCCACAGAACTGTAGATCACAAAGAATGTGAGCTCTTAAAATAACTGACTTTATTTTATAACAATGTATCAATGTAGGTTCAATTTTAACGTGCTTACCACACCAAGGCAAGATGTTAATAATGAGGGCAAGGGAAGGAGTGGGAGGGGGAGTATATGGGAACTCTGAACATGCTGCTCAAGTTTTCTGCAAGCTCAAAACTATTCTAAAAATAAATTCCAATAATTCAAAAAATGTAAAGGGAATAAGAAAGGCATATTAAGTTAATACTAAACTAAAAACTTTGGAGTAGGCATATTAATTTCAACAAAGCTGATTTAAGAATCAGCTTGGGACACCTGGAAACAAAGGGCAGGGTTAGCCCCTACAGCCAGTGCTGCTTTACAAGATTTGGACTAAACACATAACTGAGTCTTTTGCTCCATGTGGGAGTGAAGAAAAGTGTAGGAGGGGCCTTGCCTCCAGCCTTACAGTGAGCTCCCTGAGGGGTTGTTCTCTATCTTGTTTCACACTGAGACTGTTTATTGGTGACATTCTTTCTGGGTCAAAACCATTCCAGTGGGGGTAAGCTGAGATGAAGTGAGAGAGTGTCATTGACATATAGACACTACCAAATGTAAAATAGATAGCTGGTGGGAAGCAGCCGCATAGCACAGGGAGATCAGCTCGGTGCTTTGTGACCACCTAGAGGGGTGGGATGGGGAGGGTGGGAGGGAGGGAGATGCAAGAGGGAAGAGAAATGGGAACATATTGTATATGTATAACTGATTCACTTTGTTATAAAGCAGAAGCTAACACACTATTGTAAGGCAATTATACTTCAATAAAGATGTTTAAAAAAAAAAAAAAGATGTTAAAAAAAAATTTTTTTTAATTAAAAATACCAAGGAAAAGGTGGGACATTACATATTAATAAAAGTATCAATTCTCCAAAAAGACATAAAAATCCTAAAGTTGTGGAATCTGACATCAAGCTTTCAATATATGTGAAGCAAAAACTGATAGATCAAGTAGGTACAGAATCAGTAAGGATAGACTTGACCTGGACAGTAATAGCAATCAAACTAATATAATTGGCATTTATAGAATACTCCACTCAACAACAATAAAATATACATTTTTCTCAAACTCATGTGGATCACAGAGAAGAGTCTCAAGAGGAATTTTAAAAAGCAATTATATAGAAATAAAAATTTAAAAAAAATTGTAGATACAGAGAAAGCAGTGCTGAGAGGAAAATTAAGTGCATATATTCAGAAAGAAGAAAGATCTATAATCAGTAATCTGAGCTCCACCTCAGGAAACTAGAGAATGAAGAACAATTTAATATTAGTGTAAGCAGAAAGTAAAAAGAAATAATACATATGTGAGCATAAGTTATTGAAACTGAAAACTTTAGTAGAGAAAATCAATGAAACCAAAAACTTCTTTGAAAAGACCAGCAAAACTGATAAACCTCTAGCCAGGTTAACAGAAAAAGAAAAGAAAAGAAAAAATAATTACCAATATCAGAAATTAAAGAGACGTCATCCTGACCTGTTTCATGAATGTTAAAAAGGCAGTAAAGAACAACAAGCAGAACTCTATAATTTAGATGAAACAGAATGATTTTTTCACAGACACAAATGCTTAAAAGTTACACAAGGAGAGACAGGTCATCTGATCAGGCCCATATCTATTAAAAAAAAATTGTATCAATAATCAAAAACCTTCCAAAAAAGAAACCTTCAGTTCAGATAGTCACCGGTGAATTTTACCAAATCAAAAGAAATGGTGCCAATTACCACAATCCCTTCCAGAAAACAGAAGCTGAGGAAACTCATTCTATGAGGTCAGCATTACAATAATACCAAAACCAGACACAAGCATTACGTGAAATAAAAATATTTATATATCATGTTAAGAAGTTGAAAACTTTCTCACTAAAATCCAGAAAAAAGGAAAGATATTCTCTTTTACTCTTCCTACTCTCCGTTTTACTGAGATTTTTAGCTAGTACGTTAAAACAAGAAAGAAAAAAAAAGAGAAAGTATTTGGCTTGGAAAGGATTAAATAAAGCTGTCTATACTTGCAGATGACATGATTGTCTCTGCAGAAAAATATAATTTTGGAAAATTATGGAAATAATAAAGGACTATAACAAGGTCACAGGATTCATGGTTTAGTATATATTCTTGTGTATATGCTATACATACATATATATGTATTTTGTATATATACCGTACATATAAATATAAACACACATACATTTAATAAGTCAATGAAATTTGAAATTAAAACATACCATGTTGGGCTTCCCTGGTGGTGCAGTGGTTGAGAATCTGCCTGCCAATGCAGGGGACACGGGTTCGAGCCCTGGTCTGGGAAGATCCCACGTGCCGCGGAGCAACTGGGCCCGTGAGCCACAACTACTGAGCCTGCGCGTCTGGAGCCTGTGCCCTGCAACAAGAGAGGCCGCGATAGTGAGAGGCCCGCGCACCGCGATGAAGAGTGGCCCCCGCTTGCCGCAACTAGAGAAAGCCCTCGCACAGAAACAAAAACCCACCACAGCCAAAAATAAATAAAATAAATAAATAAAATAAATTTCTAGTTAATATTAAAAACAAAAAAAAACATACCATGTATATTGTACCATAAAAATGAAGTACTTAAATATAAATCTAACAAAATATGTATAGGAACTATATGTGCAAAACTATAAAATGCTGATAAAAGAAACCAAAGATTAAATAAATCAAGAGTTATTCTGTGTATACTGACTGGAAAAATCAATATTATTAAGATGTTTATTCTTCTTAACTGTATCTATATATTCCATGCAATTCCAATCAAAATTCCAGTGAGCTATTTTCTTGATATTGACACACTAATATCAAGTTAATGTGGAAAGGAGAAAGACCTAAAAGAGCCAAAACAATAATAGAAGATTAACAGCATAGCTGTAGTGCTAACAATTCCTGATTTCAAGAATTACTATAAAGCTACAGTAATCAAGAGAGCATGATATTGGCTCAAGAATAGACACATAGATCAATTAAACCATATAAACAGCCCAGAAGGAGATGCACAGAAATGCAGTCAACTGGTATTTCACAAGGGACAAAGACAATCAAGAGAGAAATAGATGAATGGATAAACAAAGTGTGGTACATTCAAACAGTGCAATATTATTCAATGAAGAAAAATAAATGAACTAAAATGCCATGAAAGGATATGGATGAATATTAAATGTATAGGGTAAAATGAAAGAAGCCAGTAGCAGAAGTCTACATACTGAATTATTCCACTTATATGACATCTGGAAATGACAGAACCTATAGGCATGGTAAATCAGTAATGGCCAGTAGATTAAAGAAGGGCTAGAAATGATGATGAAACACAGGGAATATGTTCAGCGTTTCAAAACAATGCTGTATACTTTCATTGCAGGTACATGACACTAAGCATTTGTAAAATTCCATAGAGCTTTACAGCTCAAATAGTAAATATTAATATAAACAAATTTAAAAAAATCATTTAAGAGGTCAGGGGAATCCAGGATGGGTGCAGAATGTAACTCGGGGCTGGGTATATGGGAACTGTCTGTATTACCCTTTCAATTTTTCTATAAATCTAAAATCTTTTCTAAAAACAAAAACTTATTTTTAAAAAATTCTGCAAGACACAAATAGAATACATTCAAAGAAAGTCACATCATAGTCAAACATCATAAATGAAAATAATATTTAACCAGAAAATAAAAAGATACATTATATTCTGGCACAACAATAAGAAGAATGAGAGCTAACATCATCAGAAACAAGTGAAGCCAGAGATAATAAAATCATATATTTAATGAAATTATAGGAAAAATGTGTAACCCCCAAATTTTATATCTACTAATAATTTTGTCCCAAAATTAAGGTTAAATAATGAAATTTTCAAATAAACAAGAACAGGCAGAATTTGTTGCTAGCTGAACCAGACTGCAAGGAATACTGTTGATAGCGCTTCAGATAAGACAAAGAAAACCAAACCAAACCAAAACAAACAAACAAAAATGAGCACAAATTTACTGATGTACGTATCTGCAGGAAGAAATGAAGATCACTGGAAAGGGAAATTGTGAATTTAACTATAAAATAATATTTATAAAATATATTAAATAGTTACTAACTCTTTGAAGAAAAAACTACACTGCAGATACATAACACATAATAGAAGGAGAATGAGTGACAACTAAAGTACAAAGGACAAAACAACAATACATGGTATTTTACTTACAATAATGGCTAATGGGCATAATTTAAGTCACTTTGAAAAGTGAAAGATTAAAAAGCTGAATTTAGAAAATAACCAGTAATAACACAAAGCAACATACATTTAAAACATTGACAGAATTAACAGGAGCTACAGAAAAATATACAATGAACCACAGCTATTTCAAATAGGATTTTCTCATAATTAAAAACAAAAAAATCAGTAATGCTATAAAAGCTTTATTTTTTATTGAAGTAAAATTGATGTATACCATTATAAAAGTTTCCGGTGTGCAACACTGTAATTCAATACACAACGGGATCATCATCAAAAGTGTAGTTATCATCCATCACCACAGAGTCGATCCCTTTTACCCATTTTGCCCACCTCTCAACCCCTTCTCCTCTGCTATATCTGTTCTAGATATAAAAGTTTTAAACTATATTATTATCTAACTTACCTAACAGAAATTTATAGAATACTACATCTGGCAGCTAAAATACATAGTCTTTGGGGCTATAAAACAAGTCTCAATAAGTCACAAAGGATCATATGTTCTGTGAACATACATAAATGAATAAGTGTTTTCGCGAAGAATAATGAGATAATCTTATGTGTTTGAGAATTAGCAGTACGTGTCTAAATTAACACTTCTTTAAAAAATGCAATGGGAATTTAAAATATATTATTGACAGTATGGAAATAGAAATTTCCCTTATCAAAACTTATATGATTGAGGCAAAACAGTCTTTGGATATACTTTATCATTTAAATATGAAAGTTTAAAAAATCAATAAGCTAAGCCTCCATCTCAAGATTCTAAAAAGGAAAAAGGAAAATTTAAAACCCAGAGGAAGAAGAAGGATAAAAAGTAGAATGATGAGAACAAAGATCAAAGATATAAAATAGAGAAAAATAACAAAGCCATAAGCTTTAATCTTTGAAAGTTTAATAAAATTGATAAACTCTGTAGTAGTAGAATAATACCCCCTCCCAAGTTGTAAAAGTGTTATTTCCCAGAACCTGGGAATATGTTCCCTTACATGGCAAAGAGACATTGCAGATGCAGTTAAGTTAGGATCTCCATAGCGTTTCCTGAATTACCCTGGTGAGCCAGTGTAATCACAAAGGTCCTTATTTTGAAAAAGAGTAGACGAGGGAAGCAGAAGTGTCGGAGTCAGAAAAGGAGATGTGACAGTGGAAGCAAAGTGAGAATGATTTCATTTCAGGCTGTAAGTATGGAAGGGGGCCAGTAGCTGAGGATTGGGGAGAGCCTCTAGAAGCTGAGAAAGGCAAGAAAATGGATTCCCAGAATGTGCAGAAGGAATGGGGTCCTGTAAACATTTTAACTGTAGCTTAGTTGGACCTATTTTGAACTGTGATCTCCAGAACTGTAAAATAATAAATTTGTGGTGTTTTAAGTCACTAAGATTGTGTTAATTTGTTACAGCAGCAACAGGAAACTAAGAGAAACCCTTAGCAAGACTGATAAAAAAATGTAAAGTACACACAAATTAACGTTAACTGAAAGCAATATAGTGGTGCCAATACACATATTTTCAAATTAAAGGAGAATAAGAGAATAGTGTATTTCCTTCTTGATTTTCAATACTGTATTTAGCAGAAACCAACTTTATTTATTAGCATAAGGACATAGGGGCGACAATGAAAAACAACAATCATAAGGAGAAAAAAGAAAAGAAAACAAAATGTACTATTTAATTAATTGTAAATGGATTAAAAAAATCATCCATTTTTAATTTGCTGTTTGTTAACTTTTTTTTTTTAACAGCATTATTGGAGTATAATTCCTTTACAGTGTTGTGTTAGTTTCTGCTGTATATCAAAGTGAATCAGCTATACATATACATATAGCCCCAGATGCCCTCCCTCTTGCCTCTCCCTTCCCCCGTCCCTATCCCACCCCTCTAGGTGGTCACAAAGCACGGAGCTGATCTCCCTGTGCTTGAGTATCTTTTTAAAACAGCAAGATGTCCGGATCCTAATATCAATAAAACAAATTAGGACAATAAATGACTCCATTAAAATAAATCTGTTGCCCATAAATTTTCTAGCAATTAATATAAATCAACTTTATTATAAATTGTATAGTACACTCCTGCCAAATTGAGAACTATATATTTTATTTCCATCTGTATTTTGAAGTGTGAATACTAGAAAATTAGCTTTAATAAAAGCTCAATTAATCTAAGTAATAATGCCTAAATATCTCTTGGTGTGAAGGGTCTTGAAACACATGATTTTCCATCCCAATGCCAGTTTTGTCTAATCATCTTATGGGCAAAATTTATGTCATATTTTTGCTTTGAAAAATCTATTTGGAACAAAGAAAACTATAGTTAGGCAACAAGTCCTGTATTGTTGAAAATTAGCAACTGTTATCACAACAACAACAATAAAATGTACTTTGACTCCAATGTAATTTTGTACTTAATTTTTCTCTTAATTTTCAAGAACCATTTTTTATTAAACCCATATAAGAAAATTTACTTATCGGTGTTATTTATATTTAATTTACAAGAAGACTGAAGCAACAGTTATGTCACTATTATATATTGCTTAAATTTTTTCACTGATTTTATGTTAGAGTTATTTGGAAAGTTTATAGTCCTTAAATTTCGATTAATGTCCTCACATTTTGTTGCATGTGTGCTCAGTTCTCCCAAAAATTATTTGAACTTGACCACTCTGAATATAAAGCTGGCATTCAAGTCAATCAAAAAATTACTTATGTCTCTGGTGAAATGTCTATTTACGTCTTCCGCCCATTTTTTAATTGGATTGTTTGTTTTTTTTGATATTGAGCTGCACGAGCTGTTTGTATATTTAGGAGATTGATCCTTTATCTATTGTTTCACTGGCAAATATTTTCTCCCATTCTGAGGGTTGTCTTTCCATCTTATTTATTCCTTTGCTGTGCAAAAGCTTTTAAGTTTAATTAGGTCCCAGAAGACATACAGATGGCCAAGAGGCACACAAAAAGATGCTCAACATCACTAATTATTAGAGAAATGCAAGTCAAAACTACAGTGAGGTGATACCTCACACCGGTCAGAATGGCCATTATCAAAATATCTAGAAACAATAAATGCTGGAAAGGGTGTGGTGAAAAGGGAACCCTCCTGCACTGTTGGTGGGAATGTACGTTGATACAACTATGGAGAACAGTGTGGAGGTTCCTTAAAAAACTAAAACTAGAACTACCATATGACCCAGCAATCCCACTACTGGGCATATACCCTGAGAAAAGCATAATTCAAAAAAGAGACATGTACCACAGTGTTCACTGCAGCACTATTTACAATAACCAGGACATAGAACTAACCTAGATGGATAAAGAAGATGTGGCACCTATATACAATGGAATATTACTCAGTCATAAAAAGAAACGAAACTGAGTTATTTGTAGTGAGGTGGATGGACCTAGAGTCTGTCATACAGAGTGAAGTAAGTCAGAAAAAGAAAAACAAATACGTATGCTAACGCATATATGGAATAGATTCCATATATGCAATCTAAAAAAAAAAAAAAAAAAGGTACTGATGAACCTAGTGGCAGGGCAGGAATAAAGATGTAGACATAGAGAATGGACTTGAGGATATTGGGTGGGAAGGGAAAGCTGGGGCGAACTGAGAGTAGCATTGACATACATACACTACCAAATGTAAAACAGTTAGCTAGTGGGAAGAAGCAGCACAGCACAGGGAGATCAGCTCGGTGCTTTGCGATGACCTAGACGGGTGGGATAGGGAGGATGGGAGGGAGGCTCAAGAGGGATATGGGGATATATGTATGCATATGGCTGATTCACTTTGTTGTACAGCAGAAACTAACACAGTATTGTGAAGCAATTATACTCCAATAAAGATCTATTTAAAAATTACTTAGGATTTAAGTGAAATTCATTAAGACTAAGTACTTAATGAAAATTAGCAAGGTCTTTTATCTCTCTTTAGAAACAAATATCCATTTTTACCTTTACTTGATATATCTGAAGTAACATATATAGATTTGCCTTTGAATATTACATTTCTTCCATCTGGTCCACTACTATTTTGGAAAGCTTGGTCCTTTCTGAGTGAGAAACATAAGATTTGAAATGATTAAGGTCCATTTATAACATTACTATTTGCTTAAATTTTATATCATTATCTGTCATTATTGAGTAGAATGCATCACCCCTGAAGGAGGCATATGAGTCTAACGGTAAAAATATAAGGATGAGGCATATATTTAGGTCATGGATAACTCAGCAGGTAATGAAGAACGGAGTAGGCATTTAAAATCCCCTACATTTGAAAATCTTGTAAGCCAAAAGATGATTCTTAAACTACAGAAAATGTTATGTGTTTATCTAGTTGCTTGATATTGTTTTTTGTCACTTTTTATTGAATAATGGACATTGTGTGTAGAATAGTGCTGACTGAGGTCAGAACAAGAACATGGACCCAAACTGTCTCTCCTCCCAAGCCCACTGAAAGCAAGATGACAATGGAGACTTAGATAATGATTCTGTTAAGGTCAGCCTCCTGGACTGACCTCAGGGCCAGGGAAAGAAATGTAGCAGTAAATGGAAAATAACCAGGACATATTTCTTGGACAGTCATTTAAAAATGTAAGATTTCACAAAATATTACATGATATCATTTTACTATCTTGTTGTAAATGTGTAACTTCTCTCTTCTAATGGGACAAACAGAACTTTCCAACACCAAGCGAGCAAATCATTACATTTCATTAATCTCATTTTTTCTGATAGAAAAAAATATATATATTAATAAGGCCAATAACCAAAATTTCCTTGAGCAGCAAGTGAAATTATAAAAGTAATTTTTGCAAATAAACTCATAATCATTCCAGAAGAATTGTGAGTTTCTGGAAATCTAAAGGATGTCATATAATTATATTATTTCTTTTTAAAATATTTTCTAACAATGTGTGTGTTTAATTTGGGTGCTATAGGAAACATACAGCACCAAAATTAAACACATCCATGTACACACTCTCACAATTATATAGCATGTTTTTACTTTTGAGGGATAGATAGATAACAAAGCAATAAAATATAAATCATAAATCAGAATACAGCTTCACAGCCTGCAACTTCCCCTTTGAAACATAAGGTATGAAATTTTTGAAACAAAATTATAAAGAATGAGAACATTTGAAGGTAAGCCCAAGGCAATACAGCAAACAAAGGTCTCATTTGTATAAATAGAGTTGTATTAGAGGATAGATATAACAGAATGAGTTGCTATAAACAGGACTCAAAAGTTTTATGACGAAACGATTAATCAAACAAGTTTTTCTAGAATGAAGCAGTGATTGCACAGAGTCTAGTTATAGAAAAATAAATATATTCAAAATCTATGGTTCTCATTTTTCTTTACTGATCTTTTCCAACGTCCAGAAATCTCTTTCTCCTTTTTTTTCTCCTTGCTCTCTCTTTCATGTGTGGGTTATTGTTCCTCCTAAATTCATATGCTGAAACCCCACCCCCACAGTGTGATGGTGTCAGGAGGTGGGGCCTTTGGGAGGTGACAGGGTTAATGGCTTTATAGGAGCTACCAGAGAGATTACTGCTCTCTGCTGTTCACCCTGTGAGGATACAAGAAGTCAGCAGTCTGCCACTTGGAAGAGCGCCCTTACCAGAACTTGACCATGCTGGCACTCGGATCTTGGATTTCCAGCTTCGAGAACTGTGAGAAATAAGTTTATGTTTTTTATATGCCACCCAGTCTATGGTATTTTGTTACAGCAGCCTGAAAGGACCAAGAGAGTGTAGAGAATACATATAGAAATTAAACCAATGTATAGAAAGGATGAGGAATTTACCAACATCTAATTAGTTTCTAGGTATCTATTTCTTAATTATCTTTTGCCAGACTCTTTTTGTCTACCCAGAACTGTCCAAGTAATTAAAAACAAAATTCCAGTCAGCAAAAGTGGCAATGCCATTAGACATCATGGTTCCCCAGAAATTAATTTAAATCAACCATAGAGACATATTGTTTTTACCAACTGATGAAGGAAGCCTTCTTCAAGAAGAAATTGCACCTATTAAAAAAAGGCATCTGTGACCAAAACCAATAAAATTAAAAGCTCTTTTAAATTTAAATAAGATTTTGAAAACTTGAGGAAAAAATTAAATAGATGGTAGGAAATAAAATCAAATAAACATGTCATAAATCAGGGACAATAAAGATGGGCACCAAACTCCCATCCAGAACACTGAGTATGGAAAGAGTGTTTTCAACTAACAAAGTTAACAGAATTTAAAACAGGCATCCAACCAAACCACAAATCAAATGTGAAGGTGGAATAAAGACATTTTCAGATATGCAAACATTAAAAAATATATCAGTAAGATCTTGCTTTGGGCTGGCTAACTGAAATGCATTCAGGTTCCTATAAAAAAAAATACTGTAAACAGCGTGGCTTATAAATAACAAACCTTTATTTCTCACAGTTCTGGAGGCTAGGAAGTCCAATATCAAGACACCAACAGATCTGGTGTCTGGTGAGGACCCATTTCCTCATTGACAGCCCTCTTCACACTGTAACTTCATGTGGCAGAAGGAGCCCCGGGATCTCTATCATTTTTCTTTTATAAGGACCCTAATTCCATTCATGAGAACTCCATCCTCATGACTTCATCTAATTCTCATCAACTCCCAAAGACCCCACCTCCTAACACCATGACAATGAAGGTTAGGATTTCAACATATGAATTGTGGGTGTGGCGGCACAGAGGACAGAAGCATTCAGTCCACTGCAGATGGGTTGCAGCAAAATTAATTAGTGAACCAAGAAGGAAGAACATATGAGACCCAGGAAGAAAGCATTCAAACTGGCCTGATAATTTGATGCTGGGAAGTAAAAAGCACCAATCTATGTAGGGAAGAGTTCCTGAGTGGTCTGAAATGTCAAATCAGAAAGCTGAGATTTACCATTTTGAATGCAGAGAAATTCAAAAAGAGTACATCAGACAGCAGTACAGAAGTCATGATGCTAATCTTGGTGCTACCACAAACGACCTGAGTGAATTTTTTAACTTAAACTTAGCCTTAAGTGTCACAGTCAGAAGGACTGGATGATAAACAGCCAGAACAACCCTCCAAAGCTAAAGGGAGGATTAAGCCAGGTCCTGCAGCTGACAGCATGCACACACTCAGGACAGGCAGAGGAGTTCAAACACCAGGAAGATGCTCTCAAATGTGCACAGAATGTAGTCTGGGGTTAAGCGGTGAAGTTTACATTCTAATATGTGAAAATTAGTACTGAGAAACTAAATTATAGTCACTGATTAAGGAAAGGAATTTGTTCTCTGAATAAGGAACTGTTCTCAATGCCCTGAAAAAATTAATAATAGAAGAGATAGATACTATCTAAAAATTCTATGTCATTGTAGACAGTGTGAAATATATATTAGCAAGTTAATACCTTATTGTCATCAGTATTATTATGGGTATTCACTTTTTTTTTTTTTAATTTAAAGTAATTACGTTACAGGTGCAATAGCTAAATTTACTTCCACGTTTAAATCTGTCAATGGACAGGAATAAATGTAGCTATATCATCAGTCTTGTTTTACACTGCAGCACTTTGGGAAGGTCTTTCAGGCATGTTATATTATGATACACCACCTCTTCCAGAAAGTTCAATCATCACAACATATTTATCTTTCTTGCTATGTATTGGATTCCTGATTCTTTGTCATCTTGGCACAGATGAATTTTTTAACATTATATATGAAATTGCAGAGTTAAAACTTCTCTTGTTTTTCCCTGCCTTTTTGTGTCTTCTAACACCAGAGCTGTCAAATATGATTGGCAATATTCGCGAAAACATGATTTGTTCATGTTTTCTAACCTCAGCTGGACCTGCATTGTTGCTCAACAACACTTTATTAATTCCTATCATATCTTCCAGAGCAGTGTTATCCTCTGCTTAACTAAGTACTTTCCCTCCATTCTGTTATGATTTGGAAACACTGAAAAGGCATTTCTTAACCTTAAACTTTCTGCTTATCTCTTCTCTAACATTTCCTTTCTTCCTCCAGAGAGAGAGAGAGAGAAGCAGAGAGAGAGAGAGAGAGAAAGAAAGAGAGAGAAGCAGAGACAGAGAATCTTTTTCTTTCCAATTAAAATCTGTATTAACCTGAGTCAATCCAAAGGCATCTCCTCTAAGAGCCTAGTCTACCAATTATGTTCTGCTTCTTAAAATACCTCTCATTGTTTTTGTACCAACAGTCACAAAACAACTGGTCAATTGTTATTAAACTAAAAAACAAACAAATACAAACTAAAGTATTTCTCCACTGTTATAACTTACCTTTTTCTTCTAGTCTTTAATAAATGGCTAATGTGCCAATTTGCCTAATTTACCCAACTCTCTCTAGTCCAACCCCACCCTAAACTTTGAAGCCTGGGTTAGCTTCTTGACATTCCTTCACCAAAGCACTGATTCTTCTCTATCTGTGGTTACTTATGACTACCATTTTTTCAAATTTCAAGGACGTTATTTTCATGCTTTTCATTCTCCTCAAAATCTTTATAAATTGCAAATCTCTCCTTGAAATATCTTTTTTGAAATATCACGGTTTGCTTATTCTTTATTTTCTTTCTAAATTCAAATTTTAAAAAATCTCTTTAATGAACTTCCAGTTTGATCTTAATTAATTATTGGTCTTCCATGACCCAAAATTAATATTATCAACTAACTACTGGACTTCTACTTTCATTCATTCATTAACGCATGTATGTATTGGGCACTTACTGTGCTTTAGACAGTCTATACAGAATAATGAAAGAAGTAGAGAAAACAGAGAACAATCCTTGCCATTACAGTTTAACATTTTAGCTTTGCACTGTCTAAGATGATAGCCACTGGCCATGTGTGGCTATTTAAATTACAACTTAAAGTAAGTTAAATAAAATCATGATCCATTTTCTTAGTCACTCTATCTATATTTCATGTTATCAAAATTCACACGTGGTAGCAGCTTCCAATTTGGAAAGGCCAGATACAGAGTATTTCCATAATGCAGAAAGTTCCATTGGATAGTACTGCTCAAGCCAGAAGTAACCAATAAATAAATAAACTAGTGAAAATTAAACTGTACACTGCATGGTACACTACCATGGGGAAAAATAAAGCATGGGAAAATTATGGAAAGTGTGGGAGTGAGGTATAATCTCTTTTATAATGGTATTCAGGGAGAATTTTGTTAAAAAATATATTTGTGTAGAGACTTAAAGATGAGAGAGCAAGCTATGCAGATATGATGAAAAAGGGTACTGCAAGCAGACAGATTAGCCAATTTAAAGGTTCTAAAATATAAGCATGCTTAATTTATACCAAAAAGAGCATGGAATCTTGTGTGTCTGAAGAACAATAATAATAGGAGAAGTAAGGAAGACGCTTTGTGGCAGTAGCAACAGTGAGAAGTGTTCAGATATAGAATATATCCTGAACAATGAGCCAACAACGTATGTTGATGGAATGGATGTGAGGTGTGGCTAACAACTTCAAGATCATGGCCTGAAGAACAAGAAGGGTAGGGTACTTATTAATTTAAGGGAGGGAGATTGCAAGATTAGCAGGCTCTTACTGGAGGAGCTCCAATTAGGATATGGGTTTGGGTCCTGTTAATTTTAAAAGACCTACTTGAGATCCAAGCAAAGAAGTCAAATAGTGTTAAAGATATATTATTAGAGTTCAGGACTGAGATAAAAATGTAGGACTTGCTAGCCTATCAAAAGCACCTCAAGCTATTTAATGGAAAATACCATGCAGAAAATCAGTAAAATGAAGAATTCCAAGAACTGATCCCTGGATCTCTCCAGATTTTTTCCAAGAAATCAAAAAAGAATTCCAGTACTTTTGGACAAAATCAGGAGTGTTTGTTTTCTTAAAGCCAAATGAATAAAGAATTTTAAGGTACTGATAACCTTTACTAAACGTTGCTACCAGCTCAAGCAAAATGAAGTCAGGAAACTGATCATTGGACTTAGCAATGTAGAGGAAATACCTCATCCTTCCTGTAAATCATTTCCTCAGATGCTTTCAAAAGCCAATAATTATATCCTGGACATTTGCCTCTGGTTCACCATAAGTAGCTCTAATTTCTTGGTAAAACCATTTACCAGTTGCAATAGATTCTACCTTTTCAGAACTATCACATCAGTTTCCTTATTTTTCTATTCCAATCTCTCTGCCATTAATGTACCTCAAGTCCAAAAGTTCAGTTATACACGTTTATATCAGCCCTTGCATTTTTTTCTTATCTCCTTCAAGAGGGACTTAGCTTCAAGTCATCATTTTACCTTAGCTGTATTAATTTTCAAGAAATAAAGTTTTCTATCTTGTCATTTTTATTAGGAAAAAATCAATGATTTATGCCAGGTACCAAATGTAGTATAATCCCATTTCTCTTCGACTGTATTTTTCCATTGAATATATTCAGTATTCCATTTTTTTTTTAAATCCTTCAATTTAATTGTATGCTTCTTCAACTGTGGCCCTGTCACCTACCTGTACAAACCATTTCTTAAAATATTTACCTTTGAACACTGGCTCTATTTCCTCACTACCTTTCTCTCTTTAATGCAGAAAAATCTGTTTTCTTTCCATAACCTCTCTGAAATAACACTTCTAAAATCTTCATTGATTTCTCCACCTGGAAAGCTAGTGGTCAATATCCTTTTACTTGTTGTCTCAGCATTTGCTGCCCTCTTTCTTAAAACAGTTCCGTGATGTCACACTCTAGGCTTTCTCTTAACACTCATTTATTCTTTCTTCATCTTTCAGTCTTATCCCATGCTACTTGGTCAGTATTTTGGGGTGCATTATTACTTTTTCATTGCTCCCTAGCAAAGCCCCATTACTGCTCCTACATCAATAATCCAGTCTAGCCTCACTCTTTGAAACTGTAAATCTGCATCACTGCTTTGACATCTACTTCAAAGGAACCCCATAGGTACTTAAAATGAGTTTGTAGTCTCCCTCCTTTAAAGAATTTTATTTCCCAGTCTTGCCTAAATTCTCTATCACTGTGAATAAAACCATTATTCAATTAAATATCACAATCCAGCGACAAAGAGTAACCTTGGATAACTCTGTCCCTTTAATTTCTAATTCTCCACAATGTACTTTCCATTTTACATCTTAAATATTTCTTAAATTCGTACAGATATCTATCTCCAAAGCACTTATTTGGAGCAATCATTAGCTCTCAACTGGTCCACTGTAGCAACATTTTCATCTCCTTCCTTCCAACCCTTTTGCCCCTCCAACTTTTCTTCACTCAACAGTGAGTGTTTTAGTTCTGATAATAATAAAACAACATTTTCTCTTATTATTCACTTAAATAATTACCCATTACTTTTAGGATAAAGAACAAACTGACTTTTAAAAACCCTGCAACATCTGGGACTGTCTTGTGTTTCCTATTTCCCCTACAACTGGAGAACACCTGGCTCCCTGTACTGCAGCCACACTGGCCTTACATTTCATACACACTTTCTCACATGCATGTAATACTCTTTTGTCCTCCTTTCACCTCTGTCCTCTGAACTCATTTTTTTTTTTCTTCAGGGAATTCTCCATTCATCTATCTGATGAAGTCATAGTTCATATCATGTATTTTCTAGAACTGTGCAACTGTCTATCACAACCTTCAGAATCATATAATTGTAGTTTCAGATATTTTTATGTAATTATGTCATTTGTTCCTATTTTCCTTTACTCTATATAGTCTCAAGACCTGGTGTTTCTTATAATGTGAAGTATGGATTTTTAGTGTGTAACATGGTCTCTGGAATTGTAGCCCCAAAAAATTATTTGTAGAGTTAATCAGTTAAATTCTCTCAATTAAATTCCTCTATAATATGATTTTAAACTACTTTTCTGGCTTTATATACTATCATTCCTCTACATTTGCTCACTCTAAAATAACACTTTATGACTTGCTCTTTCTGAAGATGTTTCTTACTTTTACACATTTTTCCCAAGATTTCATGCTCTTTTCTCTGACTGCAGTGCTCTCTCATCCAATTCTCCATTTCTCTTCTGAAATAGTACACATATTTGAAAGCCCACCTTGAATGTTATCTCATCATTATAATATTTACTTCCTTTTAGTTTCCAGATTTTAAAAAATCTCTTCAAAGTCACTTTTTTTTCTCATTTTTAACTTTATTTTTATTGCCTGAAGTGGGTCTCTTGTAGACAGCATATTTATGGGTCTTGTTTTTGTATCCATTCAGCCAGTCTATGTCTTTTGGTTGGAGCATTTCATCCATTTACACTTAAGGTAATTATCAATATGTATGTTCCTATTACCATCTTCTTAAATGTTTTGGGTGTGCTATTGTAGGTTTTCCTTCCCTTGTGTTTCCTGCCTAGAGAAGTTCCTTTAGCATTTGTTGTAAAGCTAGTTTGGTGGTGCTGAATCCTCTCAGCTTTTGCTTGTCTGTAAAGGTTTTAATTTTTCTGTCAAATCTGAATGAGATCCCTGCTGGGTAGAGTAATCTTGGTTGTAGGTTTTTCCCTTTCATCACTTTAAGTATGTCCTGCCACTCCCTTCTGGCTTGCAGAGTTTCTGCTGACAGATCAGCAGTTAACCTTATGGGAATTCCCTTGTATGTTATTTGTTGTTTTTCCCTTGAGGCTTTTAATATTTTTTCTTTGTATTTAATATTTGATAGTTTGATTAATATGTGTCTTGGCGTGTTTCTCCTTGGATTTATCTTGTATGGGACTCTCTGTGCTTCCTGGACTTGAGTGACTATTTCCTTTCCCATATGAGGGAAGTTTACAACTATAATCTCTTCAAATATTTTCTCAGTCCCTTTCTTTTTCTCTTCTTCTTCTGGGACCCCTATAATTCGAATGTTGGTGCATTTAACGTTGTCCCAGAGGTCTCTGAGACTGTCCTCAGTTCTTTTCATTCTTTTTTCCTTATTCTGCTCTGCAGTAGTTATTTCCACTATTTTATCTTCCAGGTCACTTATCCGTTCTTCTGCCTCAGTTATTCTGCTATTGATTCCTTCTAGAGAATTTTTAATTTCATTTATTGTGTTGTTCATCATTTTTTGTTTGCTCTGTAGTTCTTCTAGGCCCTTGTTAAACATTTCTTGTATTTTCTCCAGTCTATTTCCAAGATTTTGGATCATCTTTACTATCATTACTCTGAATTCTTTTCCAGGTAGACTGCCTATTTCCTCTTCATTTGTTAGGTCTGGTGTGTTTTTACCTTGCTCCTTCATCTGCTGCTTATTTCTCTGTCTTCTCATTTTGCTTAACTTACTGTTTTGGGGTCTCCTTTTCACAGGCTGCAGGTTCATAGTTCCTGTTGTTTTTGGTGTGTGTCCCCAGTGACTAAGGTTGGTTCAGTGGGTTGTGTAGGTTTCCTGGTGGAGGGGACTAGTGCCTGTGTTCTGGTGGATGAGGCTGGATCTTGTCTTTATGGTGGGCAGGACCGCGTCCAGTGGTGTGTTTTGGGGTGTCTGTGACCTTATTATGATTTTAGGCAGCCTCTCTGCTAACGGGTGGGGTTGTGTTCTTGTCTTGCTAGTTGTTTGGCATAGGGTGTCCAGCACTGTAGCTTGCTGTCATTGAGTGGAGCTGGGTCTTAGCATTGAGATGGAGATCTCTGGGAGAGCTCTTGCCGTTTGATATTACATGGAGCTGGGAGGTCTCTGGTGGAGCAATGTCCCGAACTCGGCTCTGCCACCTCAGAGGCACAGGCCTGACACCCGGCCAGAGCACCAAGACCTTGTCAGCCACATGGCTGATATATACTGCCAAATAAAACTCAGGATCATCAACCAATATGAGAAATCTGAGAACCAGAAGAGATTCATCCAAATTTGTCTGGATTCTCCAAGGAGGTGGATGGGCACCAGAGGCCTCTGCTGGTACCAAGGCTCTGGCTCATTGTAGTGTTCAGGCGAAGGAGAGAAGTCTGCTTTGGGTCCCTTTGTTGATCACCAAAACAGTCAAAGTAGCCCAAGACTGGAAATAACTGCAAAGCCCATCAGGTAAATGGGAAAGAAACTGGAGCACAACCACCAGTGGAGTAGCACTAGGGACTTCCCTGGTGGTCCAGTGGCTAAGACTCTGCTCCCCCAATGCAGGAGGCCCAGGTTCAATCCCTGGTCAGGGAACTAGATCCCACATGCCGCAACTAAGTGTTCACATGCTGCAACCAAAGATCCTGCATGCCGCAACAAAGATCCAGCACACGACAACAAAGATCCCAGGTGCCGCAACTGAGACCGGGCACAGCTGCTAGTGTTGGAGGGTCTCCTGCAGAGGCAGGGGTGGCTGTGGCTCACCGTGAGGACAAGGACTCTGGCAGCAGAAGTTCTGGAAAGTACTTCTTGGCGTGATCCCTCCCAGAGTCCCTCTTCAAAGGCACTTAAAGCCTACGTTGAATTATAGAAACTTGTATACTTTTCATACTTTTGTCCCCAAGGGAATTGTGTACTCCTCCAGTGCGAGGACAGTGTTTCCTTTTGGTTTCTATCCCTGTGACATCTGACTCAGTGCTTTGATGGTTGAAGTCAATTATTTATTTATTTTTTATTAAGTTGGAATGCCCAAGGTCACAGAGGAAAGGCAAGTATCAAAATCCATGTCACCTCATCCCATTACATGACATAGTTCAACCTTGCATGAAAATTTGTTGGCAATATAATGGACAGACTCTATTATTTAAAACGCAACTTTAAGCAGATGTGAACATTAGGAGTAGATGGCCATCATGATTTGTTAGTTATTAAAATTTATTTTTTGATTAAATGAAAAAATTCTAAATATATTGTCATCTATTAGGCTCTGATTTGGCCAGTTGCCTAATACTTCTCTACATGGTTGTAATCTTGGAATATTACATAAGTCATTCTTTAGTTAGGCTAAATTACTTTAAGTGATGCTACTCTTTAGAATCAAAGACTTAGATTAAATCCTTAAAACATCAATGGAATTTACAGAATTTACAACATGCTAGTTAATGTTTCTCACATTTTAGTTATTGATTTCCATTTTCTATGAATATCAAGATTAATTATTTCTCAAGTTGCCTGGATAAAGATACACATGGTGTTCAATAAATTTTGATGTTCATTTTAGAAAGTCAGTATCTACTTATAAATTATGTAATTTTCATGATATTTATAGCTGAAAAAGTAATTCCTTCTTTCAACTGAACACACACTTAAAAATCCTCTTCTTTGAAAAGATATTTTGGAAAATATAACTAATTTTCTGAAATGAATATACATTGTTTTTATTAATATTTTTCACTTTAACTCTAATACTCTTTTGAATCATTAAAATTTTATTATTGGGGAAACGTCTAGGAATTGGCAGGATTCAAATAGAATAACAAAAATGAAATATATAGCAGCTCATACACATAAGGCAAAATATTAGCAGATTGAAAGGTTGGGAAAAGGCAGCAAGGTGAAACATATAAATACACATGGAAAATTTGTTCATGTAACACCCAACTTCCCAGTAGGTAGTGAGACAGACACTCCATTGAGAAATAAAGATGTATTTCCCAGGGAGTGAAGGCAAATTGTCTGAGACAAAAATAAAATTGAAAGTGTATGAAGTGTGAACATGAAAATATACAAGCACTACTATTATGGACTGAATTGTGTGTCCCCTAAAACTCATATGTTTAAGCAAATGTGATGATAATTAAAGGTGAGACCTTTGGGAGATAACTAGGCTTAGATGAGGTCATGAAGGTGGGGCTTTCATGATGAAATCAGTGCCCTTAGAAGAAGAGATGCCAGAGAACTTGCTTTCCACTCACTCCTCACCATGGGAAGACACACCAAGAAGGCAGCATCTGAAAGCCAGGAAGAGAAGTCTCACCAGAAACTGACCATGCTGGAAACTTGATCTTGGTGTTAGAACCGTGAGGAAATAAATGTCTGTTGTTTAAGCCACCTAGTTTATGCTATTTTATTATGACAGCCCAAAATAACTAACATAACTATCAAGAGTTACACACAAAAATCAAACATTAATTTTACACCACCAAAGTAGGTTTAGAACCTGGATACTGCTGGAATTTGTCATTATCGGTTGCTTACCCACAGAGAAATAATTTAAATAATATAACCATGATCTTCCAAGAAAAGGCTTTCAAATTCAAAACTAAACCAACTTATTTATTAGCCTTAGTAACTGAACATCCTTTGCACTCAGGCTAATATTTTGGCTGTGAGTCTCTTCAAGGTTGTACCCCAAAAGTTAAATTTATGTGATGCATTTTACTTACAGCAACATTTATATTTCTTTGAAGCAATGAGATTTATCCTCATGTCTTACTCCATTGGTAGCAATTTTCAGAGTAAATATGACCAACTAGGCAGTAAAAATACATTGGGAAAATTTCAAAATGTTAACTACTTAGATCACCTCACATAGCTGGAAAAGATTATGCCATTCTCTTCCTTTATGTTATATAGACGAGGAACCAGTGGTTCAAAATCATTTATAAATTGATTTATAGATCCAGGAGAGGTAACCTGGTATTCTTACACTACACTGTGTTTTTGTAGTATTTGTTATGTATTATTTTATGCACTTTAAAAATTTCTAAATCATTGCTAACTTAAAATTAAATGTGTATATGAAACAACCATACAGTCTTTTGCAAATGCAAACAAAAGCTAAGTTTATTCATTTGAACATAAAAATGTAGACTATTTTACAAATAAACAAAAGTACTACTCTATTTTTTTGGTATTCTATTGTTTGAACTAGGCACTTTGCTGATTATCTAATTGACAAGTGACAACATATTTTAATCTAATATTATGATAATACTTGCAAATTCAGTTAAAGCTATGTAAACATTATCCACACAGCTACCTACCTACTGGTTTGAATTGTATATAATACATAATCTGGCATTTAATAGCACAATCAACACTACTGAAAAGAGTTGCTTATAAAATTTCGGTGCCTGGAACATAGAAGTGATTACGTATATCTTGAATAAGTAAATGAAGTAATAAATAAAATATTTTCTCCTTTTAAAAAATTATTTTGTGTTCAGGAACCAGAATTATGTGTTAATAAAAGATATTTTATTCACATTTTAGTAAATACACAAATGTAAGCATACATTATTCATTTTAATTTGTTTCATTATGAGTGTGTTTATTGAAATAATATATGTTTCCAGGCATTTGAAATCAATATTTATTAATTAGTCTTTACTCGTCCATAGGCAATGCATAATGAGTATGGCTATTTAAAAATAAATGCCAGTGAAAAAAAGAATTCATGGCATAATTATGGCAGAATAAATATAAGAAAATCTAGGTAATGTAAATTTGTTTGAACTTTTAAAATTTATATTTATATCAGTACTTATTATTTCTTAGTCAAATATATTTTTGAGATATTGTTTCTTGATACTTTTATTCACAGAATGCTTCTTCTTGTATGTATCATCCCTGACATAAAACACAAAAACAAAATCTATTCTTGAACTTAATTTTAATACTCTGTAGTTACTACATGAATGTGAGAGTTGGCAAAGAGTTCTAGCAAATAAATAAACATCTCCAAATGTTTCAACACATATAGTCATAAAAATATCGCATTTTAAAATAAAATATATTGTATTACCGCAATATGGCAAGGTGGTTAAACAGGCTTCACATATTTAAATCCTAGCTCAACTGCTCATTTGCTTTTTAATATTAAAAAAATTACTAATTATTTCCATTTCTTATTTTACTTATTTAAAAAATAGAGATCATCATAATACCTACTGTATCAGCAAAGGTTGATTGATGAAAATGGAAACGCAATAATAGTAGGAATGTGATTTACTCTAGGAATTAAAGCTTGCACAAAGACAGAAAAATGAATGTCCAAACACAGGTAAGAGAGATTCAGCTGTATCACCACCTTGTCAATCTGAGAAGCCAAGCACATATTCAGCTACAGAAGGGCAAGTGCAAAGAGGGAGCTACTAGAATAGGAGTGTCAGCCTATTGCCTCTGTGAATCTACACAAAAAGCCCACTGGCAGAAGATCTGGACAATGAGTTGAGAGGGCAGTAGGACAAGCTGGAAAATTCTGGGTACTTCAGCATCTAACCACAGCAACATTCACTGAGTGATGGCCAATGCCACACTTCTTCATTCCACACCTTGTGAAAGTTCCTGGCCAACTCTAACCTAAGACTTGACAGGAAATTGGATTCTGGAAAATTTAGTTCCCAGTTTAACATGGTTGACAATAGGATAATGGGACACAACTTTATTGGACCTGCGACGATTACAGGAATTAATACAAAATTTGGTTCAACTCACACACCCGTTAAGTCCAAGAAATTAAATGAATCGCAATCACAATAGACATAAAGACACCCATCATAAGGCTTATCTAGTGGTAAAGATAAACTCTTAAAAGAAACTAGAGAAAAAGACACAATGTGTACAGAGGAAAGAAAATAAGCAAAACAATAAACTTCTTATCACAAACTCATGTCAGACAACAAATGTAAGAAAAACATGTCAGCCAAGGATTCTAAACACAGAGAAAATGTATTGTAATAATAAAGGGGAAATAGTTTTTCAGGCAGAAAAGTTCAGAACCCATTGTCCATGAACCTGCCCCAAAGATATGTAAAAGTAAGTCCTACAGGTAGAATAAAATTACACCAGACAAAAATGAATGAAAAGTGTCAGCAAAAGTAAATGCATGTGTAGGTATAGAAGATAATGCTTTTTATCTTGTTTTAATTATCTTTAAAAGATAATTTACTCTCTAAAGAAAACAATAACAATGCTCTGTGAGATTTGTGTGCAAGTTACATTTACTAATACAATAATAGAACTGGTAATACAGTAATAGAAATGAAAAAAAAGGTGCACTTTTGTACTATTCTTACATTGTAAGTTAAGTAGTACATGTAATCTGAAGGTAGAATGTGATGTTAAAAAGTGTCTATTTCATACCATAGAGCGATCATTGAAAAAGAATAATAGAACAAAAATATATAGCTAAGATGTAATGACATTTAAAAAATCGAGATAAGGCATGAAACATTAAAAAAAAAAACACACAGAGAACAGACGGGAAAAGAGAAAACAAACAGCAAGATGTCAGACTTAAACCGTAACAAAAATTACAAGAAACAAGAATGATCTAATCACTATGAGTTAAGGCAAGCTCACAGAGTATAAAGCTAGATGATAGAGCAAGATCAAAATATTCACCTTACAGATATCCCACATTAAATAACAAGACACAATAAGTTAAAAACTAAAGAACATTAAAAAAAAAAGAAAACATTTTACCGAAGGTCCTAGGCAGTATAAGAAAGGCAGACAAGGAAATAAAAATAGACATACTGTAAGGGAAGTAGAAAGTCCATCTTTATTTGCAAAAGGAACTATTGTGTATACATAAATCCTGAAGAAATAAACAAAACTATAATAGATTTATATGTATCTTTAGCATGGCTGTAGGTTAAATGGGAAACATATTTATATATATATAATATTTTTATACGTCAGCCACAAAGAATCTAAATATGGAATTTTACAGAATAATAGCAAAACAAATGACAAAAGGATTAAAAGAGACAACATAAGTTTGTAAAAGATGAATATAGTTTGAGGGTTTAAATGGCCTGCCTTCAAGAGATATTATAGTCACAATAAACAACACAGGCTAGTATGAGAAGAAAAAATGTGTGTGTGTGTGTGTGTGTGTGTGTGTGTGTGTGTATACACACATATATATCAACTGAGTCAAGAAGAGAGAAGAGAAATAGATGCATACATACAAAATCAATTGAGTTATGAAAAAGTACAAGGCTATTTAAATGTGGAAAAGAGAATCTTTGCAGCAAATTCCTCTAGTACAACTGGAAATTCATTACAATGGAAAATATATATCTTTCATTCAATTTTGTTATGAACCTAAACTGCTCTAAAAAATAAAGTTTATTAAAAATAAAAAAAAAGAATATATATTAAAAAAAACTCCCACCATACATAAAAATTAATTCCAGATGGATTATAGCCCTAAATGTGGAGACCTAAAATTAAAGATAAAAGTAAACTTGTAGAAATAAATGTTAATGGAAAATATTTGTGATCACCGGTTAGGCAAAGATTTCTTAGATATGACATAATAGCAACAATCATAAGGAGAAAAATTGAAAAATTAATTTTAAATTAAAAATAAAACTTCTGATCACCATAAGACATTTCAAAAAATTTAAAAAGCAAGACTCAGATGGAGAATACATGCAAAATGTATTTCTGACAAGGACTTTATTGTAGACTATATAAAGAATTCTTATAGATCAAAAATAAGCACACAAACAACCTGATAAAATTAATGGACAACACGTAAGCAAACACTCCACCAAAGAAGATAATATGCACATTGCAAAGAGGCATATGAAAAGTTGTTCAACATAATTTTCGTCAAGGAAATAGAAATTAAAATCATAATAAGAATTTATTAAAATTCAAACAAAATTACTAACATTAAAAAGACTGACAGTACCAAGAATTTTAGAGTATGTAAAACAACTAGAACTTATTGCTGGTGGGAATATAAAATGGTATAGCCACTCTGCAAAAATTTGGCAGTTGTTTTATATAGTTAAAGATTCACTTACTATGTTATTCACCATTTCCATTCCTAGCTATTACCCAGGACAAACAGAAATATGGGTCTATACAAAAGCTTGTATATAGATTTACTCATAATAATTCCTGTTTTCAAACATGAAACAACCAATGTATTCATCAATACAAGAATGCATAAAGCCATTGTGTTGTATCCATAAAATAGCATATTACTTCGCAATAAAAATTAATGGGCTACTGATTCATGTGACAAGCCTTGTACCTCAAATCACGATGACAAGGTGAAGAAGGCAGGCACAAAAGACTATATACTTTAAGATACTACTTATTTGAAAGTTAAGAAAAAGAAAAATTGTGGAGACAGAAATCAGATTAGTAGTTACCAGGGGCTGGACGTTGGGGAGAAATTGACTGCAAATTGGCCTTTGTGACTTTGAAGTTTGGCTGAAATGTTCTGTATTATTTGGGGGCCAGTTAATAATGGTACATGTGCGTGCACTCACTAAAAATTCCCGTCTAACTGATTATGCAGATTATTAATATTCAGGCTGTAAAATTAATTAGTTAAAATGATGTAACATTATTTTAGGACATATCTTCCCCGAAGATATGTTTATCTTTGAAATGTTAACTGAGTTGTGTATATAAAAAAGCATATTAGGGGGCTTCCCTGGTGGCGCAGTGGTTGAGAATCTGCCTGCCAATGCAGGGGACACGGGTTCGAGCCCTGGTCTGGGAAGATCCCACATGCCGCGGAGCAACTAGGCCCGTGAGCCACAATTACTGAGACTGCGCGTCTGGAGCCTGTGCTCCGCAACAAGAGAGGCCGCGATAGTGAGAGGCCCGCGCACCGCGATGAAGAGTGGCCCCCACTTGCCACAACCTAGAGAAAGCCCTCGCGCAGAAACGAAGACCCAACACAGCCATAAATAAATAAATAAATAAATAAAAATAAAGTCAGACAAGAGAAGTGCCTGATTATTTAAAAAAAAAAAAAAAAAAAGCATATTATATACATCGTTGTGACTTGAACTGTGTTCTCCCTAAAAAGATAAATTCAAACCCTATCCTCTGGAACCTGTAAATGTGACCTTATTTTTGGAAATAGGATTTTTGAAGATGTAAACAAATTAAGATGAGGTCATCCTGGATTAGTGTGGTCCTATCCAAAGGCTGGTGTCTTTGACAGGGGACACAGAGACACACAGAGAAATATGATGATGGAAACTGAGTTTGGACTGATAAAGCTACAAGCCATAGAATGCCAATAATTATCTGCAACCATCAGAAGCTAGGAGAGACACATAGAACAGATTCTCTCTCAAGCCTCCGGAAGGAAACAACCCTGCTGAACTTTGATTTCAGACTCTAGTCTCCTGAACGGGGACAGAACAACATTTTTGTTATTTTAAGACATCAGGTTTGTGGTAATTTGTTATGGAAGCTCTGGGAAACTATTACATACACTTACTATCACACCGTTGTCATTACTCAAACAATTTTGAGACTTCCCTGAGAAACTGCCTCAGGCAGCAGTATGTTCTCAGTAACATTCTCTACACTAGGAATGTCTTTGTGTTTTCATGCTGGATTCGATCTATTAAATAGTTAAAACTGAATATAGTAACTTATACTACTTAAGATTTTTCCTTAAGAAAGTCCTGAAAATATTTTAATAAGAAAATAAGAAAAGCTGATACTTATTGAGAGCTTACAATGTGCTAAGCACTATACTTTGCTTTATGTTCAATATCTCACTTAATCTTAATAACAACCTTGTGAAATACATACTTACTTTATTACTGACACTTTACAGAAAAAGGCCAAGAAATTGGGAGATTAGATTAGTGTGCTCAAAGGTAAATAATAGTACACAGTGGACCTGCTAATTTCATTAAAACAATATTTGTTCAGTACCTACTCTATGCCAGCTAATCTTTTGAGGAATAAAACAGTGAATAATAAGAACAAAAATTAGATACAAAATAAATATGGTATGTATAATGTTCTCTACAATTTAAAAGAATGACTCAAAATAAACTGATTCACTTGAAAGGGTTCATTACAAAGACAGAAATATCCTGAAATATTTTTAACTGAAATTTCGTATAAAAATATTTTCCTTTGGAAGAAACAACCATCTTTTCTTTAGACCTGAGCTTTTTAAGTAAAATAAAATTGTTTCATGTTCCACAGTAGATAACTCAAGAGAAATCAGAGAGAAATGACTCCAAGATGTACTTAAATCCCCTGGGGTCTTATCAAGACTGATATTTAATACTAACCTTCTGGGCTGTGCTGTAAGCAATATGGTACGATCATATGGGAATCTGAGCAAATTTTTGTGGAATATCAATACTGAAGTAAAATCCCTGTTGCCTATCTAAGTCTACCCTAAACTAATCTCAAATGATTTTTTGAAAAATGTGAATTTTTAAATTACTGCTGAAAGAACAAGACATATATTAGAACACTGACAATGACTGAAGAATGCACTATTTTAAGTTTAGTTATTATCATAACTTAATCATGTCCTATAAAAGTTTTCAAAAGACTTGCAATAAAATGAAAGAAAAAATGAAAACAGTTACAAGTTGAATTCTACAGAAAAATAACTTATATGTTTATTAAAATGAAGATGCTTGCTTATTTAATAGAATGTAGGTATGGGACAATGATTTAAACAGAATTCTTCCTTACTGCCATAAGAATATTAAGTAATTCAATGTCACGTCCCAATTACACAAATCTATTAGAGCATAAGTTAATAAGGTAAGGCGCAATCAAATATTGGAAGACTCTGTCTGCATGCTAAGACTTTACCATTAAATGATTTTAAGTGGGTTATTCTCATAAAGAGTTTTAACTTTTAAATATATATATCTGTTATCCTTGTATAGAATGACTTGGAAGGGAGGTAGACAAAAGCCATGAGGATCAGTCAGCAAGCAAATGAAATCATGCAGGTATGAGGTGATAAATTAGGTAGAAATGGGTAAAAGGAGAAATGAATAACTCATACAGCTCTATCAGAGATAAAATTTAATGCTATTGTTTGATGTCATACTAGCCAAAGGAAAAAATAATAATACACATGATCTCTATTAAGATAACTGTAAGGCAGATCCCAGAGGCCTGGGAGAAAAAACAGGTAAGACAACCATGAAAATAATGAGTTCTAGAACACTTCAAGAAAAAGACTTATAAACTATGATGAAAAGAAGAATATGAGAGATTGAGTTTAGTGGCCTTTGAAGATCAAATTCAAAACATGAGGTAAGAGTTCATGGTCAAAGTAAGAGTGGATTTTGGTGGGAAAATGTTTGTTAACATGTCATTTTGCCCCCAAGATCTTCAGTTAATGTTATATCTTCATGTCATAAGAGAGATTTCAAGGACATAGCCTCAAGATGACCATCAATTTTTAATAGTCTGTGCCTTCCATCCTCTTCAACTCTTAGTATTTCTCTAGGATTAACATAAATGCATAAATATAGAGAAATATGTTCTGGGCTTTGTATATCTACAAAGTAGATATAAAATATATGTACATTAATATATGTATGTATATAATAATGGATGTGTCTGGAATATATAAAAAGCATTCATAAATCAATAAAAAGCAAGATACCCTAATGGAACAATTGGCAAAAGATTCAAACAAGGTATTCACAAAAGATAATGTTCAACTGGACATAAGGCACATAAAAAAGTTCTCTATTTCATTCATCATAAAGTATAAACGCAAATTAAAACAGGAATATAATCTCACCAGCAGGGTAAATAAAAATAATAGACAATTTCATGTTTTGGGAGAACATGGAGCAACTGGAGCTTTCATATACTGTTGTTAAGAATTATAAATTAATGAAATCACTTTACAAAGGTGGTTGGTAGTATTTACTATAGCTAACCTACTTATACTTCGAGCAAGTAACTTCACTTGTGTGTATCTCCCCACCACATATGTTCAGCTAAATATATGAAAAAGACCATTCATAGCAGCAACATTTGTACTAGCTAACATCTGGAAAGGAGTCAAATGTCTATTTACAGCAAAACCAATTAATGAATTGTGATACATTCATAAAATGGACTACTCATTAATGAGATGAATAAACTACAACCAAATGTAGCAATATGGGTGAATGTCATATGCAAAATATCGATGAAAATAAGCTAGACAGACATAGTACATAATGGATGATCCCTTTTATATTAAGTGCAAAAACAATATATTATTTTAGATGTCAGCACTGTTGTTATTCACTTTGGGGGGAGGGGCAGTTGTAGTCACCAAAAAAAAGAGGTTGTGAAGGAGGATTTGAGGGATCTGGTAATACTCTGTTTCTTCCTATAAGAAGAAAAAACGTGTGTGTTTACTTTCTGTAAATGCATCACTAATACAAATATGATTGTGTACCATTCTGGACTTAGGTTATGAACTTAATAAAATTTTTTGTATTCAAAAATAACTTGGTAAATATGCTGAGAAGCCCTAAGAAGCTAAATAGGATATAGTGGTAAGTCTAGAACTGCTAAGCATAGATTGAAAATATGCATGATTCATTAAAATCCATGAAAAACTTGCTACTACCTCTGCATATCTAAAAAAATGAAAATATAATTATTAGTTCTCCTTGGAAGAACATATACAAATTACTATTATTTGAAATAAGTCTGTAGCTGAAAAGATTTTCACTTTCATTATTACAGGTAGCATGACTGCTTTGGAGTTTTTTGCAAAACTATTATAAATATTCAAAGTGATCTGTTTATCAGCCATTTAGTCAAGGATTTCACCTCTGCAAAGTCAGAAAGGACACTCTCTTCCTTAGTGCCCTAGTACTCTCTCTTATTTAAAACCTACACTATTTCTGTTCTTTACTGTGAATGCAAAGTTTAATGATCCACACACTCTAACCATCCAGTTTAAAAATAATGAAAAAGACATGTTGTAGGATCTGAAAAAAACTAGGCTAAAGTCCTCTCATAAAGACTTGTAATAACCCCATGTTATTACAGAACAAATATCATTGTACCAACAGACTGTCCTCGAGCCCATGCAATATCTGAGGTTAACTAGAAAATTCTAGGAGAAAAATATGTGAAGTCACAAAAGAGTCTCTCTGTAAACAGGTGATGACAGTAAAGATGTAGAAATGAAGACTCTAGATGGATCTGTTTGTACATCAGTGTGCCTGTTTGTACATGCCTATAAGAAATGCTTCAGCAGACAATAAAAAATCCAAAGTTTGTTCTTCTTTCTCTTTATATTGTAGCTCTTTAGAAATATATAACCTGATGGACTTAATAATAGTCACATACTAAATAAAATGGGCTTCTAATTTATCAAATTCTTATTTTTTACCATGAAACTGAGTCAAACATCTATACTTTTAAAGGACTATGAGAGGTAGAATGACAAAAAAAATGTGGCTAACATGCCCATTAGTAAAAGTGTAAACCAGGCAAATGTTATATGCTAACACTTCATTTCTTTCCAAAATTATGTTTTAAAATTGAAGAGTGAGATTTATTTTTTCTGTTTTTTGCATAAAACATGGAAAGCAGCAACAAACAAACAACCAAACAAAAAACCAAAAAACCAACTTTACTATCCCCTTAAAAATGAGAGCAGGCCTGCCCTTCAACAAAATAGTAAGATCAAAAGGCTATGTAATGAAAAAAAAAAATTCCAATGGGTGACATGCATTTCTGAGAAAGGATAAGACACATAAAGTGTTTCATCTAAGACATAACAATGGGAAATAGACTCAGCTACTATAAAATTAAGTTGGATCAAAACAGCTTAAATTTGATGACTTATTAAATGCCAAGTAAGGGCTAGCACGCTAACTTGGAATACCTGAAAGCCCCAGACATAGGAGGAGACTGCCTTCCCTCGTCAACCCTTTTCATAGGTCAATTGCTCATGAGAGGGACTGAGAACAGGGAGGGTAGACATACCAACTTCACAGGATGCATGGCTTGCTGATGTTTGGGGCTGAAGAAGGAGAGCCTAAAGCAACCTGCCTGTTCACCAATCCTGCATGACTGCAAGGTAAGGATTGGCCACCCTGAGCAGTGTGCAGGAAAACCATCCACACTCAGCCTGGATCTTGATGTGATGAAAGATGCAGCTCTCTGCTACTGGGGAAAGGAAGGAAAGTGAACACCATCTGCCCCAGATCTTTCACTGCCTGAAGCAGAAAATATCTGTCACTGGGGGAAAGACAGAAATATGACCAATATTCCCCAACCCCATACATCAATACAAGGCCAAGACTGACTACCACTGGGAGGGGGCCAGAAAGACTCTGCATTGACCTAAAAGGCAAAGCTCTCTGATGCTATGGGAGGTACAGAACACTTACCTACCACAGCCTCTTTAAATTCATGGCATTAAGCCATCTGCCCCTAAAGGCTGAGCAGGACACACACCCATCTCTGACAGTGCATCAGTATGAGGCAAACACTTGCTACAGCTGAGAGAGTACCAGGAAATCTCTTTGGGTTCAGGACTTTGCACTGAATAGGAGGAAGTGGTTGTTCGCTGTGGAAGAGTAGGAATGCTGAGAAAGCCTAAGACATGAGGCTCAAGGAAACAGGGCCTGTTTCAGGTTGCACTGGTAGCAAGGAAACTGAAAAATCTTTTCCCCACTGGATAAGTCTTACATTGGGTAGCAAGCAATGCCCTACTGCTGAGAGAGGAGCAAAGCACAGGGAGAAACCCATCTTTAGTAAAGTCTTCCTGGGCCTGCTGAAAGCAGAAGGTGGAACAGTAACACCCAGAGAGAGAGCCTCAATCATTCCAGGCCTCACGCTAAGCAAAAAGCAGCAGCTGTCTATCACTAGAGGATTTTCAAATTCATGGGGTACTGAATATAAATAAATAAGCAAGAGTCCCTAACCCCACTGAACTACAAGCTAGATTGAGATGGTACATTCAGAATAGACAAAACAAAGGAAATAATTTTGAACTTGAAGATGTGACAATAGAAATTATCTTACCTAGAGCACAAAAATAAGACAGAGAAAAAATGGAATAGATAAGTGAAAACCATGGGACAATATGAAAACATTCAAATATACAAGTACTGGAAACCCAGGAAGAGAAGAAGGAAAGAGAGAATTGGTCACAAGAAATATTTTAAGAGATTAAGGTTGAGAATTTTTTAAATGTTTAAAAACAAACAAACAAAACCTCCCACAGATCCAAGAAGTTCAGAGAAACCTGAAGTGTGAGAAATGCAAATAAAAACGCAGCCAACTACACCTCATAATAAAACTACTGAAAACGAAAGACAAAGGAAATTTATGAAAGAAGCCAGAGAAAACAAAGACATAGAATGAATTGATAGTAAAATTATAGCTGAATTCTCATAGAAACAATGGAATTCAGAAGACAATGACATTAAATCTTTAAAGAGCTAAAAAAAAAGTCTAGAAGTCTATTTCCTGTGAAAACATAGTAGAGATAAAAGGACAGAAACAAATCTTAAAAAATTCATCGCCGGCAAAATTGTACTACCAAGAAATGCTAAAAGATAGTTTTACAGATTGAAACAAAAAGATATAAAGAACAATAGAGAATAAATAAGTTTCTAAATACACAGAACTCAAAAATTCCTATGTTTATACAAGTATATCACTAAATTTTCTAAATTAAAAAAACACAGAGGTTCAGGGAGTAGTGTTCCTGTGGAAGGGCTCTAGTGAACTGGCTATGGGGCGAGGTTGTGCAGGTTGAACACTGGGGTAGGGCCCCAGGACCCCTGAAGAAACTGAGGAAGAGGCCATGACACCCAAAGTAAAGCAAAGGGAATGAAAGAAGTAAATACTCTTGAAAGTATCAACAATAAGTGCGTTTCTTCCAATCCAACAACATGGTGTATCTCTCCATCTGTTTGTATCGTCTTTAATTTCTTTCATCAGTGTCCTATAGTTTTCTGCATACAGGCCTTTTGTCTCCTTAGGTAGGTTTATTCCTAGGTATTTTATTCGTTTGTTGCAATGGACAATGGCGGTGTTTCCTTAATTTCTCTTTCAGATTTTTCATCATTAGTGTATAGGAATGCAAGAGATTTCTGTGCATTAATTTTGTATCCTGCTACTTTACCAGAGTCATTGATTAGCTCTAGTAGTTTTCTGGTAGCATCTTTAGGATTCTCTACGTATAGTATCATGCCATCTGCAAACAGTTTTACTTCTTTTCCGATTTGGATTGCTTTTATTTCCAGTTTTTCTCTGATTGTCGTGGCTAAATCTTCCAAAACTATGTTGAATAATAGCAGTGAGAGTAGGCAACTTGTCTTGTTCCCGATCTTAGAGGAAATGGTTTCAGTTATTCACCACTGAGAACGATGTTGGCTGTGGGTTTGTCATGTATGGCCTTCATTATGTTGAGGTAGGTTCCCTCTATGCCCACTTTCTGGAGAGTTTTTATCATAAATAGGTGTTGAATTTTGTTGAAAGATTTTTCTGCATCTATTGAGATTATCATATGGTTTCTATCCTTCAACTTGTTAATATGGTGTATCACATTGATTGATTTGTGTATATTGAAGAATCCTTGCATTCCTGGGATAAACCCCACTTGATCATGGCGTATGATCCTTTTAATGTGCTTTTGGATTCTATTTGTTATTCTGTTGAGGATTTTTGCATCTATGTTCATCAGTGATATTGGCCTGTAGTTTTCTTTTTTTGTGACATCTTTGTTTGGTTTTGGTATGAGGGTGATGGTGGCCTCGTAGAACGAGTTTGGGAGTGCTCCTCCCTGTGCTATACTTTGGGAGGGTTTGGGAAGGATAGTTAGCTCTTCTCTAAATGTCTGATAGAATTCGCCTGTGAATCCATCTGGTCCTGGGCTATTGTTTCTTGGAAGATTTTTAGTCACAGTTTCAATTTCAGTGCTTGTGATTGGTCTGTTCATATTTTCTATTTCTTCCTGGTTCAGTCCTGGAAGGTTGTACTTTTCTAAGAATTCATCCATTTCTCCCATGTTGTCCATTTTATTGGCATATAGTTGCTTGCAGTAGTCTCCCATGATCCTTTGTATTTCTGCAGTGTCAGTTGTTACTTCTTTTTCATTTCCAATTCTGTTGAGTCTTCTCCCTTTTTTCTTGATTAGTCTGGTTAATGGTTTATCAATTTTGTTTATCTTCTCAAAGAACTAGCTTTTAGTTTTATTGATCTTTGCTATCATTTCCTTCATTTCTTTTTCATTTATTTCTGATCTGATCTTTATGATTTCTTTCCTTCTGCTAACTTTGGGGTTTTTTTGGTCTTCTTTCTCTAATTGTTTAGGTGTAAGGTTAGGTTGTTTACTTGAGATTATTCTTGTTTCTTGAGGTAGGATTGGATTGGATTGGAAGAATCAATACTGTGAAAATGACTATACTACCCAAAGCAATCTACAGATTCAATGCAATCCCTATCAAACTATCAATGGCATTTTTCACAGAATTAGAACCATACATTTCACAATTTGTATGGAAACAAAATAAACCCCGAACAGCCAAAGCAATCTTGAGAAGGAAAAATGGAGCTGGAGGAATCGGGTTCCCTAACTTCAGACCATACTACAAACCTACAGTAATCAAGCCAGTATGGTACTGGCAGAAAAAACAGAAATATAGATCAATGCAACAGGATAGAAAGCCCAGAGATAAACCCATGCACATATGGTCACCTTCTCTTCGATAAAGAAGGCAGGAATATATAATGGAGAATAGACAGCCTCTTCAATAAGTGGTGCTGGAATAACTGCACAGCTACATGTAAAAGAATGAAATTAGAACACTTCCTAACACCATGCACAAAAATAAACTCAAAATGGATTAAAGACCTAAATGTAAGGCCAGACACTCTCAAACTCTTAGAGGATAACATAGGCAGAACGCTCTATGACATAAATCATAGCAAGATCCTTTTTGACCCACCTCCTAGAGAAATGGAAAAAGAAACAAAATAAACAAATGGGATCTAATGAAACTTAAAAGCTTTTGCACAGAAAAGGAAATCATATACAGTTTTGGGAGAGCTGCAGCTTCCACATAGCCCAACAGTGGTCTGCCCTGCCTTGGCCTGTGAGCACCCTGAGTGTTGAAGCAGGAGAGAGAGCAGATGTGACTGACAGGTGGACCTAATGCAGTTCCACGATTAACCACCCTGAGCTGAGCTGTACAGAGGGCCCCACCTACTTTGTAAGACTGTTGTCATCACCTCAGAGCTCTTCTGAATGTCTCTGACATCCACAACAGTCTTCACCTCCTTAGCTGGGATGTGATTTGCTTTTTTGGTCATTGTTTTGTTTGTTTTGTTTTTCCATCTTCTTGGATCCATAACTCTTTTTTCCCCTATTATCTATAAACGCTTCAAACTCTAAGGAAGACTATTTCTGTCTTCTTTTAAAAAATGATCTTATGGATTTAGATTTTTTTAATGCTTGTTATTTCATGAAATTTTTCTAAATGTGTTGTACCTCCTATCACTGAATAACCACTTAATCTTTATTTGATGCATCTGATAGTAAAATTAGTTCCTACTACATAAACTGATTTGGAAACTTCTGTTTCTTTTAAGATGACAGGGAACTTTATTCTGTAACATTAATTTAAAGGCACAATGTCCCATTTTAGGAGCATAGCATTTTTTATTCATAAAAATTTATAACGTGTTGAATATAAATGAATAACCCTGGTTCAACTGACAAATGCATCCATAGGATTAGATTTTGTAGTAATTTCTTGTGTACTTTATACTATGGGAAGATCATCACTCAATATTTAATCTCAATCTATCTTCTTGACCTGAAGAATTATGCTTTCGAAACTTTATTCAATTGAAAACATTAGGAATACAAGATGCACAAAAAAAGATGAGGGACATAGGTGATCAACAGCCTGATAATCTAAGACTAGTAGTTAGTAAAATCCTTGAGGACAGAAACAAATTACTTATAGTCCCATGGACAATGGCTTTTGCCATAAATCATAATCACTACTCAATATTTGCTTTGATTTTAAATCACCATATTTGCATCTGTCTTTTAGACTTTCTTCTTCAAATTATTCAGGGAAAACTTTAGAAACAAGTTTAACATATCTCTTTGAGGATATCTGATATAATTAGAGCAATTTCCCAAAATAGTTGCATTGTTGTAGAGAAAAATTAAATACCATATTCGTGGTACCATATGAGACATGGGAAAAATGCATGCTCGTCAAATCTTAAGTTTATTAATATATTCATCTGCTTCTCTAACTACGCCCTTTGATATATAACTTATAAAATATTTAACAACTTGTACAAGTATTTTTCCAATATATTTCACCCTTCTTCGGGAGAAAATTAATTCTAAGTTATGCTCACTAATCACTTTCTCCCATAACCTGTGATTCTCAAAATCTCCAGCCTATGAAATCATATAACTCAGCCCAATCTTATCAAATTTGCGAATTGTGTTAGTTCTCACTGACCTGGAGTGCTGTAGTTTTACAAAATTGACTTTTTTGTTTTAGTAGAGTGACTACTGGGGCCTACAGCAAGGTTTACCTATTTCAGGTCTGAAAGCAGGAATTCAGCAAGTAACATATTAGTTTTATCAGTTTACTACTGTTTCAAGAGTGTCTCCTCAGGGATATGGTAGTAAAACTCTATTAAAAATACTATGTCTCATTTGCTTGCATGCTAACACTTTTTCCCACTGATTTCCTCAGAATGAGACCTTTTGTTTTTGTTGTTTTTCACTGAGCCTTGGACATAAATGAAAACAATATGTTTAGTCACCAATCTGTTAGTTAAACTACATTTGAGGAAAAAAATTATGTAGACTATCATATATTCAAGTTTTAGAAATTCTTATTTGTAAGTTTTTCTGATATACTGGCATTATTAGTCTCTGTGCTATATGCAAATATTATTTGAACACATAGTTACACCAATATTCATTTATCAAGAAAATTAATTTGAAACATTAGCTGAATGTAATTATTTTTTATATTCTTGCACTATGGAAATAATTGTTTTACTCAGGTTACTGTGGAAATTGTTACTGTGGCCAGCCACAGCTGCAATCTAACTTTTGAAATGTTTTAGTGTCCCAACCTCCCGAAGTATCTCATTTACCATCTATTCACAGTGACCACATCCCTCTTAGCTTGCTTATAAATCTCACCATTAAGATCTGTTCTTGCTTTAAAAAACTTAATATAATCATAGCCTTACTTCCATGCAATACTTCTCTGTACATATTCTCATCTTAATTTTCCTCAGGTTAATTTTATTTCCCTCATTTCATCAAATATACTTTGGAAAATATCACCAGAGATATCTTTATTTTCAAATTTAATGGCCATATTTGGTCCTTACCTGTCTTGGCCTCATGAAGTAGTTAACATTATTAATCAAGGAGGCAGCAATCTACCAACAAAGATGCTGAGAAAGCCTCCTTCCAAAAGACTGTGGTTTTCAAAAGAGAGCCCCCAAAAGGCCATTAGATGGAATCACGAGGTACAGCCTCTCCTATTTTTCAATTTTGCTTAGCACCAGTTCTGCTGCAATAGGATGGAGCCATCCAACGGTAAAATATATATTTTAACATACTAATCTGTGCCACAGGAACACATCTAAATGCTGTGACTACTATCTGCTGGAGAAAACCCAATAAGATTGATTTCTGATTTCAAAAATGACCATATCTGTTTTTGGCAAGGCTTCTGGTAGTACAGCTGTGAGCTCCAGGCTTCACTGTGAATTATTTAACACCTAGAATCCCTTTGTGTTTTGTGAAAGGTAAACTGAATAGAATGTCTTTGTACCCATGTGGAGAACAGCAAAACACTAAGAAAAATAATTAAAATAGGACAAGTCTTATGAATGCTTTTTGGAACACAGAGATAATATAAATGTTAATTTTCTGCTTGCATTTGTGATTTCCAGTAGCTTTTTTTTTTTCCTAATTCCTACCTTCTGTGACTTTTTAAAAATGTTGGTTCAACAGATTACACAGATCATGTGTAAATGAATGTTAGATGTTGTGTATCTTAGGATATTAGAGATATTACAATATGTTTTTCTTTTATTTTTTGTCTAAAACATATATATATATATGTATATATGTATATGAGAGTTAGGTAAAGAAAAGATATAAAGAATTATGCTGATGAACAGGTATTTGCAGAAATTTTCTTCATGGCAGAGCTTAATGAATTAAAAGCCAATTAGGGCAGTTCTCCAGAAATGGGTAGTACATAGAAAATTCTTAATCTAGCAGAAATCTCATTATGTTATTTTTTTCAGAATTATTAATCAAAGAAGTTCTTAAAAGGAAAATGGAAAGGATTACAGTCATGTGCAGGTTGTATCTAAGAGTTGTATAGAGAGATTTAAGTGGAAAGAAATAGAGAAAAAAGAGATTCATGTTGACATGTTAGTTAAATGCATGATGTGTAGTGGGTGGTTTTCACTCATATCTCAAATCTTCAGAGACTCCCCCAGACAGGCCATCTTATCTAAATTTGTATTAGTCTTATTTTTTTTTCATTGTATTTTTTATTATCTGAAAAAATATATTTTTGCTTATTTGTTCATTGCATATCTCACTCTTCCAGTGCATACTCAAAGACATTAGAAAGTCAGAATCATTTATTGTTCTCTTCCCAGCACCTGTAATAATGTTTGGTAGATAGAAAACACCCAATCAACATTTACTGAATGAATGAGCAAACTGCAGTAGTGACAGACATGAATAAAATTTGCACATTTTCATTAGTTTTGGGAGTTGCAGAAGAACTCAAATTGTCTCTTGGCTCGTAAGATAAATACGGATAAGCATGGAGATGAAAGAAAATTAATGTCTCAAAGCTAAAGTGGAAGCTTAATTAACCATATGTATCCAAGAAATCAAGAAAAGAGCGCAGATAACATCTGTATTTGAAGGGTCCTTTGTCACAAAAACCAAGAATAATTCCACAACAATTTGAGTGAACAGATCCAAGGAATAGAAGATAAACAGCCATAAATTCCAACTTAAAAAAATGTCAGTTGTTGACCAAATAAGTCTCATGTTTTGGCATTTCTTAAGTAGTCTGTTCCTTATTCACAATACTGCCTGTCTATGTGTGCGCTATAAGCTAATTATAAGTTAGTCCATAGATGCCAAAGCTTAACGTATACTAGACTAACCAGAGAAAAACAGGATTAGTTGTGATGGAAGAAATTTTCACATATTAGGGTAATTCTGGCTTATACATGATTTGGCTTGAACTTTATGCTAACTAGAACAGTCTGTCTCATGGTCTATCAAACACACATTATACATTTGCTTTAATCATGAAAGAAAATGGTACATTGTCCAGAAGTAAAGAATGTATGTTTTGAAGATAGGGATAAACACTTCCATTCCTGGGATCCCAATATTTACTCCTTCAATGATAAGGCTCCCTTCCCAGGTGCCATGGCTACACTATAAAACTGTGCTGAAAACCATAATTCTCCAAAGTAGTTCCTCAGAGCTATCTGAGTGGCTGTCTCCCAGACTATAGTCCTCAGTTTGGCTCTAATAAAATTCTTCTCTATTCTTATTAGAATTTTTTTATTGATTGTTTTTATCAACATTGCTCGATGTAGTCAGCAGGATGTCAAAAAAACCTACCTGAGGTCACTTGGGGTCTACTTTGGACGGGCACCCTGTACTAAGAAGCATGGGTCCCTTGAGCACTACACCACTCCCGCCCCCCAGCTTCACAGCACTCTTCAGGTGCTTTGGTAAATTCTTTCTGATATCAGGACCTCATTATCTTAAGCAGATGGTCCATAATTTTTATTTGAGCTGTTATCTTAAGACTTGGAGTCTTAAGGGTATACCGTTACCTTTCCTAGGTAAAAGAGACCTAAGAGGAAGTTCCTAGGCTGGGACTTAGGAGAATTTCTAGGCAGGAAAAGCCTAAAAGGAACTTTGGAGTAAACTGGGTTGGCTGACCTTTAAAATCTGGCTTAAAATTGGAAAAATTTGTATATTTATGGTCTGAAAAAACTGTTTGATAGCAAAATGAGAGACTAAATCTCTTTAGTTCTAAAGAAAAGGGACACTAGCTCCTTCCAGCCACAAGGCATTCTAAGATAACTAGGAACCTAGCAGAAGTGTCTGAGGCTTGATCCTCGTGATGTGTAGTAGTTCCACAGGGAACCTCTAAGTAATTTATGGCCTGTCCTGGGACACACACACACAAGGACTGGCCATCCACTGCTCTGAACCCCCAGGGTGGTTTTAGACTCCTGGCAGGAGAAACTGAGACACAAAAGAGCTGAACTGAGTCAAGGGTGACCCCTTGAGGAGCTAAGCTGGCAAGCAGCATACTTCTGACCCACTACATTGTCCTTAGAAATTGTTCAGACTTTAAAATAAAATGAAACTAAAAGATAATGGGAAATTGTGCTTCTAAATCTGACCAGCTTCTGGGCGGGCAGCCACCCACTGGAACTCCAGGTAGCCTCATGTACGATACGGAGCTGATAATTGCAAGTATTTGACAAAATAGGAAGATACAACAAAAGATAACTTAACTCCTTTTTTTTTTTTTTTTTTTAGGGATACTTGGGGAGCACAACGGAGACAGCTTATGGGCAAGGGTCCCACCCGCCACCCCTGCCTCCACCTCTAACAAAAAGGGCTCTGGCCATCTGCATCATACATGGAAACGTAACATTTTATTTGAGAAAAGTGTCCAGGGGACTGCCCTGGCCGTCCAGTGGTTAAGACTCCACACTTCCACTGCACGGGGCTCGGGTAAGATCCCTGGTCGGGGAACTAAGATCCCACATGCCACACAGCCCCACCCCCCCCACCCCCAAAAAAAGTGTCCTGCATGAATGGATAAACAAAATGTGTTATATCCATACACTGGGATATTATTGGGCCATAAGAAGGAATGAAGAATGAAGTATTGGGGGAAGGCACAAACTAGGAGTTTAGGATTATCAGATACACTCTACTATATATAAAATAGATAAACAAGGACCCATTGTATAGCACAGGGAACTATACTCAATATCCTGGAATAACCTGTAATGGAAAGGAACCTGAAAAAGAATATATATGTATAAATGAATCACTCTGCTGTGCACCTGAAACCAATACAACATTGTAAATCAACTCTACTTCAACTAAAAAAAAAGGAATGACTTACTGATACAGGGTACAATGTACATGAACTTTGAAAAGAGTATGCGAAACAAAAGAAGCCAGACACAATGGCCACATACGATCTCACCTGAATACACGAAATATTCAGAAAAGACAAATCTAAGGAGACAGAAAACAGATTAGTGGTTGCCTGGAGCTGGGCTTAGAAACAGGCAGTTACTGCAGATGGGCACCAGCCATCTTTTGGGGATGTCATCTTAAAAATGGGTCATGGTGGTTGCAGAACTCTGCAAATTTACTAAAACAACAACTACCAACAAATACTGAATAAGTACACTTAAAGCAGGTGAATTTTATGGTATGTAACTTTACCTTAACAAAGCTCTCACGTTAAAAAATATATATATAAAATGGGTGCTGCAGATTAAAGGGTGGGAAGAGTCACTGTTCTCCAAACCCCTCATTTTTATACTCAGGCAGACTGAGACCTTTAAGTGAGAGCGCTACTTACCAGCACAATCAAGACTAAAGGGCCACAGGAAACGAAATTCTCCAGTTCAACTCAAATCTTAAGCCACTCTCAAAGGACACTTGGAAGTGTCCTTCAGAATCTAAAGTAACTTGTAAATATTTAACTTAATCTGCATAGGCAAACAGGCCAAAAGTCTCAGGAGATCTAACCCAAACAAGGGGTACACATCTTAATGAACATATGTAGACGGTGTATAACAGTCTCAGGCAGCACATTCAGGACAGGGCAAGGCAAGATTTTAAGATCCTACAGGTCTGAAAGGCATTCTGGTTCTGAGAGTCAACCAGAGCCTCCCGGACCCAACTTGCCGACGAGCTTCTTACCCCGCATTTTTGAAAAATCAGTGGAGCAGTGCGTACAGACCGAGACGGGGCAGAGAACCGAGGTCCCTTAAGATCTGATACCAGCTCCCTCTGGGAGCAGACCGAGAACTGCGGTCTGTTCGGAGGCGGAGGGCCAGGGCCAGGGCCAGAGCCAGGCATATGGTTTGACTCCGTTAAAGTGTATTTCAGATAAAGAAAACGGTGAAATGGAGCAAGCTACCGAAGCGTGTCAACACGCAAAGAGGGCCACGCGGGGACACCAGCCGGGAGCCGGGCCGGTCTGGGGCGAGCGGAGGGGACCGCGAGGCTCCCACGGGCAGGCATGCAGTGCACCGGAGCGTCAAGCCGCCCGTCCTCCCCGCGCCCCGCACCGTCGCCCTCGCACCGCCCAGTCGGCGCCCCGCGGTTCCCGGGGCGCAACGAGGCCACGCCGCCGCCCGCCGCCCCCGCCAGCGCAGACCCCCGCCCTCGGGGCCTCGAGCACGCCGGGCACGCCGGAGAGCACGGACGGCCCCGCGGGTACGGAGAAGCGGCGGCTCCTGGGAGCCGGCCGCCTGACGTACCTGCGGCGGCCTCACGCTCGGGTCCGCCCGGTCCGGGATAACGGCGCCTCCGCGGCGAACACGCCTGGATCTCCATGCGGGGTGTTTACTCCCAACGCTCGCGATCCTGCGCGATCCGGGCGGGGAGATCAACGGCCTGGAGCGCCGGCCCCGCCGGCCGTGCGTGCCCTGCGTGCGCGCTCTGGACGCCGGGGGCCCAACTTAACTCTTAATTGGCCAAGATGGGGCTCTTTTGACATTCCTAAACTGTTTTTTTTTTTTGGCATACACAGCTAGGAAAAAAAAAAAAGCTGGCTTGATGAAATATCTTTTCAAAATTCTGACCCTAAGGGAACAAAAGTACTCCTAGGAGAAAGCTTAAGGTTATAACTCTTATTATGTCCTTGAAACGTAAACACAGACCACATTGCCTGAGACTACATCCTTTGCTCAATCAGTAGAACCCAAAACTGAAAAAAACAAAGGGGGGTGGGGGGTGGGGGGTGGGAAAGAGGCATTTTTAACCTCAAGCAAGTAAATTTAACTTATTCCAACTTTTATTTACAAACTAGTGAGTTTACATTGTAATACCTGATTCACGACTAAGTTTTAAAATGAAGCTATGAGATCTCTGCTTGTGTCTGTTTACATGTCTGTGCGTACATTAGAGACATGATATATCATTACCTTCAAATGATCTTATCAAAATTAGTTTGTAAAAGAGCTCTATTTAATTGACTTAAAATAAGTGCTTAAAAATTAAGTATTTCTAAATGTAATGGAAACCAAACTGAATTTTTTAAAGGATCAGGTGATCTAAGATTATTCTTTAATGAATGAAAACAAGTTTACATTTACTGGTTTAATTAAATAGGTCTATCTTCACAGTTAACAACCTGAAGTATAAAACTTTTATTGTACCTAAGTTTACTAAACGTCAAATAAGTTCACATTATCTCTGTTACAGATTTGTCAGCAAGAAAGCCAAAATTGGGTATAATGATTTATTTGTAAATTAAGTAATATAAATGAGATAAAAGCTTTCAGATGAACTCTAAGAATAATTATGTTTTATGGTATGGCTACTTCAATTAGTTTCTCCAAATCTTTTTGATAACTTGAAATTTTAGCTTTGCTATGTTAAGTTAAATGATAGGGATTCATTGAATATCCAGATCATTTTCAAATTAGATGAAATATTGAAACATTAATTGCTAAGTAAGTCAAAGTTTACCTATTTTGTCTTATTAAAGAAAAACTAAAGATGCTTTGGTTTATTGGACACACATCTTGTACCACATTGAGGAAAGTAATTATGTTGTTAGAAAATGTATGTTTCTAGAGGTTATGGAATATACTTATAAATTTACCAATCAGGAAATGCTGGTATGACAGACAGTTCACAATTGCTTGCTTCTTGGTTTTTGCTAGAGATTGGGGTTTCAAGGGTTAAGAATTCTGACTAATGAATGTGATTGGAACTACTAAAGATAATAAGAGAAATATTTCCATGAAAGGAAAGTAGGGTGTGTGTTTTCCATAAAAGATGGTATGAGGAATGGAAATGTATTTTTGGTGAGGGAAAATAAAGTAATTTTGTCCCAAAGCTGGTTATTTCCAAATTCAAAAGAAAATAAGTGACAAACTAATGTGGCTATAGAAAGTTGTAGAAGGTGTGTGGAAAAGGAACCCTGAGAAAAGAGTTCTCGGGACTGACTAATATTGGAATGGATTTAATTAAGTGAATTTTGATATTAAAAGTCAGTTGGTGCAAAGTTTGAATTAGATTTTCTCTCTGTTAGGTGACAGAGTTTTCTTGAGGTATTGATCTGCTTTTGATAACAAATTGTAAAGTTTCTTTACTTTTTAAGCAGTCTGTTGTAACTTTCTGTATTTGCCCTTGAAATCATTTATTGTCACTTTGGTTGAGTGCATAAGTATTGTTTCATACTGACTTACGATCCTACTTAGCCAAGTGTTTTTAAAACCTTTTGATGTCTTTGACAAACTTCCTCAAATCAAATTCTAAATGAAGGTTTTTTGACCTTTAGGTAACTTTGGGATGCTTCAGAAGGCACCTGAAGCATCTCAAAGATAGAAATTAAACTTAATTAAATCCATTCCAATATTAGTAACCAACAAGGACCTACTGTATAGCACAGGGAACTCTGCTCAATATTATGTAACAAACTAAATGGGAAAAGAATTTGAAAAAGGATAGATACATGTATATGTATAACTGAATCACTTTGCTGTACACCTGAAACTATCACAACATTGTTAATCAACTATACTCCAATATAAAATACAAAGTTAAAAAAATAAACTTAGTTAGGCTTATTGGGTATGTTAAATCACATGGGAAACATTGTCAAATGAGTGATGGTAAATCTTAGGTTATATAGTATGGGTAAATCATATAAACATATGTTGTAGAGATTATATGAAATTGCTAAAATTTGGATATATTCTGGTTTAATGTTATTAGTCATAATTTTAGTTATTATTTTACAATTGTTGTATGTCACAAAAATAACCTTAACCCTGCAACTTTGCTTCCAGAACCACAAGAAGAAAATGACCACAGCTGCATTTTAGAAACAGATTATCTTCTTACTCCTAGGAATAATTTACAAGAAGATTCTACTGATAATGCTGGTCTACTTTGGTTTACAGATGGGTCCTACTTAAAAAATGATTGAGGGCATTACCAAGATGGATATGCAGAAACATCCACAATGGACATAACTGAAAGTTCTTTTTTACCAAAAAACAAAGTCAGCACAAGCAGAATTAATTGCTTTAACTTGAGCTCATCAACTCATCAACGAGCTAAAGGTCAGGTAGCAAATGTTTATGCTGACAGTCATTATGCCTTTGAAGTGGCACATGACTTTGGAATGCTACGGAAACATCAAGGGTTTATTAAAGCTTGATGCTATAATCAGGAAAGCTTATTAAAAAATATTAAAAAATGGAAAACAGGTTGCAGGACTATTAAGTGGTATACAACTACCAAAACAGTTGGCAATTATTAAAATACCAGTGCATTCCAAATCTGACAGTATGGAAGCTAAAGGAAATCAGCTTATTGATGAGGCAGCCAAACAGGCAGCTTTCAATACCCATTCTGTCTAGCCTTGAGAATGGTCAGCGCTCTCTGCTAACCCTGCCAACCCAGTGAAAGATTTCCATCTGCCGGCTCAAGAAATATGCCATTGAAGAAGAGAAATAAATAGGGCAACAATAAGGGGGAATTTTGGACCTGTCACACAAATATAATTTGGAAATAATTAAACAAACAAACAAACTATAGTGCCTGTTGGAGCTCAAATGCCATTACCCCAGCATGTACATTCTTTAACTCATTGGACACCTGAGAAAATGGTTTTATGGGGAAAACACTATGTTTGGAAAATTTCTCCCACGATGGCTCATAAAGTATATGCTTGTTTTAGTATCTACCCTAAATATAATCCCAGAAAATCACTTCATGGGTCACAAGGCCACTTTCTCTTCCTAAGGGTCCCTTCGAGGTATAGCAATTGGACTTTGTCTGAATGTCACCGTCTCAAGAATATAAATATATCTTGGTAATGATCTGTATGTTTTCACACTGAGTTGAAGCTTTTCCTTGAAGAAGAGCAATGGCTATAAGGTTAAATTGCTATTTGAAAGGATAATTCTTGTTTGGGGAATTCCTTCCAAGTTACACAGTTACCAGGGAAATTATTTTACTGGACAAATAATTAAATCTATTTGTGACATATGGCCAATAATGCAGCATTTTCACTGCACTTATCACCCCCAATCTTTGGGACTGGTGGAAAGAATTAATGTCACTATCAAAACTCAATTGGCAAAACCTTCAGAAGCATTTAATCTCTCATGGGCAAAAGCTCTTCTGCTAGTGCTTCTCAAACTTAGGTCTATACATTTTGCTAAACATCAGCTGTCTCCTTTTGAAATACTAACAGGACACCGTATGTAATTAGATGAGGGAATATGTGCACAAACCTTACTCAAGGGAGATATATTACATTGTTGTCAGGGTCTTATTGAGGCACTTAAAAGAAATGCAAAGTTGGTAGCTAATTCCTTTCACAGTGAGCTCCCCAGAAACAAAGACCTTGAGGATCATGGATTACAATCTGGAGATTTTGTTAATTAGAAAACACATCAAATCAAAGACTTTTTGTAGCCATGTCAGAAAGGACCTTATTAGGTATTATTAACTAATCCATGCACTGCCAAATTAAAAGCCATAGACTGATGGATTCACATCCCTCATTTCAAAAAGGGTTTTTGCATTGGACTGGTCTGTAGAGAGGAATGCTGACCTCAGACTTAAGTCAGTGCTCAAACAGAGGAGAAAGAACACCCACACCAGGAGGAAAAGATGACAGCAGTGGTAGACAGCTGACTCAAGAATCAGAACCAGGACTGTATGACCCATCCTACTAGTTCAAATGAACTGGTTTCTAAACATCTGTCTCACTATGAAAATTGAAAGTTATTTTTTTTTAAATGAAAGTTATTGTTTTACTTCTAGCTATACTTTTGCCTCAATGCTCATTATGGAAAGAAAATTATCTGGTAAAGTTGTCACAAAGTATAGCTACTGGGGGCAATCTAACCGATTGGTTGGATCTCTCATCAAATTCCTCAGTCAATAAAAATACTGATATAAGCCCTTCGTAATTCCTGTCACCGACTTTTCAGATGTTCCTAAAATTACCACTCAACTAGACTAACCTCTGTCTGGCCTTCAGGTTCAAATTCTTCAACATATTAATGGATCCATCCCTTGTCTGATACTATCCTCAGTTCTTAGAGACTGAGCACAGATTACCCCAAGGCTCCTTTGACCCATCTCTTACTTGATGAACAAATGTCTCAAAGAGAAAAAACATGAGTAAGTTATGCCAGTAACTCCCATATGTTAAATACAGTACAGATGGCTTTTGGAAAGCCTGCAAGAAAAATGATTCATGGGTTAACATTGTGTTAACTAAACTTCCAGTTAATGAGACTATCAATGAGAGCACTCTGGGAGGAATCACTTGTGCTCCCCCAGGTTTTGTCTTAGTATTGGAATTGACCCACCTTCTCAAGGATGTGCACAGAAATATCTTAATAGCTGGCAAATAGAAGGTTTATGTTTATTAGGATATTATGTTATCCCATTGTCTATACATATGGAAATAGAAGAACCTTCTTTCTCTCTTTATTACAGAGGCAATAAATCCATGTTAGCAGGATATCAAGATACTTGGTAGCAAAGTCTTTTGGGAATCTTGGTTCCTAGTGCAAGAGTATATGTAAACAGAGATATGATCAGAACTCTATCAGCTACCATCAAATAGCTGAGGGCTCTCTAAAAATCATTTCAGAACAGACAAAAAGTATAAGATAACAGGGTTGCCTTAGATTTTCCACTGGCTAAACAAGGAAGTATTTGTGCTACTGCTCACACTACTTGTTGCCCTTATATCAATACCTCTGCAGAAGAGATATACCTAGAAAAACATTCCCCAAAGATAAAATGGTTACAAGATGTAAGGCAAACTGACTCTAAGTGATCTGTTCAGTTGGCTCATCTCAGAAATAAGAATTTTTTCCCACTCTGCTTTACAGATGCTTATCATTGTCATAGTAGGTATCACTATTCTTTTCCTAGTTATAAATCTACGCATGACATGTATCACGCTTGCTTTAAATCTACTGCTGAAAGTACAAATACAATGTTTGTTCAACAGTTTGACATCACTGATAATATGTGTAGCCTATAAAATGTTTCCCTGTCAGCATATACCTCTGTGCTTGTTCACTATATCTGATTAGTTTTCCCCCCAAAATGGATAACTAGGAAAAAATACATATATATATATGTATGAAAAAGCCTGTCACTGAGGGACACGATGCACCCACTGCAGGCAGGTAGTACCACCCTGGCATCGAGGAACAAATATTTTGATCATCAAAGCTTTGTATCAAAAGATTTGCAATCAAAACATGGAAATGATGAAAGAAAATTTCACCTATTAAGGTACAGGGAAGTCATTTTGGCTTTAACCATTAAAGGGTGCATTGTCCAGAAGTAAAGAACGTCTATTTTGAAGATAGAGATAAATGCCTCCATTCCTGGGATGCAATTGCCATTATTCCTTCAATGGTAAGACTCCCTTCCCAGGTGTCAAGGCCACACTGATCCACTGTGTACATACTATTCTGTCTTTTTTTTCCCCCTTAAACCTGGAAGGAATGTACCTTCCTTGCTTTTTTTGTTCTGACAAGATATAAAACTATACTGAAAACCATGCTTCTATAGAGAAGTTCCTCACAGCTATCTGAGAGGCTGTCTTCCAGGCTGTAGTCCTCATTTTGGCTGGAATAAAACATTTCTCTATTATTATTATAGATTTTTTATTATTTCTGTCAACAGCGGGAAGGCTGAGAATACAATGTTACAGATGTCAACAGGGTTCAAATGCCAAATGTTAAGTAGCTTTCCCTTCCCTAAGGGAAATGGGAAACTATTAAGAGTTTTCACTGAACAGGTAATAAAGTATGGTTTATATTTTTAAGATTTATATTTAAAAATAAATTTTAAATTTTGACTGCAATATAGATTGGAAGTAGACAGGCAAACAGATTAAGATGTCATTGCAATCATTCAGGTTAAGAGGAATAACTGACCTGGAATTGTGACAATTTGGGTAGAATGTAAATATAGAATCCAAAATTATCTAGGAGGTGGAGTTGACTGGAATTGGTAAGTGAATGGATGTTGGAAGAGATGAAGATGCTTAGAATAGCTGTTGGTGCCATTTAATAAAGTAAAAACCACCATAAAATAAGTTGATTTAATGAAGAAATTTGATGAATTTTATTTTGGACTGTTGAGTTTGACTTGCTTTCATGATAGCCATTTGGAGGCGGCCCTAGTAAAAGAAAGATAAAGGAAGGAAAGAAAGAAGGAAGGAAGGCAAGCCAAATTCAGGTGAATATAGTTTATGACCAGTGATCAGTAAGAGATCAAGAGGTGAGATATTATGACTGGATGAATTCGAGCACTACAACAGAAAATATGGTTTAAAAATTGGGATTTAATTATTTATCATTTCAAATTCATCAATCTTGTGGATTGACAAAGGCAACCTTACCAGGATTATAAAAGAGGGTAGCATAAGTGGAGGAGAGAAGTAAGGTTTTTCTTGTAAGCCTAGGTAGGCTAGGTTGTAAATGGTGATATAGAAATTTAAGTAAATAAGAGAATTCCTCTTCAAGCCATGATAAAATAACAAAGAATAGACTTAACTTTTGACTTCAAACAACAGGAGAACTGGGCAAAATCAAACTATTGACTCCAAAACATTGGGAACGTGATGTGATACTCCTTGGCAGAAAGGAAATAAACATTATTAGCTCTACAATCACCTAAACTTTCTGGCTGGAACAATTTTCAGAAGCAGAAGAATGTGAGCAGACCCCACTCACTTTACTGAGTTAAGGAGGAAGAGATTACAGCTCCAGAGGCTGAGACAGTAGGAAATTATGGGGCAGAATTTGAATAAATGCTAGAGCTTGCTCTGAATCCAGTCTGTCTGGTTCCAGGCAGAGCCTGTGCTCTAGTTACTCTGCTCTGCTCTCTTTCTCTAGGTTACACAATATAGACCAATCTATCATTTGTCAGTTATTTCACCCCAGAAGGCCATACTTACTGCTTTCTGGTCTATTGCTCACCTCCCAAATCCAGCCCCTCATTACATCCAAATGTTTACAATTATGCACATCTTAAGCCCATTTTGGGTCAAGAGGTCTAATTTCTTATTAGGTCCACACTTCAATGATATCAAAGATTAACATCTCCAGAAGCATCCAGCTGTACCCTGCCATTAATTTACTAAAAAAGTGCATGCAAGAGAAAGGAAATTTAAGGAAACTAATATATATGATAGACCCCACAGTTCCTGAGCTCTCCTATTGGAGAGCAAACTTTTAATATGAAAAATTAAGTAGATCATCCCTTGATTTGTTGAGCATAATAAAGCTTATTGAAACTAATCAAATGACATTTTTTCTTAGGAAGGTCTTTCTGATATATAGCATTGGAAACTTACTTCATTGTTCATGATCATTAAGGCTTAATTTAATTTAATTCTATTTATTTTAATATTCAAACCTTTATTAGCTTCTGACACCAGTCAACCCCACTCCTGGGAGCAGTTCCCTCCTATACTTGTAAGATCATTTAATATGTACTTCGTAAGGAAGTCTGCATTTAGACTCAGGTTTGTTTGCTTGATTAATTTGGTGAACTTAAAGACATTGCTTAGTCAAAATTCAAACAACACATGGATTCTAAATTGCTCCAAGGTAAATTCTCAATTCTATACAATTTGCTGATTTTTAAAGGGGGGAAAAAAAAGATTTTCTAACTTTTCTCCAATTGTTTCCAAGGACAATTGACAATTTAATGCTATCATTTACATGTAGGCCAAAACATGATTTGTTCCTGTCTCCTTTTCATTTAATTCAACTTAAAAAAAAAAAAAAGTATTGATGGCCCACAATGAGCCAGGTTTTATTTCACTTTCCAAAGATACTTTAGTGAATCAAACAAAGATGCCTGCCTTTGTGGAGCTTATATTCTAGAAGCGATGGGGCAGCAGATAATGATAAACATGGACACATAAATGATATTTTACATTAAAAGGCCATGAGCCTTATGGAATGAAAGAACAAGGAAAGGGTTTTCAATTGTAGGCGGGGCCTGGGGGTGGATTCTACTTTTACTTAGGTCGGTATGGGTAGACCTCCTTTTGGTGATAGTTGAGCCAAAAATTTGAAGAAGTGAGGGACTTCACCCATGAAGCTATTTGGGGAAAATTGACCCATTCAGAGTCAGAGCAAAATCCTAAATGTGGAACTTGTCTGGTATGTTTGGAGAAAGCTATGAAGCTAGTGTCACCGGAGAAGCAGAAGGTGAACCGGAGCTCCCGCTGCATCTCAGTGATGTGAGATGTCTGAGAACTAAGGGAGGGGTAATCATGTGGGGCTTTTAAGTCATTTTGAAGAGTTTGGTTTATATTCAGAGTGAAACGGGAGCTAATTTAGAAAGACTGAACTTCTGTTTGTTAATGACAATTCTGGCTACCATATAGAGAAGTTGTGGGAGAGGAACTGGGGTCAAATCAGGTCACCTAATGATGAAGCGCTTCCTGTAATTCAGACAGGGAGTGACAGAAAATATAGCCAATCCAAATAAGTACATCTATTTCAGGAAACACCCTGAAGCATCTTTGAATAGGACACTATCTAGTTTACACACCAGTCACATCCGATATTCAAAGGATTTTATAAAGTTATCACTTTTAAGTTAAGTTTGGGAACACACATTCACTCCTCTTCTGTGGAGAATGGCTTTTGGCAAGATATTTTTAGTGCCATAACCACATTTCAGTGTGAATTCTTTGGTGTGCAGATTATATAAAATGCTTTGACGTATACTATATCAGTACACAGTAAAATCAAAGAGGAGAACTAAGCAGGGCTTAATTCATAGGCCTAGTGTTGCAAACTTCTTTCCCTTTGTCCCTCTGAAATCTGCTTCTCAGAGTTAGACACAATAGGTTGAGCAACAAGCAAGGATTAGGTATGGTTCACATATGATTCCAGAGTTGGTTTATAATCTTGAATGAGAATTGAAAAGTCAAAACCCCTTTACTACAATTCCTTTTCATGTGACTCTTGGGCATGCCATGTTTAAGAGGTACTGTGTCCCACATCCCTTTAGAAATACTAAGTATTTATCTAACTGCCATTCTCCTAGCTCTTTCTAGTCATGGCTCCAAACTGAGCCATGATTTTGAACCATCATTCAACATTTTAACGAGTATGTATTTATGTATCTAGTAGGTTTGGCCAGCCTGGCATTTTCATATGGATTCCCACATATACAGTTTAGGAAGATTACACACATTAAAATGGTTCTTTCTTCCAAAAGTCCCTGTTATATTTACTATAGAGAAAAAAAATTGGATGATCATTTTAACCCTTGCTAATGTTTTTTACAAGATTACAAAAAGTTTTATCTAATAAATAACATAAAATATAGATAAATTTTACAAAATATATACAGAGGTTTTATTAATAATTAATAATTAGTAAATAATTAATAACCAATACAAAACCAATCAGGGGGTTGCTGCTCAGATACACAATTATGAGGATAAAAACAGAACCAAAACAAACATCACTGGAATACAGACCCCCCTCAGCTCCACCACTAACTAATAATAGGGATTGTCCTTAAGGACCTCCTGCCTCCCTCTTGCTGTCAGAATCCATTGTTAGCGACACCCTTTCTCTCTCATCCCTCCACACGTGTACAAAACTCCCAGTACAACTGTATTTAGCTGTGTTCTTTCTCATATCAGGTAAAAAGTAATATGCAAATAAACATGTAATCAAAGAGGTGAGTTATTTTTCAAATCTTGTGAGTTGCAAGGTCTTCTTAGTATGAAAGCTAAGGAGAAATTCAATGTTTATATTAGAAAAAAAATGAATTTAATTATGAAATGTAATCAGCACTCATATTCTGTGTGCCTGCTCCTTGAAAAAAGTTTTGCTAAGTCATGCCTTCAATTTCAAGACCTTACAGTTCATTGGAATGAGGAACTATGAATAGATATGTGCACATCACTAACTCCAGTATAAGACACTGGGAGAGAAGAGCTGGAAGGTAGCACTATAATGCCCTAGATTGCACTAGACATTAAATCTTTACCCATAGGATACCCATTTCATTTTACTAAATGGCTCTCTATAAACCTAGTGAAATGAATGATTTGCCAGATATTGTAAAGAGGGTAGAACTACAGGATTTTATAGTGTAGGTTCAAACTCTTTGCCTGACTCTCATAGTTTATAAGCTAGTCTCTTGCAGCCTTAACACAATGATGTTAAAAGCAAAGCAGCTACAAATTCCCTACCGTCCTGTGCCCCCGTATCTCCAACCAGGAGTCGCTGAGAGGACAGAGCAAAGCGTCACCCTGCTGAATAGCAATTACTGCTTCTGTAATACCTATAATAACTGGCCCTAGTTTATAAAATTGAAACAAATTGCTTACAAGTAATTATTCTCAAGCAACATAAATAGTTTAAAGCTATTGCATCTGAAAAGTTAATTACCCTGAGTGCAACTCAGCATAATTTTCTTTTATAAAATATTTTATATTAAAAACCAGGCTGTTCACTAATGTCAGACAAAGGATTGTTCCCTTTGTGACAAGTTCACTTTTAATTTGCTTTTATTAATTATTTACTGATCCTATTCATAAAGAAAAACTGGAAATATATTACATAGCCTTTTATTTTTGGACATTGAGATATATTTAGAACTAAAGAGGAAATGAAGGAAGTAAATGTTCTTGTAATTCTTCACTCTCTGGCCGCTTCTATTCCAGAGACAGGAACAGCCCCCAAGACCACACTGTGAATTAGTCTGAGAATATCAACTGGGCTCAGAAACTTCCTCTCCCCCGCCCTCCAGCAAAACACATTTTATAACCAATCTTAACGAGCTGCAGTCTAGTGACTGTCAGTGGTCATACCAACAAAGCTGACAAATTAATTTACCTTAAAGCATAGTTAAGTGGTAATAGCAGTGCTGTTTTCTCAGAGAATGTTTGCATGTCAGTAGGGACTCCAGGTTACCCCAAAGGAATTGGCAATTAATAGTGAAGCTATACAAATGGCACTGATCAGAAATATGTATACAAATGGGACAGTATCAAGGTATATATATTTTTTCTACATATATTTGCTCCTACAATTTCAATTAGATAATGATTTTCTGTTTTCTTTCTCAGTGGACATTTGTTGTAGGAAAGCAGAAAAAAGCAGCTTAAAGCCAAAGACTTTTCCAGTATTTTATAAAATCTGAAATTGAATAAAGAGGTAGGTGTTCCACATTAGAAATAAAGAGGATGATAACTTTGGGAAAGACAAGCCAACAATTGGCTGGTTTTCCCCAAGGATCAAAGCAGGTTGGAAGAACCTGAGGATTGTGAGAGTCATGAGCTGACCTCCACCTGTTTGTGGGGAGGAGGCTGGGGGTGAGCTCGGGCTTATGGAAAAGGATGGAACTGAGCAATGTGGACGCTGGATCCCCACCCAGGAGCATCTGTATTGACCTAGTTCCTGAGCACGGCCCAGAAGCAACAGAGCTAATGGGAATGTGTCCTATAATACCTTGGGGCCATGTAAACATGTAAAGCACTGCGTTGTGCTGGAGTGGAAGTGTGCGCCCCAGTAACTGAGTTTAAATTGTACTTCTCCCATTCCTAGTAACTCTATTTTTGCATCCACACTCCAATCTCTCAGCTTCTGTCTTTCTAGGTGTCTCCTTGAGCACTATGCATCACAGCAGATGCAAAGCAGGGTGTGATACATCTTTCTGGAGCATCAAGTTTTTTTTGTTTTTTTTTAAAAGTATTTATTTATCTATTTATGGCTGTGTTGGGTCTTAGTTTCTGTGCTAGGGCTTTCTCTAGTTGTGGCAAGCGGGGGCCACTCTTCATCGCGGTGCGCGGGCCTCTCACTGTCGCGGCCTCTCTTGTTGCAGAGCACAGGCTCCAGATGCACAGGCTCAGTAATTGTGGCTCACGGGCCCAGCTGCTCCGCGGCACATGGGATCTTCCCAGACCAGGGCTCGAACCCGTGTCCCCTGCATTGGCGGGCAGATTCTCAACCACTGCGCCACCAGGGAAGCCCGAGCATCAAGTTTATTAACTAGAATTGGAAGAACCAAGGAGTCCTTGGAACAAGAACTATCCCCCTCCCCCACCAACACGGAAGACAGAAGAGTGGGGGAGGGGAGACGTGACCCAGGAATGACAGTCCAGTCTCTGAAGTTTCACCCAGGTGGGGGTTGAGGGGCAGACCTGCAGCCACGGTGGCCTCGCTTTCGGTCGCCCGGGCTGCTCCGGACCATCCTCTGAGCTGGCCAGGGTCTTGGATACGATGCTTCTGAAGGCCGCACAGAGAACACCCTCATCTTCCACTGGACCGGGCCCCAGGGAGCGCGGCGGCCTGACCTTCCTGCCTCGGTCATGCATGGGGTTCACATGGGCTCACTTTATTATGACGCCTCTTGCTGGGCAGCTTGCAACAAAGATGTTTCAAAACAAAGTTCCAGATTCTCCTAGCCACCCCTTGCTTTTTCTGGCTGTGGCCAGAGGGAGTGGATGAGGACACACTCTCAGGCTGCCCAGTGTGGGAGGACCCTCCAGTGTTGGACACACCCGGGGGGCAGCTGGTTCCCTCTGGGGCTCCAATCCTGCTGCTGGTGGAGGGGGATGTCCCAGTGCCACACTGGGGGGCTGGGCTGGGGGTGGCAGTCCTCGCCTCCAGGCTGGGTGGGGGACAGGCAGACTCACCGGTCTTCTGCTCCGCCTGCTGGTCTTCCTGCAGCTGCACGTTTTCTCCCTGGTAGAGCCACCTGCTTTTCAGGGGGGACACCACAGGGCTTTGAGAAGGCTCAAGTTCACTGCCGCTGAGGTCCCCGCGACAGAAGGGCCTCACAGTTACGATGGAGGCCCCTACCTGGGGTTTCTTGGCGCTCACACTGCCTGTTCCAGCATCCTGGATCTGGTCGCAAGTCAAGCCCGGAGTCGTCACCGTTGTCACCTTCAGGTCCTCTTCACAGGGTGGCTGGAGTGGCTCCTTCTGGCCCATGTTTAACCAAGCATGCCCCATGAGGTCAGGTAAGGTGCCTCTGTCACTGGGGTTGAGGGCAATCATTTTTTGTAATAGATCCCTTATCTCCAAAGACAGATAAGGTGGGATGTGGTATTTCCCTTGTAGGACTTGCTTCCGCAGCTCCTGGTAGTCTTTTCCCCAAAAGGGCTGGCACCCAGTTACCATGGCGTAGAGCACTACTCCCAGGCTCCACACGTCCACCGCAGGGCCGTAGCTCTGCCCCAGGAAGATTTCCGGGGCAAAGTAAGGGGGTGTGCCGCAGATTGTGTCCATTTGTCCAGAGTCATCACACTTGTTGCTGAAGCCAAAGTCTGTAAGTTTGATATTCATGTTGGAATCAAAGAGGATGTTCTCTGGCTTCAGGTCCCGATGCACGATGCCCCTCTGGTGGCAGTGCTGCAGGGCGGAGAGCAGCTGCTGGAACGGGCCTCGGGCCTCTGCCTCTGTCATACGGTCATGGATCTTCAAATAGTGGCACATGTCCCCCCCACTGAGGTACTCCATCACCAGAATAAATGCCTCCTCTGTGTTAATCGCCCCCAGCAGTTTTACAATATTGGGGTGATTCAGGAGCTTCATACTGCACACTTCCCGGAAAACTGCCTGGACACTTGCGACGCTCTGACGCCTTTTCTTAATCACCTTGAGAGCCACCTGTGTCCCGGTCAGAATGTGCCGCGCCAACTTTACTTTACTGAAGGTGCCTTCACCAATGGTGCGGAGGATCTCAAAGCCATCAATATGAGCCTCCTTGTCAGCAGAGTTGGCTGTGAGGCCCTGCATCATGGTGACCTGCTAACTACACTGACTGACAGCACTACCTAGCAACGCTAACTACGCTAACTAACAATGCTAACTGTACTAACAGTGCTAAGTGTGCTGTCTCTACTAGCAGCGCTAACTACGCTAACTGTACCAACAGTGCTAACTAGCACTAACTACACTAACTATGCTAATCAAGTATTAACTACACCAGCTATGCTAACTATACCAACAGTACTGACTATGCTAACTGTACTAATCTAGCAATACTAACTAAAATTAAGATACAAATGAGAAAAAGAACAAAGGAAGAAAAGAAAGCAGAAGAAATGGAAAAGAGACACCAAAAAATTGAGAAGAAAAAATTTAAAACTAAAAGAAATGATAAAGAGAGAAAAATGAGAAAAAGGCAAAGAAGAAAGAAAAATGAGAAAGATAAAAAAGAGTAGAGAAAAGAGAAAAATAAATCAACAAAACGGCAGAAACAAGGAAAAAACAAGCTAACTGTAGGTCCAAGGCCGTCAGGTCACCAAAAGCAGCTTCCTGGGCTCTAAGGACCAAAAACCTGGGCCCAGCTGCCCCTTTTACAGGGCTCTGTGAAGTACATCACAGTGGTGCACTCTGAGGTCAGAGCAAGAAATGGACGCATCACAGCTGGGGGTAAACCACAGGGGTTTTCTCACTTCTTGAGTTCAAGGCCCCTTTACACTTAGGAAAAAGGATCCCAAAGAAATTTTTCTTTACGTGTGTTATTAGATATTGGTATTCACTTTGTTATAAATTAAAATCTGTAGGATACTTCAGTGGCCTTTTTATTTCTCGTTTGAAAATCTGTAATAATTTTAAAGACCTCATAATGTCTACACTTGAAATATTCAATTCCTTTTCCTTAAATTCTGGTCTCAAAATAATGTTACAACTTAACTGACTTCACGATACTATACAAAATGTTCTGCTGCATAAGACACGATAAGGTACATTATGAAAGTTCTATGAAGCTGAGAGAAGATTTGCCAGGAAGGTCATGAGCAGATTTCTCATCAGGAGCCTCGGAGGCCAGATGGCATGGCTCAATGTACTTCAAGTGTTGAAGGAAAGAAACCATCAACCAAGAATCCTATATCTAGCAAAACTTTCCTTCGAAAATGAGGGAGAAATCAAGACATTCCCAGTTAATCAAGAGTTCTTAACCACCAGACCCGCCTGCCACAGGGAGTTCTTCAGGTTGGAGTCAAGGACCCTGCACAGTAGCTCAAAGCCTTATGAAGAAATAAAGACCTCTGGCAAAAGTAGATAGACGGGCGATGAGAAAAGCTAATCCTGTTGTAACTTTGGTTTGTAGCTCCACTTTTTGTTTTCTATTTGATTTAAGAGACTAATATATAATAAAACACACCACACACATAGAGATCAAAAAAAAAAATCTATACCTAAAGCTATTACTAGAATTAAAAAATTTCACACATCTTATTAATATATACACTTGATGAAAAAAGCGTTGAAAATTAGCATCAATATTGATATAACTATTTAGGAATTTAGATTACATGTTCCCCTATGTAATTCAATTAATATTTGGGAGAAAATTAGGAGATAAAAATTCTTTGAAATCTTAACATTTCATTATAAAAATAACCTTAATAATTACATAAATGAAGTAGAACTTTGGTGTGTAGATTTCTATCTACATATACATGGAAAATTATGAAATATATACAAACATGTACACACAGAATGGCCTTTACATATTCTATGAAAAATTCGTTCCCACCAACTAATGTATCACGGAAAAAAATTTCCAGAGGAGATATAGATAGATAGATAGATAGATAGATAGATAGATAGATAGACAGACAGACATGGATATATGTATCTATGTTTGCCTCTATAGACCCTTACTAGTAGTTGACATTATGGATGGTTCTACTAATTGACTCTTCTCAAATTTCTCCATGTAAGTTTGAGATAAACATGTAGGACAGCTTTCTTACCATGTGGGTAGTAAATGGGAGCAACAAGGACTATTGAAGGAGAACACAGCACATTGCTGCATTAGTCTACTGAATATACTAAAAGGAGAAATTGAACCATCCCCATGTCAATCCTTGGGGATTAAGCAGAAGAACAAGGTGTTTACGTTATTCAAGTTTCAAACAAGCGAACAAACACCTCAGCACTTCCAGGTAACTACATTTCCACAAAAACTCCTATGAACATGCCAATAAGTCCAGAGCATCAAGAACTATGGCTAAAGAGGCCTTATGAGGCACTCAAAGACCTCACTTAGCCTAGAGTAAGTGGTTATACAGACTAATCCTTCTGTAACCCAAGTGAGGGGTGGAGAAGAAGCACTTCCTCATAGCATAGGGCAGTGGTGATGGACAGAGAATATGCAAGGAATGAACTCTTAATACTGGCATCTTGTAGGCACACAGAGTACATAGATCATAGGAACAATGAGAAAAGAAACCTTTAGTTCCTTTAATTGGCTGAATTCATTAGAGGCTAGTATGGTTTAGACAAAAAAAAAAAAAAAAAAGAGGCTCTTTCTAGCACAAGAGTTGGAAGATTGGTGGCCTATTTCAGTAGTTCTTATATAATCCAAACTCAGGTGAACAAGCGTTAGAGACAATATACTTTTATTATTATCAATCTTTGTAGGAGAGGCATAAACCCAGTCTGATTATATTTGAAAAAAAACTACTGTGATAATACTTCCCTTCCATGTGTTGGAGTATAATCTGCCATAATATATTTGGAGAAAATCTGGAATTTATCATATTCACAGTGAAAAAAAGAACAATCTGCCAGGGATTGGGGAGGGGAGGAGGGAAGGATGAACAGCTAGAGCAGACAGGATTTTTAGGGCAGTAAAACTATTCCACATGATGTGGTGGTAATGGTGGGTACATAACATCATGCCTTTGACAAAACCCACAGAACTGTAGATCACAAAGAATGTGAGCTCTTAAAATAACTGACTTTATTTTATAACAATGTATCAATGTAGGTTCAATTTTAACGTGCTTACCACACCAAGGCAAGATGTTAATAATGAGGGCAAGGGAAGGAGTGGGAGGGGGAGTATATGGGAACTCTGAACATGCTGCTCAATTTTTCTGCAAGCTCAAAACTATTCTAAAAATAAATTCCAATAATTCAAAAAATGTAAAGGGAATAAGAAAGGCATATTAAGTTAATACTAAACTAAAAACTTTGGAGTAGGCATATTAATTTCAACAAAGCTGATTTAAGAATCAGCTTGGGACACCTGGAAACAAAGGGCAGGGTTAGCCCCTACAGCCAGTGCTGCTTTACAAGATTTGGACTAAACACATAACTGAGTCTTTTGCTCCATGTGGGAGTGAAGAAAAGTGTAGGAGGGGCCTTGCCTCCAGCCTTACAGTGAGCTCCCTGAGGGGTTGTTCTCTATCTTGTTTCACACTGAGACTGTTTATTGGTGACATTCTTTCTGGGTCAAAACCATTCCAGTGGGGGTAAGCTGAGACGAAGTGAGAGAGTGTCATTGACATATAGACACTACCAAATGTAAAATAGATAGCTGGTGGGAAGCAGCCGCATAGCACAGGGAGATCAGCTCGGTGCTTTGTGACCACCTAGAGGGGTGGGATGGGGAGGGTGGGAGGGAGGGAGATGCAAGAGGGAAGAGAAATGGGAACATATTGTATATGTATAACTGATTCACTTTGTTATAAAGCAGAAGCTAACACACTATTGTAAGGCAATTATACTTCAATAAAGATGTTTAAAAAAAAAAAAAAAAGATGTTAAAAAAAAATTTTTTTTAATTAAAAATACCAAGGAAAAGGTGGGACATTACATATTAATAAAAGTATCAATTCTCCAAAAAGACATAAAAATCCTAAAGTTGTGGAATCTGACATCAAGCTTTCAATATATGTGAAGCAAAAACTGATAGATCAAGTAGGTACAGAATCAGTAAGGATAGACTTGACCTGGACAGTAACAGCAATCAAACTAATATAATTGGCATTTATAGAATACTCCACTCAACAACAATAAAATATACATTTTTCTCAAACTCATGTGGATCACAGAGAAGAGTCTCAAGAGGAATTTTAAAAAGCAATTATATAGAAATAAAAATTTAAAAAAAATTGTAGATACAGAGAAAGCAGTGCTGAGAGGAAAATTAAGTGCATATATTCAGAAAGAAGAAAGATCTATAATCAGTAATCTGAGCTCCACCTCAGGAAACTAGAGAATGAAGAACAATTTAATATTAGTGTAAGCAGAAAGTAAAAAGAAATAATACATATGTGAGCATAAGTTATTGAAACTGAAAACTTTAGTAGAGAAAATCAATGAAACCAAAAACGTCTTTGAAAAGACCAGCAAAACTGATAAACCTCTAGCCAGGTTAACAGAAAAAGAAAAGAAAAGAAAAAATAATTACCAATATCAGAAATTAAAGAGACGTCATCCTGACCTGTTTCATGAATGTTAAAAAGGCAGTAAAGAACAACAAGCAGAACTCTATAATTTAGATGAAACAGAATGATTTTTTCACAGACACAAATGCTTAAAAGTTACACAAGGAGAGACAGGTCATCTGATCAGGCCCATATCTATTAAAAAAAAATTGTATCAATAATCAAAAACCTTCCAAAAAAGAAACCTTCAGTTCAGATAGTCACCGGTGAATTTTACCAAATCAAAAGAAACGGTGCCAATTACCACATTCCCTTCCAGAAAACAGAAGCTGAGGAAACTCATTCTATGAGGTCAGCATTACCATAATACCAAAACCAGACACAAGCATTACGTGAAATAAAAATATTTATATATCATGTTAAGAAGTTGAAAACTTTCTCACTAAAATCCAGAAAAAAGGAAAGATATTCTCTTTTACTCTTCCTACTCTCCGTTTTACTGAGATTTTTAGCTAGTACGTTAAAACAAGAAAGAAAAAAAAAGAGAAAGTATTTGGCTTGGAAAGGATTAAATAAAGCTGTCTATACTTGCAGATGACATGATTGTCTCTGCAGAAAAATATAATTTTGGAAAATTATGGAAATAATAAAGGACTATAACAAGGTCACAGGATTCATGGTTTAGTATATATTCTTGTGTATATGCTGTACATACATATATATGTATTTTGTATATATACCGTACATATAAATATAAACACACATACATTTAATAAGTCAATGAAATTTGAAATTAAAACATACCATGTTGGGCTTCCCTGGTGGTGCAGTGGTTGAGAATCTGCCTGCCAATGCAGGGGACACGGGTTCGAGCCCTGGTCTGGGAAGATCCCACGTGCCGCGGAGCAACTGGGCCCGTGAGCCACAACTACTGAGCCTGCGCGTCTGGAGCCTGTGCCCTGCAACAAGAGAGGCCGCGATAGTGAGAGGCCCGCGCACCGCGATGAAGAGTGGCCCCCGCTTGCCGCAACTAGAGAAAGCCCTCGCACAGAAACAAAAACCCACCACAGCCAAAAATAAATAAAATAAATAAATAAAATAAATTTCTAGTTAATATTAAAAACAAAAAAAAACATACCATGTATATTGTACCATAAAGATGAAGTACTTAAATATAAATCTAACAAAATATGTATAGGAACTATATGTGCAAAACTATAAAATGCTGATAAAAGAAACCAAAGATTAAATAAATCAAGAGTTATTCTGTGTATACTGACTGGAAAAATCAATATTATTAAGATGTTTATTCTTCTTAACTGTATCTATATATTCCATGCAATTCCAATCAAAATTCCAGTGAGCTATTTTCTTGATATTGACACACTAATATCAAGTTAATGTGGAAAGGAGAAAGACCTAAAATTGCCAAAACAATAATAGAAGATTAACAGCATAGCTGTAGTGCTAACAATTCCTGATTTCAAGAATTACTATAAAGCTACAGTAATCAAGAGAGCATGATATTGGCTCAAGAATAGACACATAGATCAATTAAACCATATAAACAGCCCAGAAGGAGATGCACAGAAATGCAGTCAACTGGTATTTCACAAGGGACAAAGACAATCAAGAGAGGAATAGATGAATGGATAAACAAAGTGTGGTACATTCAAACAGTGCAATATTATTCAATGAAGAAAAATAAATGAACTAAAATGCCATGAAAGGATATGGATGAATATTAAATGTATAGGGTAAAATGAAAGAAGCCAGTAGCAGAAGTCTACATACTGAATTATTCCACTTATATGACATCTGGAAATGACAGAACCTATAGGCATGGTAAATCAGTAATGGCCAGTAGATTAAAGAAGGGCTAGAAATGATGATGAAACACAGGGAATATGTTCAGAGTTTCAAAACAATGCTGTATACTTTCATTGCAGATACATGACACTAAGCATTTGTAAAATTCCATAGAGCTTTACAGCTCAAATAGTAAATATTAATATAAACAAATTTAAAAAAATCATTTAAGAGGTCAGGGGAATCCAGGATGGGTGCAGAATGTAACTCGGGGCTGGGTATATGGGAACCGTCTGTATTACCCTTTCAATTTTTCTATAAATCTAAAATCTTTTCTAAAAACAAAAACTTATTTTTAAAAAATTCTGCAAGACACAAATAGAATACATTCAAAGAAAGTCACATCATAGTCAAACATCATAAATGAAAATAATATTTAACCAGAAAATAAAAAGATACATTATATTCTGGCACAACAATAAGAAGAATGAGAGCTAACATCATCAGAAACAAGTGAAGCCAGAGATAATAAAATCATATATTTAATGAAATTATAGGAAAAATGTGTAACCCCCAAATTTTATATCTACTAATAATTTTGTCCCAAAATTAAGGTTAAATAATGAAATTTTCAAATAAACAAGAACAGGCAGAATTTGTTGCTAGCTGAACCAGACTGCAAGGAATACTGTTGATAGCGCTTCAGATAAGACAAAGAAAACCAAACCAAACCAAAACAAACAAACAAAAATGAGCACAAATTTACTGATGTACGTATCTGCAGGAAGAAATGAAGATCACTGGAAAGGGAAATTGTGAATTTAACTATAAAATAATATTTATAAAATATATTAAATAGTTACTAACTCTTTGAAGAAAAAACTACACTGCAGATACATAACACATAATAGAAGGAGAATGAGTGACAACTAAAGTACAAAGGACAAAACAACAATACATGGTATTTTACTTACAATAATGGCTAATGGGCATAATTTAAGTCACTTTGAAAAGTGAAAGATTAAAAAGCTGAATTTAGAAAATAACCAGTAATAACACAAAGCAACATACATTTAAAACATTGACAGAATTAACAGGAGCTACAGAAAAATATACAATGAACCACAGCTATTTCAAATAGGATTTTCTCATAATTAAAAACAAAAAAATCAGTAATGCTATAAAAGCTTTATTTTTTATTGAAGTAAAATTGATGTATACCATTATAAAAGTTTCCGGTGTGCAACACTGTAATTCAATACACAACGGGATCATCATCAAAAGTGTAGTTATCATCCATCACCACAGAGTTGATCCCTTTTACCCATTTTGCCCACCTCTCAACCCCTTCTCCTCTGCTATATCTGTTCTAGATATAAAAGTTTTAAACTATATTATTATCTAACTTACCTAACAGAAATTTATAGAATACTACATCTGGCAGCTAAAATACATAGTCTTTGGGGCTATAAAACAAGTCTCAATAAGTCACAAAGGATCATATGTTCTGTGAACATACATAAATGAATAAGTGTTTTCGCGAAGAATAATGAGATAATCTTATGTGTTTGAGAATTAGCAGTACGTGTCTAAATTAACACTTCTTTAAAAAAATGCAATGGGAATTTAAAATATATTATTGACAGTATGGAAATAGAAATTTCCCTTATCAAAACTTATATGATTGAGGCAAAACAGTCTTTGGATATACTTTATCATTTAAATATGAAAGTTTAAAAAATCAATAAGCTAAGCCTCCATCTCAAGATTCTAAAAAGGAAAAAGGAAAATTTAAAACCCAGAGGAAGAAGAAGGATAAAAAGTAGAATGATGAGAACAAAGATCAAAGATATAAAATAGAGAAAAATAACAAAGCCATAAGCTTTAATCTTTGAAAGTTTAATAAAATTGATAAACTCTGTAGTAGTAGAATAATACCCCCTCCCAAGTTGTAAAAGTGTTATTTCCCAGAACCTGGGAATATGTTCCCTTACATGGCAAAGAGACATTGCAGATGCAGTTAAGTTAGGATCTCCATAGCGTTTCCTGAATTACCCTGGTGAGCCAGTGTAATCACAAAGGTCCTTATTTTGAAAAAGAGTAGACGAGGGAAGCAGAAGTGTCGGAGTCAGAAAAGGAGATGTGACAGTGGAAGCAAAGTGAGAATGATTTCATTTCAGGCTGTAAGTATGGAAGGGGGCCAGTAGCTGAGGATTGGGGAGAGCCTCTAGAAGCTGAGAAAGGCAAGAAAATGGATTCCCAGAATGTGCAGAAGGAATGGGGTCCTGTAAACATTTTAACTGTAGCTTAGTTGGACCTATTTTGAACTGTGATCTCCAGAACTGTAAAATAATAAATTTGTGGTGTTTTAAGTCACTAAGATTGTGTTAATTTGTTACAGCAGCAACAAGAAACTAAGAGAAACCCTTAGCAAGACTGATAAAAAATGTGAAGTACACACAAATTAACGTTAACTGAAAGCAATATAGTGGTGCCAATACACATATTTTCAAATTAAAGGAGAATAAGAGAATAGTGTATTTCCTTCTTGATTTTCAATACTGTATTTAGCAGAAACCAACTTTATTTATTAGCATAAGGACATAGGGGCGACAATGAAAAACAACAATCATAAGGAGAAAAAAGAAAAGAAAACAAAATGTACTATTTAATTAATTGTAAATGGATTTAAAAAATCATCCATTTTTAATTTGCTGTTTGTTAACTTTTTTTTTTTAACAGCTTTATTGGAGTATAATTCCTTTACAGTGTTGTGTTAGTTTCTGCTGTATATCAAAGTGAATCAGCTATACATATACATATAGCCCCAGATGCCCTCCCTCTTGCCTCTCCCTTCCCCTGTCCCTATCCCACCCCTCTAGGTGGTCACAAAGCACGGAGCTGATCTCCCTGTGCTTGAGTATCCTTTTAAAACAGCAAGATGTCCGGATCCTAATATCAATAAAACAAATTAGGACAATAAATGACTCCATTAAAATAAATCTGTTGCCCATAAATTTTCTAGCAATTAATATAAATCAACTTTATTATAAATTGTATAGTACACTCCTGCCAAATTGAGAACTATATATTTTATTTCCATCTGTATTTTGAAGTGTGAATACTAGAAAATTAGCTTTAATAAAAGCTCAATTAATCTAAGTAATAATGCTTAAATATCTCTTGGTGTGAAGGGTCTTGAAACACATGATTTTCCATCCCAACGCCAGTTTTGTCTAATCATCTTATGGGCAAAATTTATGTAATATTTTTGCTTTGAAAAATCTATTTGGAACAAAGAAAACTATAGTTAGGCAACAATTCCTGTATTGTTGAAAATTAGCAACTGTTATCACAACAACAACAATAAAATGTACTTTGACTCCAATGTAATTATGTACTTAATTTTTCTCTTTTTTAATTTTCAAGAACCATTTTTTATTACACCCATATAAGAAAATTTACTTATCGGTGTTATTTATATTTAATTTACAAGAAGACTGAAGCAACAGTTATGTCACTATTATATATTGCTTAAATTTTTTCACTGATTTTATGTTAGAGTTATTTGGAAAGTTTATAGTCCTTAAATTTCGATTAATGTCCTCACATTTTGTTGCATGTGTGCTCAGTTCTCCCAAAAATTATTTGAACTTGACCACTCTGAATATAAAGCTGGCATTCAAGTCAATCAAAAAATTACTTATGTCTCTGGTGAAATGTCTATTTACGTCTTCCGCCCATTTTTTAATTGGATTGTTTGTTTTTTTTGATATTGAGCTGCACGAGCTGTTTGTATATTTCGGAGATTGATCCTTTATCTATTGTTTCACTGGCAAATATTTTCTCCCATTCTGAGGGTTGTCTTTTCATCTTATTTATGGTTTCCTTTGCTGTGCAAAAGCTTTTAAGTTTAATTAGGTCCCAGAAGACATACAGATGGCCAAGAGGCACACAAAAAGATGCTCAACATCACTAATTATTAGAGAAATGCAAGTCAAAACTACAGTGAGGTGACACCTCACACCGGTCAGAATGGCCATTATCAAAAAATCTAGAAACAATAAATGCTGGAAAGGGTGTGGTGAAAAGGGAACCCTCCTGCACTGTTGGTGGGAATGTACGTTGATACAACTATGGAGAACAGTGTGGAGGTTCCTTAAAAAACTAAAACTAGAACTACCATATGACCCAGCAATCCCACTACTGGGCATATACCCTGAGAAAAGCATAATTCAAAAAGAGACATGTACCACAGTGTTCACTGCAGCACTATTTACAATAACCAGGACATAGAACTAACCTAGATGGATAAAGAAGATGTGGCACCTATATACAATGGAATATTACTCAGTCATAAAAAGAAACGAAACTGAGTTATTTGTAGTGAGGTGGATGGACCTAGAGTCTGTCATACAGAGTGAAGTAAGTCAGAAAAAGAAAAACAAATACGTATGCTAACGCATATATATGGAATAGATTCCATATATGCAATCTAAAAAAAAAAAATGGTACTGATGAACCTAGTGGCAGGGCAGGAATAAAGATGTAGACATAGAGAATGGACTTGAGGATATTGGGTGGGAAGGGAAAGCTGGGGCGAACTGAGAGTAGCATTGACATACATACATTACCAAATGTAAAACAGTTAGCTAGTGGGAAGAAGCAGCACAGCACAGGGAGATCAGCTCGGTGCTTTGCGATGACCTACAGGGGTGGGATAGGGAGGATGGGAGGGAGGCTCAAGAGGGATATGGGGATATATGTATGCATATGGCTGATTCACTTTGTTGTACAGCAGAAACTAACACAGTATTGTGAAGCAATTATACTCCAATAAAGATCTATTTAAAAATTACTTAGGATTTAAGTGAAATTCATTAAGACTAAGTACTTAATGAAAATTAGCAAGGTCTTTTATCTCTCTTTAGAAACAAATATCCATTTTTACCTTTACTTGATATATCTGAAGTAACATATATAGATTTGCCTTTGAATATTACATTTCTTCCATCTGGTCCCCTACTATTTTGGAAAGCTTGGTCCTTTCTGAGTGAGAAACATAAGATTTGAAATGATTAAGGTCCATTTATAACATTACTATTTGCTTAAATTTTATATCATTATCTGTCATTATTGAGTAGAATGCATCACCCCTGAAGGAGGCATATGAGTCTAACGATAAAAATATAAGGATGAGGCATATATTTAGGTCATGGATAACTCAGCAGGTAATGAAGAACGGAGTAGGCATTTAAAATCCCCTACATCTGAAAATCTTGTAAGCCAAAAGATGATTCTTAAACTACAGAAAATGTTATGTGTTTATCTAATTGCTTGATATTGTTTCTTGTTTTCTTTCATAAAGATGCATGGTACTGCTATTGGGGAAATTAAATTTACTTAGACCGCATGAAATCGTAAAATAAAACAGTACTAATTATTACTAATACTAATACTATGAGAAGAAGAAGGAGAAGAAGGAGAGGAAGAGGGGAAAATTCAATTGTAATAATTTCCATTTTTAAGTATTTTATGTCCCAAGCTCTCTGCTATGTGGTATATGTGAATTAACTTATTAAATCATCTCACCAGACTTGTGGGTAAGTACTACACTATATAAGATTCTTTTGCCTGAAAAAAATAGAAAATCCCAATTCAGTAAGAAAAATGTATTACCTCATATAGCAAAGACTCTAAAGGTCAGGCACCCCCAGGGTTGTTTAATTCAGTGGCTGAATGATGTCATCAAGAACCCAGCTTTTTGCGTTATTTTCTGACCTGCCCTCCTCAGCACCTTTGTTCTCAGCCTTCCTCCCTTCATGAGAGTAAAATGGTTATGACTCTGTGTGTAAACATGAGAACGTGTAGTAGAAAATGTGGGTAACTCTTCTTGTGTGAGTTTTCTTTTTTAAAGGGGAAACTTTCCCCAGACTCTTTCCAGCAGACTTCTCCAAATGTAAATGAAGATGAATACAAATTTAACCATGATTAAAATATATTTTTTATCTTTAGGGTAGGATCAAAGTTTCATAATCATCCCTAGATCTATCACTGGCAAAGAGAAAAAGATTTTAATGATCAGCTTAGAGTACGCAGGATTTAACAGTGAGTCCTATGGGAGAGAATTAAAAACATGAACAAAATAACCAAGTAGGGAGATTGAAAGTGAGGTAGGCAACCACTTATGTCTGCTACAGATATTATCTTTACTTTCTATATAATCAAACAAGGGATAAAAGAAATGGTGAGATTAACATTATTGGGACAGGAAGTTGCAGAATATGAATTCAATGACACGTTGAAGGGTTGGAGAGATTTAGTAGCTTGTTCCAATAAGACAATGCACAGTAATGTGTTAGAGGAGGAAAAAATCAAAGAAAGACATTTCTCTGGACTTAAGAAGGTGATGTCTGTGCCAGAATTCATATCATTAAGTTATTTTCTGGACCAGACATTTATTTCAGAGATCTAACTAATATTTTTACTGTCTTTTTTTTTTTTTTTCTGTTTGAGGTAAGAGATTCTAGAGCATATTTGAATGTTGATGTGATGATCCAATACACAGGAAGAGATTAATGAAACAGAGAAAATCAAGTAACGGCAGGAGAAATTTCTTTCATAAGTCACTAGTAGAGGATAACAAGAATAATTACTGAGAGATTTAAAAGAAAGAAAGCCCTTCCAATGTTTGAGAAGAATGAGAAAACATGGATATACTCAGTAAAGTCTGGAAAATTATTCATAGAAGACAATGCAGCCAGGGTTTTAGTTCACATCCTCATTATTATCCTCAATTTTTAATTTTTCATCTTTATTCACCTCTTTATTCTTCACATGTTTCTCCTCATATACTAACTATTAATGTTCAAGTTCCTGATAAAAATTAAAATACTATTCTGGGGAAAATGTTACTAGAAATCTTTATACACTTACACAAACCTTAGAACTCAAGCACATCATAATGAAAACATGAACTAAGACAAATATATAGTGCTTGAATGGCATCAAATTTTATTGTGTTAAACTGTGTAAAACTTTCCTATAAAAAAATGTAAAGGTTTATATTAAGAAGTCAGAGTGCCATTGTACTTTAATCAGGCGCTCATCTAAATGGAAATGAGCAAGACTAATTTTGTAGAATTTAGATGCTGAGCTGAACCAAACTTATTATAAAAGAACTGGTGAACCTATCACAGCAAAGGTAAGTAACTATCTTATAAAGTAAATTCATCTATAATGCAATAAAAAGATGTATTAAATCCAAGGATGAGAGATTTGTTGCTGCCCTTGAACATACATTCAAATAGCTTTAAAAAAATCTGCCTGAAGGTCCCCCCAGGTGTGTGGTTAGACCAGGAGTATAGGGGGGAACTGAAGCCTTAAAGCCCACTTAAAGCCAACAAAAGATCAGAAAGAAAAATTAAGGAAAAAATCCTATTTACCATCACATCAAAAGAAATAAAATACTCAAGAACAAACTTACCTAAGGAGACAAAAGAACTGTACTCTGAACACCATAAGATGCTGATTAAAGAAATTAAACATGACACAAACAGTTGGAATGATATACCATGTTCTTGGACTGGAAGAATCAATATTGTTAAAATGATCATATAACCCAAGACAATCCACAGATTCGACGCAATCCCTATCAAATGACCAATGGCATTTTTCACAGAACTAGAACAAAAAAATTTTTAATTTGTATGAAAACACAAAGACCCCTATTAGCCACACCAACTTTAAGAAAGAAAAACCGAGCTGGAGGTAACAGACTTCCTGACTTCAGACCATACTACAAAGTTACAGTCATGAAAACAACATGGTACTGGCACAAAACAGAAATATAGATCAATGGAACAGGAAAGAGAGCCCCGAAGTAGACCCAACCACCTATGGTCAATTAATCTATGACAACAAAGGCAAGAATATGCAGTAGAGAAAAGACAGCCTCTTCAATACGTGGTGCTGGGAAAACTGGACAGCTACATGTAAAAGAATGAAATTGAACATTCTTTAACATCATACGCAAAAATAATCTTAAAATGAGTTAAAGACCTAAATGTAAGAATGGATACTATAAAACTCCTAGAGGAAAACATAGGCAGAAGACACTTTGACATAAACTGTAGCAAAATCTTTTTGGAACCACCTCCTAGAGCAATGAAAATGGAAACAAAAATTAACAAATGGGACTTAAGTTAAACTGAAAATCTTTTGCACAGCAAAGGAAACCATAAACAAAACGAAAAGAGCCTACAGAATGGGAAAAAATATTTGCAAACGATGGAACCCATGAGGGATTAAACTCTAAAATATACAAACAGCTCACACAGCTCAATATAAAAAGAAAAACTCAATGAAAAAAATTGCAGAAGGTCTAAATAGACATTTCTCCCAAGAAGACATAGAGATGGCCAACAGGCACATGAAAGGATGCTCAAATCGCTAATTATTAGAGAAAGGTAAATCAAAACTACAATGAGGAACCACCTCGCACCAGTGAGAATGGCCATAATCAAAAGGTCTACAAACAATACATGCTGGAGAGGGTGTGGAGAAAAGGGAACCCTCTTACACGGTTGGTGGGAATGTAAAATGGTACAGCCACTATGCAGAACAGTATGGAGGTTCCTTAAACAACTAAAAATAGAACTACCATATGATCCAGCAATCCCACTTCTGGGCACATATCTGGAGAAAACCATAATTCAAAAAGATGCATGCACCCCAGTGTTCACTGCAGCACTATTTACAATAGCCAGGACATGGAAGCAGCCTGAATATCTATCGACAGATGAATGGACAAAGAAGATGTCGTGTATATATATATATATATATATATACACATATATATATATATATACATATATATATATATATAAAAATATATAAAACGGAACACTACTGAAAAAGATGAAATAATGCCATTTTCAGCAACATGGATGGAACTAGAGTTAATCATACTAAGTGAAGTTAAGTCAGACAGAGAAAGACAAATACCATATGATATCACTAGAGTGTGGAACTTAAAAAAAGAAAAAAATGATACACATGAACTTATTTACCAAACAGAAACCAACTCACAGATAAAGAAAACAAACTTATGGTTACCAAAGGGGAAAACAAACTTATGGTTACCAAAGGGGAAATGTGGGGGGGAGGAATAAATTATGAAGTTGGGAGTAACATATACATACTACTATATATAAAATAGATAAACAACAAGGACCTATGTATAGTACAAAGAACGATACTCAATATTTTGTAATAAACTGTATTACCAAAAAAATGTTACTCTGCTACACTTGTAACTCACACAACACTGTAAATTAACTATACTCCAATAAAAAAAAACTGCCTGAAATTAAAAATAGTAATAATACTTTTAAAAAACCTGTAGCCATGATTCTTTATGAAATGTAAAAAGTGACCAATATTTTTGTATCATTGTTAATTACATATATATTTTTTGCTCTCTTTGATGTGATTTGGAAACTTCAGACAAGGATATTCATCCCCTCAATGCTTAGTCTAATGTATAAATAGACCTACTATAATCAATCTTTCAGGTAACATAAACATACAGGTCTACTCGTGTATAATTAATTTTCAAAAATAACACTTTCTAAATACAGACATAGAGGAAATATTTACAGGGAATTTTCATTATAAAGAAAAACTCAAATTACAATTTTAAACAGACCACTGAGCAAATCATTTTGAAATACTTGATCAGGTATTTAGAGGTTACTATAACAATAATCAGATCTTCCTCAAATACAGTAGTATATATGTCTCTATATATCTATACATATATATATATATATATATATATAATATTAAAAAACTTTAAAGTAATTTTTCCCACCCCAATGGATAGTGTATATCTCCAACCCAGTTAAATCTTACCCTCTTTCAACAAAAATTAAACAAAAAAATGTTTGTGGTTTCTAACACCTTGTCTTCAAAACAAAACAACAACCAAAAAAACAGAAACAAAACAAAAAATAAAAGCAATGTACCTACTAGTTATGTCAGGGTCATTAAAACCCCAGGGAGTCCAAAACCCCAAGGGGCACGTCTGGATGGAAGCTGCCTCCCTTTGCCGGAAGCTCCAAATTACAAAAATATCAGGTGCAAAGATTTTCCTTGACTGCTGGAAGATTTGAGCATTGTAAATTAGACCACAGAGTTCCAATAAAGCTTAACTGGAAAAAAAAATGTCTAGCACACTCTAGTGAATCTTGGTCTCTATTTTTTTTTTTTTTTTTTTTTTTTTTTTTTTTTTTTTTTTAAAAATGACCAAATTCAGCCATACTCCTTGCTTTCTTTTTTTTTTTTTTTAATTTTTTATAACTACTTTATTTATTTATTTATTTATTTTTTGGCTGTGTTGGGTCTTCGGTTCGTGCGAGGGCTTTCTCCAGTTGCGGCAAGCGGGGGCCACTCTTCATCGCGGTGCGGGGACCGCTCTTCATCGCGGTGCGCGGGCCTTTCACTATCGCGGCCCCTCCCGTTGCGGGGCACAGGCTCCAGACGCGCAGGCTCAGTAGTTGTGGCTCACGGGCCCAGCTACTCCGTGGCATGTGGGATCTTCCCAGACCAGGGCTCGAACCCGTGTCCCCTGCATTAGCAGGCAGATTCTCAACCACTGCGCCACCAGGGAAGCCCTTGGTCTCTATTTTGATGATTCATCTAGTGAGTCATATTCCTGGAAAGATTCTCTAGGGTCCCACAAAGGCTCATGCTTATTGTCCAAGGCTAGAACTCTTATGCACAGTCACATCCAGTCTCTGTTTTGGGGGTCTGCCACTGTGCCTGGGTGGCTGGTGCTGCAAAGACTCAAAACATAACCACAGAGGAATAATCTAGACAAACCAACAGGTCCTGGAGATATTTCTGGATCTCAAATAAAGATGCCCTCTTGCTTCCTCGTGAGTTCCCCTCTGAGGTCTTTGGAGCCTTTAATGTGAGTGGACTTCATTCTGGACAATCTATAAAGAGGTTCTAATCATGTTTTTCGTCCAAAGAGAAGATACCAGGTTCATAATCTGTGATAACATCATCCCCTCCTCTCAAGGAGTATCTGCAACAGGATGCAACACTATCTGTTCTAGCTATTGCCACCACTGTTGTAACTTTTTCTGGGGCAAAAAGATCCCTAATCCCTTTCAGTCAGCATCACTGAGAAGGGGCCAGGCCATGGAAAAGTCTGAAAAAGAATGGTAATCCAAAAGACAGTTTGCATTTTCTCCTAGACACAAAAATACTAGTGACTTCTCTACCAATTGATACAGGAATACTTCTTCCTGTCTTCTAAATATTCCACTATACTTGAATAAATCAAGCTCCCTGACTCTTAATTAGGGGCCCAGGGAATAACACCCTGTACTTCCCATTCTATAATAATGGTTTTGACATTTTTATTTCTATCTCTTTTCCATAGTCTACAAGCTTTAAGAGGAAGCACACAATGTACCTTATATTTACCATAATAATTTCATTGTATAGCACAGTGCCTGACCTGATACAGTATACACAAAAAATACTTCTTAGTTAAATGAATGTATCAAAATGTTCCCATCAGTAAGTTAAGCCAACTAGCTAAAAGTTTAGGGTTTTGTCATTCCATACTTCTTCTTTTCCAAAGTGCATGAAGTAGAAATTAGCCCTTTCTAAATATTATTGCATGTCTTTACATAACAGAAAAGTAAATAATAAAAAGCGTAGATTGAATTTTTCTTCACGAAACAACAGTTCTCAGTATATGAAACAACAGGATGGAATGTACAACTTGCTTTGGGGACCTCACCTGACTCCCCTCAGATCATCTTGAAAAATGCACTGTGAATTATATCTTATCAGGTTAACTGACTACTCATTTTAGCTCTAAGTAAATGGCCAAACATAGCTGACATTTAACAGAGAACACAGAAGTAAAGATTGCAATCTTTTAAGTAAGTTTCAGACTTATCAAACATAGCATTTTTCTTGCATATTGCTGTCAGGAAAACTATGAGTAACACTTTTTTTTAAAAAAAATCATTGTTGCCGTCAAAAACTGAAAAACTTTGTAAGTTAATTGGGAAGTAAATTAAGAATCAGCAGGTGAAAAATATAAAATCAAAATATTCATTTCACACAAAACCTCTGTGTCATGATTAATAACACTATTTTATAATAATCATGATTTCTCACAGTTTGATCTTTATAGGTTACCATAAGAATGCAGTTGATTAGTGTTTGCATGTATCTTTCTTGGTTATTACCTCTTAATCTCCTTTCTACACAAACAAAGGCATAAGGATATTAAGAAGAAGGAGAAGGAGAAAGAAGAGAACAGAGAGAAGAGGAAGGAGAAAATGAAGACAGAAAAAATATTACATAAAGGAATAGTTACTTTTCTGTATCAAGTTAGTTAGGCCATGGCAACCAGATATTTGGCCAAATATTATTCTAGGTGTTTCTGTGAGGGTATTTTTTAGATGAGATTAACATTTAAATCGGTAAACTTTGAGTAAAACAGATTACCCTCTATAATATGGGTGGGCCATAGCTAATTAGCCTCTTAAGGGAATTCTGCCAGCAGACAGCCTTCAGAATCAAACTGTAGCTCTCTCCTTAATTTACTGTCACCTAAGGAAAAGGCCATACGTCTCTTTGCGGAAGAACTGAAGAAATCCTTGTCCTATGTACTGACTGCATTGTTGCAAAAAACCCTTTGTTCTAGCTATCTGGCTCTTCACCAATAAATGAGCTATGGATCTTCAAATAGACACAGTTCCAGAAACTGAGGAGAGAATTATGACTTTTTACCGGAGTGACTACTGTTCTCTTTCTGCTCCGCCATGCGTGCCATTTTCTTGCTGTAGACGTTAACAGCACCCAAGCTGGCTGCCTGTCTCTTTTGCCCTTTGGAACACTATGCTCACTATCTTTACCACCACCTTTAGGTCACATGAACCTTAGCTGCTTTTCTGACATTGGAGGTCACTCCTGTTATTCTGAGATCCATAGATGAACAATTCCAAGTTTGTTACTGCCTCCCTTGTCATCAACTCAGCCTTACGGAAGAGCGCTACCACTTAACCTGTTGTGTTGCCGATGCCGCTCATCAATGCAGTTTGGATGGCCCTGGCGAATGGTATGTATTCTGGCTCCTCCTGAAAACCTCTCTTCTGGTAGGTTTTCTGGACTCACGTAATTTATTCTATCCAGCTTTCTCTCCTCCTGTAGCCTCTTTATTCTGTCATGGCAACTCAGCTATGTCTGTTGCTCAACATGGGACATTTCTTTCTTCATTCTTCTAGAGTGTGGAGATATCTCTATTTTCTGGGGCCCTTGCCTGAGTGTTTAATCCTCATGTCCTGAGAATTCTTGCTTATGCAGTCTTATATTCTGGCCTACTCAGCAAGTACCCCCAAAGTGCAATCCCTGGGTCATTCCTTCAACTCCTGCTAATATAAGCTAAATCTTATATCTCCTCTATAAGTGTATATGCTCTTTCTTATCAACACATTCCAGTTGGATTAGGTTGCAATTTAATGTTAATTCCCAGCCTGTGACCCACGGGAGAAGAAATGAATCTCTTGAGGAAAGGTGGTCACCTGTTGCCCTTGTGAGAGAGGCTACTACAGTGTTCTCTGTCAGGCATAAACTGTTAGCTTTCACTAGGAAAGACTGGTGAGTCACCTCTGTGAACTCTGAGGATTCCAGGGCTCCAGCACAGACAACTTCTTCAGGATCATCTGTCTAGAGAGTCTATCCAGATGTCCCCATCCCCCAATTCAGCATCCCAGATTTTACCAACAATGGCCCTAGTCGCCTATAATCTCTCTGCTGGACATCAATACAGGTCATCAAAAACCAGTCAACTCCTCATTCCTTAAAGGCAGTATTCTCCCCCAAATCTTTCAAAAGCCTGAATCACTGTAAGTGTAATGGCAGTCCTCTTCACTGGACCATTTTCTCCAGTCACCACAAGTGAAATCATGAGCATTTGGGACTCCATCTTATACTGGAGACAATCCATAGCCCACTTACCACACAAAATGACATTTCCCTAGCTTGCCAGGCAGTAAGTAAGTAACCCAAGAATAATCTACCACCTTTTTCTTGAACCATTTCCTGCTACCTAAGTCAGTTAAGCTCTTCTAAAGGGAATTAAATGTGGTTTTATTGAGGAGATACCTGCAAAAGATAAAGGCGAAGAGGCAGGAGCAGGCAAGGAGAGGCTCCAGGCTTTCATGCAGGGATGAAACCCTTAAAATGAGACAGAGAAATAAGGGGAGTTGGGCAGGATGTGGCTCAGACTGTAGTTTAGATTTGAGGAAGCTTTGGCCAGGTCCATGGGAAATCTCAAACCATGCTTTTTAGAGTCAGGAGTGTCTTGGCTCTGCTGTATCTACCATCCTCAGTCATTGATTGGTGGCCAGTCTGGGAAGCACATCCTAGACATGGGTATGGTAATGCTTCCAGAAGTGTGAACCCACAGCAAGAGATCTGAGAATTTTCATGACCATGATATTGTTGAAACACTAATAAATATCCTTTCGGAGTATTATTTAAAACATATAATTCTGAGGAATATATATAGCTCTTCCCATAGAATTGTGAGCAAGATCTAGAAACAGTAAATAGAATGACATAAAGGAAATAGTGAAATCATCAGCAATGCCACCAAAACCGTAGTTTTGGAGTTTGAAATTTGGTTATTTATAAATGAATATTTTAATTCTAGATTTTCTGCTGAACTTAACAAAATTGTTGAAAAACCACTGTTTGCTATGAAGAATAACTTGTACATTATAATTTTTTATATACATAAATTAGTAAAATTTAATTTCTAAAAATTTTTAAATTTTTCTAGAAATTTTTAGTTTCTAAAATTTAATTTCTAAAATTAAATTTTAGAAATTAGTTTATAATTGTGTTATCACTGACCTGAATTTAGTTAGTCTGAGTCCCACATTTCTGTATAGATACAATGTGTAGCTTTTTGACATATTAGGTTAACAAAGTAATACTAACAATATCATATGGTTATTGTTTCAAATTTGGAAAATATTGAAACAGTTTACTATTAGCTATCCCTCTGTTATTTTTATATATTCTTGCACAATGAAAGCTGATAACTCTACTGATCTACCATGACAGAATCTTGAAGGAAAAAAGACACAAAACATAAGCTACACATTTCAATACTAGGGGATGACAGTTGTCATCTCTCTCCATGGGAAAGCTATGGAATTCAAACATTCCTAGACTTAGGAAACAAAACAAAGTTAAATAGATTTCTTTCATTTCACTCTTATGTGCCAGTCATCTTACGTTAACTAAAAATAATTTAGTCCTATAAGATCTACATTCTGTAAATGTTCAAATCACGCACTTAAATTCTAGGTAACAGAATTTAAATAATTATAGTAGTCTTTAACAAAAGCCTTTTCTATGGAGGATGGAGTAGAGGCTGCGTGACATACATATCCTTTCAATTCAATAAATATAGTTTATAAAAGAAAACAGAGCATTATTGTTCAGCTATAGAACTGCATATATTCCTTTTTTTTCTTTCTTTTTCAGTTTTATTGAGGCATAATTGACAATAGGTACAAATTTCAGTTATAAGATTAAAAAGTTCTGGGGCTCCAAGGTACAGCATGGTAATTATAGTTAATAATACTGTATTGTATACTTCAAATTTGCTGAGAGAAGATCTCAAGCATTCTCATCACAAACAAAGAGTTACTATACCTATTCTTTTAAAAGTAGTACAAACAAATCTATTCTTTGTTTTTGTGTGTGTGTTTTCTCTTATTACAGTCAGTATTTATATTTTATCCAATACTTGCTCGTCTCTTTTGTGAAGTAGGATTATATCTCCTTATCTATTGCAATTTGAAAACATGTTCTTTGAGGTAGGGCCTTGGGCATGTGACTTGCTTTGACCAAAGAGCTTTGAGTAGGCATGCCATGGGACAATTCTGAACTAAAGGTTTAACTTATTGCAAATCTTGCCAGCTTTCATGCTCTTTTCCTCTACAAAAAGAATGATACATCTCAAGTAGGGGATCACTTTAACTTCTATCCTGGAAGGTCAAAACAGTAGAAAATGCTACAACAGGTAGTACACAACCTTGGCATATAATGAGAACAATGTATGGATGTTTCTTGTAAGATATGGGATTTGGGGGGAATTACTCGCTACTGTAGAAAAATTCACTAACATATACTCTTTACCTTTTCATAATTTTTCTGAGGATTTTGCCTATTTTTCTATTTTTTTTGAATTGTGAAGTTGAGATTTTATGATTCACAGCTACTTTGCTTATGTCTGCCACCAAATATTGCATATTTTAATAACCAAATTTCAAATGATTAAAATGAAAAAGAATTGCAAAATCACATTTTTTTTTTTTTTTTTTTTTTTTTTACCAAATTGAATGCTACATACCATAAGGTAATTCCAAATTTGGAAAGAAATATGTCCTTTCTATTGACAAATTTATAAACTAATCTGAGATTCTAAGGACACACTTTTAGAATACATTACAATACACGCTAGATGAACAAAACATACAAATAAGTACAAACTAACACATTTCTTTGGAAGAGTGTACATTAAAAATTAAGTGCTGCTTTAAAATCCGATTGTATGAGTTCTAAAAAGTTGAAAATATTTCATTAGCTTATGTTTGAATTTTAATGATAAGTGGTGTTTTATTTTACAGGAAAAATTTTTTAAATATCAGAATTTATATTGCTTCAAATAAATATGTAGGTCTTTTTATATATGGTAATCACACTAATATTAATCCTAATCACTCCTAATATTATCTAACATATTTTGTTTGCTAGTAGGCAGTTGGCCACATACAAAGATAATTAAATGGGTTTGGTACTATATCTGACAGAACAGATACTTTGATAAAATATTCTGCTTTTGAACACTAAGTCCTAAATAGTACATAATGTTGCCTTATTGCAAATCTGGTAAGAAATAAAAGGTGAGCTAAAACATGTGGTGTTAATTTTGAAGAAAATGCAAATATCAATATTATAAGTGGCAATGAAGATGAGGTGGGAGAGAAAAACTAGTCTATATTAGAAACCATAAATCAGTGAACAGAGATGAGTAGAACACTTTAGTTATAAAGAAGCAACTTCAAATTCAAACTAGGGCAAAAACAACATCCTTACTTAGTTTTTTCCAAGCTTTCACAAAGTAAATTCAAGCAAATATAAGTTCTCCAGTGAAAGTCAGCAACACAGAGAGAAACAACACAAAAGAAGTGATAGCAGAAAAAGAAATAAAAAATGAAATTATTATTATAGAATTGAGAGTAATAATTATGGATTTTCAGAAAGATAAAATATAATTAAAATATTGCTCAAAGAATAAGATACAATCAAAAATAATCCAGGAGATTTTAAAAATAAGACAATATTTAAGTTGTTTAAATAACTCAGGTGAATGATAGCTGAATAGAGAATAGTTAAACTGGAAGATATATCTGAAAAATTACTGAATGCCAAGTAGATAAAGAAAATAGGGAAGAAAGTTTAGAAATGGAATAAAAGGAAAAGAGGGCAAAGTGAGGTCCAAAATATCTAGTTCAAACTACAGAAGGAGGGAATGTAGAAAATATAGAAGTGAGCAACAGTATGTGAAGTGAAAGTGGCTAAGAAGTGTCTAGAATTGGTGAAAGATATCTATAAAACAGGTTACACACTTGCAGCAAAAGAACATATGAGTGGAAATATATTTTAAAAATTAAACCTATAATTATCACAGAGAACAGATGAAATATATTTTGCAATCCTGAGAGGAAATAACGATTAACCTAGAGTTATGTACCAATGAATCAGTAATCAGTTTTCTCAAGAAAGAAAAAAAAAAGACAAAGGAGAAAGAGAGTCAGGGAGATCAAAAAAGAGAGAGTACAAAAATACAAATATCTCCACAATGCTCGGGAAGTCCTAAAGGACAGAATCCAGAAAGAAGAAGGAAATGAACTCAGAAGGAATTCTGGAGATGTGAGAATAAATAGTAAGCAAAAGAATAGGTAGTATGTAATAAATATTAATAAATATTTATATTGAAATAAAAATAAAATCACCAGTAATAGCACAGATAATAATTTGTGGGGTTAAAAAAAGGGTAGAATTAAAATACTGGATCAGAGTGATCTACAGTGCAATGTGGAGATTATTGGATTTATTGAATAATGAAGCTCTGATAAAATGAAAAATAAGGTAATTTTTATTAAATGGAAATAAAATCCTATTTAAAAATTTGTAGTTGGAAAAAAGAATACGAATTCAAACCCACAAAAATAGCTAAATACACTTTTTTAAAATTAAGGAAGTACAATGAAAAAGTTAGCTAAATATAGAAGAAATAAAAGTGAAGTGTAAAATAGCCACCTTTTTATATGTACAAAGATAAAAATGAAACAGTAGTTGTAAGAAGACAAAATAGGAAAGGAATTGTTGAGTTCTGCCCTTGCTTCCTCTCCATCATTGTTTAAAACCACAGACCTCGCCCCCAACTCAGAACATAGTCCAGGTATACTAGAAGTGAGACAAATATGTGTGGACAAAGTGATAACTAGCAGTCACCCTTATAGTCCAATTATGGTCAACTGCCATTTAGTAAGTTTCACCTCATAAACTGTCTAACTTTGGGGTGCAGGGAGAAATTCTGAATTTAAGTTGTTTTATGAATTGAGATCTAATTAACTGTGATTTCCTCTTCAATTTTATGTATCTTCCACCCAAAGACTCATCTACTTTACTACAGACAGCTTTCTGGGGATGCTATGAACAGTACGATAGCTTTCCTTCCTGTATGTTGTTGACAGAGCAGTGTCTAACACGGTATTCTAGATTATCTATTTCATCAGCTGTAGCAACATTAGAATTAGTCAGCCAATAGTTATAAATTAGCAAATAATTAGCTTTAGAATACATAATTGGAGAGGTAGAGAACACAATAAGTTGTCTATATAGCAAACAGAGTTAAGATATAAGTGAATAAGAACACAAGATTGAGGAAACCACCCAGAATGAAGCACAGAAGAACAAACCAGGAAACTCAAAAGAAGTAAAATTTAAGACAGACAAGAAAATATTTGAAGAAAAGATGGGGATTAATTACATAATTTTTTAAAAGTAGCTGTTAGAATTAAAGGGCCCATAGACCATTAAAAAAAAAAAAATCTAAGGAACAACCCACACAAAGGAATGTTATAAAGAAAACAAAATAAACAAAACAAAAACAAAAAAGAACACTAAAATTTTCTGTGGAGAATAAATGGATCACTTATGACAAATAAAAATTCTACCAACATTAGCTTTATGGTGAGTATAATTTGATTCAAACCCACAATAATATCGAAAAAGATGAAAATGTAATAACAGATTTAACAAATATGTATAAATATGTACACTGCAAATTACAAAACCATCCTGAGAAAAAATTAACAGGACCCAAATAAATGGAGACATGTACTGTGTTCATAGATTGGAAGACTCAGCATAGTAAGACTTCAATTCTCCCCAAGTGGATCTATAAACTCCTTGCATTTTCTATTTAAACACCACCCACTTTATGTGTGTGTGTGTACATGTGCACGCACGCACACACACACACACACATATATGTGATTCTAAAATTTATTTGACGATGCAAAGGACCTTGAATAGTTAATAACATTTTCATTAGGAAAAACCCAGTAGAAGAACTTATATTATCAAATTGCTATTTAATAAAAATCTCCATTAATCAAGATGGTGATTTTGTTAGGGGTAGGGGGATGGGGTGTATTAGGATGGACATAAAGGTACACAGAGAGGAACAGAGAGGCCAAAACAGATCCACATATATCTGGTCAACTTGTTTTCAACAAATGCTACCATACAATATAATTGGGAATGATTAGTCTTCTAAAAGAATATTGCCTTAACAACTTGATGGGAAAACACTAAACCTCAACCCAATAATCACACCATAAAACAAACAAATAAAACTCAAAATGGATTATAATGTGAATGTAAAAGCTAAAACTTATAAAACCCCTATAAGAAAAGATACAAGAAACTGAGAAAATCCTTGTGCCTCTGGTTTGGACAATGTTTCTTATCACTGAGTCGGTTACTCTTCAAGCCCCACAGTTACTGCATATGTCAACAGGTCATTTGCCAAATGTACTGATCTCAATTAATAATAGTTGAGAATGATAATCATCATGACTCCACAGATGCCAGGGGTTAACTAAGACCAACTTGTTGCCATCAGGACCATGAGTAATGTAGTTCCAAAATTCCATCCTGAGGGTTTGGTTTTAAGAACACTCCTGGAACCAACTGTCTTGGCCTATGCCCCCCAACAAGCAGAAATCACAGTAAAAGTTTATATACTACCATTCTATTAGGAACTATAATTCCAGGGAATAGAGTTAAGGTGAAAAAAAGCCAGTGAGGCAAGGGAAGTAGGAGAGTCAAAAGAAAAGCAAAGAATTAATTTGCTTGTCTCCAATTCTCATTTATCAAGAGTTCACCGCATGGTTAATAACTCACCTATAGTTTTGGTTGTGCAGTTATGGGTGGATCCCAGGGGATCTCGCATCTCAAATCTACAGAGAAGCACCAGTGAGAGAGCCAAATGCGGGGGGGTTATGAACATAAGGCAGAAGCATTTTGTATTTTACCAGTTGAAGCCAGTTCGAGTTCAAGCTGAGACTGCACCAGTGAGAGCTCAAGAACTTAAATTGTAGTGTAAGGAATGACTGATACAGTTAGACAGGAAACATTCTATATCACAGTATTGTTACTTCAGTCACCCACTTTATTTACTCAAAGTCAATCCAGTTATTAAATTTCTTGTGTCATTCTTGGTGATATTTTATGCAAGTGTGATTTTATAATGTACTGTCCACTTTATGTATGTATACATGTCTTAATATGTTTACATATATGTATATATGTATATGTGTACTCTGTGCATGTGTGTACACACATACATATTTTACAATCAACCTAATGTTTTATAAATAAAAATACAAATTTTGTCAATAGGCTTACATTTTTTACAACTAAAGCAAAAAAATTACAAATGCATAAAAGTCCATAATAATATTAATATTTTCTAGCATTCTAAGATGATTGTGCCATTTACATATTTATCCATATTTTTTCATTCTTTATATGTCACCAATGTCCATACCATACTAATATATTTAGTTCATAATCATAATATGCTCTTCAATTTCATAAATAGTTGTGTTTAGTTATAATTGAATTGAATTCAGGCAATAGTTTACATTTCTTATCTATGTGAAACCATACTCTGTATATTTCAAATGTCTACTGAAAGAAAGGCATATCTGGAATCATACAAATTGAATAAAATATTTTGGCGTTTCACATAATTTTAAAATGCAAAACATAGTATATAAATATTTATAACGGAGAACAAACTGTTTTAACAAAATTTGTGAATATAAGGTGAGATCATTAGCAGTTAATGTTCACCGTCTTCCTCAAATGAGACAGACATATACTATACATACATATTTCCTATGTTTTCCGGACATAAGGATATGCTCCCCAAATTAGTATTGTTTTTCTTTCTATTTGGACAACCATCATGAAAATATTTCTCATAGCTTTCTTAAATATAAAGAGATTTCTTCCACCATTTTTCTTTATCCTCTGTTAAAGTTTTAACTTACTAATATATCTGTATTAACAAAAAATAGAAAAACATCAGACATAAATCACCAAGATTTGCTTCTAAAATGTGTGTCCCTTACTTGACATTTAAGATAAATGTCTTCTAGCTTTTGAATATTTTATAGAAGCTGTTACTGAAAAGTCTAATTCTGAACCTAAATATATGGCTTTGATTCAAACTAAGATAATCATTTCCTTTTGAACTATGATGCTATCTGAGAATATTGACCTTAAATCTAATTGATTAAATAACTTCTAAGAGCTTTATCTTGATTCTATAGAAATAAATATTCCAAATAAAATTATAAATGATTAATGTTAGAAAGTGGATTGTGTAAAGAAAGATTATTTATGCCCAATATTTTTATACCAAATATTTAGCTGGCTTTCTTTATTTTTCAGTTTCCTCATATTACGGTAAACCCCCCCCCCCCAAATTTATATTGACATATAGTAAAATAAAGCAATATTTTTTCTTGAACAGTACTTATTTTTTAAAAACTCACTATGTCAAACAGTAAACTAGTTATGCTCTCTAGTTTTTATTACTTCATCTTCATAACAATACTCCAAAATAACTTTTTTTTGTCTTTTTTTTTTAACATCTTTATTGGAGTATAATCGCTTTACAATGGTGTATTAGTTTCTGCTTTATAACAAAGTGAATCAGTTATAAATATACATATGTTCCCATATCTCTTCCCTCTTGCATCTCCCTCCCTCCCACCCTCCCTATCCCACCCCTCTAGGTGGTCACGAAGCACAGAGCTGATCTCCCTGTGCTATGACGTTGCTTCCCACTAGCTATCTATTTTACGTTTGGTAGTGTATATATGTCCATGCCACTCTCTCACTTTGTCACATCTTACCCTTCCCCCTCTCCATATCCTCAAGTCCATTCTCTAGTAGGTCTGTGTCTTTATTCCCGTCTTGCCACTAGGTTCTTCATGACCTTTAATATTATCCATTAAAAAATATTTGAGGATAATTTACCAAATATCTCATTGCCAGAAACTGGAAAAATGACATTCAAAACCACTGTTTTTTTTCCACTAAGTTATACTGGTTACCTCTTAATTACTTTAAATGAGTTAAGTACTACTTTAAATTATTTAAGTTCTTTAAGGAACTTTATACTTTTATGTTCCTGTTTGCATTTCTGCAAGTTCTTCATTACTCCATTCAACAAATGTATGTTAAAGTTTATGAAAATATTGACATTTGAACATTTTTTACCTTAAAAATGACAATTTAATATGATTTTCCTAGTATTTGCTGAGTATTTCCTCTACGGAGGGGATATAGCACTTCATTATTTATGCTCTGTGTACAAATACTACAAAATTTATTGGAGCAAAACAACATTTTTCTCACATTTTCTGAGAGTCAAGGGTCTTAGCATGGCTTAACCAGGTCCTCTACTTCAGAATCTCACACAGGCTACAATCAGAATGTCAACCAGGTAACCATAAGTTTCTTTTCTACATCTGTACATCTGTGACTCTACTTCTGTTGTGTAAATAAGTTCACTTGTACCATTTTTTTAGATTCCACATATAAGCGATATCATATGATATTGTCTTTCTGTGTCTGACTTACTTCACTCAATATGACAATCTCTAGGTCCATCCATGTTTCTGCAAATGTCATTATTTTGTTCTTTTTTATGACTGAGTAATATTCCATTGTATATATGTACCACATCTTCCTTACCCATTCCTCTGTTGATGGACATTTATGTTGCTTCAATGTCCTGGCTATTGTAAATAGTGCTGCAATGAATATTGGGGTGCATGTATCTTTTTGAATTATGGTTTTCTCTGGGTATATGCCCAGGAGTGGGATTGCTTGGTCACATGGTAGTTCTATTTTTAGTTTTTTAAGGAACCTCCATACTGTTCTCCATAGTGGCTGTACCAACTTACATTCCCACCAGCAGTGTACGAGGGTTCCCTTTTCTCCACACCCTCTCCAGCATTTATTGTCTGTAGATTTTTTGATGATGGCCATTCTGACCACTGTGAGGTGATACCTCATAATAGCTTTGATTGCGAGATTGGGACTGACATATACACACTACTATATATAAAAGAGATAACTAATAAGAACCTGCTATATAGCACAGGGAACTCTACTCGATACTCTATAATGGCCTATATGAGAAAAGAATCTAAAAAAGAGTGGATATATGTATATGTATAACTGATTCACTTTGCTGTACACCTGAAACTAACACAACATTGTAAATCAACTATACTCCAATAAAAAATTTTTTTAAATGTCAGCCAGGTCTTTGGTCTCTTTTGATGACTTCACTAGGAAAGGATCCAATTTTAAGCACATTCATGTGATTCAGGATTCAGTCCCTCAATGGTTGTTGAACAAAACTCTCAGTTTCTTATTAGTGATTGGCTAGAGTCCATCCTCAGTTCCTTGCCATATGGGTCCCTCCAGTTTGCTCTACTAGAGCAAGTACCCAAGAAGAACCAGAGAGAGAAAGAAACAGAAAGACAGAGAGAGAGAGCAATGTGGAAATCAACTGTCTTTTGCAACCTAATCTCAGAAGTAACATCCCATAACTCTTGTTACACTCTATTCATTACAAGCAAGTCACTAGGCCCAGTTTGCACTAATGAGAAGGGATTATACAGGACATGGAAACAAAGAGGTGGGTATCAGTGGGAGCCATCTTAGAATTCTGCCTACCAGGAGCCCTGAATTACAGTGTTTGTTTTCATGGAGTTTGCATTTTACTGCTGGAGGAGAGGCATCAAAGAAATATATATATACATACATGCACACACAAAAACACACAAGAACAACAATATACCAAGTGACCATACAGGCAATTTAAGAAATGGAGATCAAAAGCAAAATGGTATTTGACATAGGATATTGAGAAAAAATGTGAAGAAGTGAACCAGACATATTCTAGGAGAATAGCCCAGCAGAGAGAATAGCAAGTACTAAGTGCATGAGATAAATGCAAGTTCGGTATTCAAGGAAAATAAAGAAGCCCCTCCTGGCTGGGGCAGGATAAGGTAGGGAAATATGAAAAGAAATAGCTGGCTGTTCACGTAGGGCTTTTAGTCTGTGGAATGAATGACTTGGCTGCTCCTCTGAGTGAGATATGAACCGTTTAGAGTGTTTGTTGCAGAGGAATAACACAACCTAACCTACAGCTTTTAAGGCCCATTTTGAATTCTGTATGAAGAATAAAGGGTAAAATTGGTAAAACATGGGGAGACAGTATAGGAAATTGTCTTGGTAATCCAGGCAAAGTTATTATGATTACTTGGGTCAAATTGCTAGCTGTGATTATAGTGACAGGTGGAGAGCCTCCGAATGAATTTAAACATAGATCCAGCAGCCTTTCCTGGCATATTTTCTATTAAGTATGAGAGAGAAAGAGATCAAGGATGACTCCAAATATTTTTGCCTGAACATGAGAAAATGTGGAAATACCATTTAGAAAGTTGGGTAGTTGTGGAAAGATCAAGTTGCTTCAAGCCCAATACATTTGAAATAATCATTAGATATACAAATATAGATGTTGAGGAGACATTTCTATATAAGTCTTAAATGTAAGGGGAAGAAGGTTTGGAGATATAAATTCGTGAATCATCAGAATAGAGATTGTGTTTAAAACCATGGGACTAAATGAGATTAGTTGAAGAGCAAGCAAAGACAAGGAAGAGAAGAGGTCTGAGAACTGCAACCGGGAAGGTCTCAGATATGTAGAGATTGCAATGATGAAAGTTATTCAGTGATGGATTATGTGAATTCATGAAGAGTGGAGGAAACAACAGAGTGTTACAGAAAGTTTCTACTCAAGGGTTCAGAGAGATGAGAACTAAAATTTCATCATTGTTTCTGGCAAAATGAAAGCCACTAGTGACTTTGACAAGAACCTGATCTGAAGAAAGGTGAGGGCGAAAGAGTAGGGATGACTCGTTGTGGATTGGGCCAAATAGAAAATTAGAGAAGAAATGGAGACAGGGAGTGTGTAAACTTTTCAGCTGCAGTAAAGAGTTGCATAGAAATGATGCAGTAAGGATGTGGAATCAAGACAGCAATTTTATAATTAGGGGTTTAGGATTTTGTGGCAGGAAATAGAAACACTACACAATGATTTTAAGACTAAAGAGACATGTAATTAGATATTGAAACAACAACATCAATCTAGTAGAAGACATCAGCTCTTGCCGAGCAGAGCTTCCCCGGGGTGGAGCTCTCCCAGGGCTACAGTAACACTTTGTATTCACCTTGCCTCCTCAGCTCAAGTGACATAACTAATGCTGGGCGCATCAATATCCCTTCTGTGCTCCCTTACCCCTGCCCACACCTCTGTTATTAATCCATTTACAGTTGTTCATTTGAAATATTTGGGGTGAATTTTCTTCCCAGACAGTCCCCTCCCTAAATGCAGGGAATCCTAAGTCCTACATTGGAACTACTGACTTCAAGGTAGCTGGTATTTAACGATTACGAAGCAACCACCACTCTTGCAATCACCACGTAACAGCAATGAAGCTAGTCTCCAGACTAAGCTAATGACATGGTGGACACTTTGCTGTCAAATACCTCCAATTTTTCTATGACTTTGCTTGCCTGACAGTAAAAGAGCTAGAAGACACACTCTTATCCCAGTGCTGCTTCCAAATCTCTCATGATGCAGCAAGGTGGTAGAACCTACCTGATATCCAAAACACTCATTACAAGGGCTCTGGGAAATAAAATGTTTAGTATCTCAGCCTCTCTAGTTTTGGAATTTACACTAGAAGGAGGTAAAGATTGATTCTGAGTGCTACCTCAGTCATTTACCATACGCACTGCAATATTTCATGGAGTTTCTAGGATAATTATTTTATAGAAAGGGAAGAAATGAAGAGTGAAGAGACAACTGCAGGAGAAAAGCCCTTTGGAAGGAATGGGACCAGTGCTCAAGTAAATATTCCATGTATTATGATTACACCCAGTCATAGCTAGGAATACCATCAGATGCAAATTTAATGGGGATGGTAGCTTACATTATGGCCTCTGTGTCTTCAAGTTTTCAAACAAGTCAGGACTACATGAAGTGAAAAAATAAAAGTTGGATGAAAGTTTGAATATATCTATAAATGTTCCTCTTTGTCAATTAAGATATTTAGCTTTAAATTTGATTAAAGTTGCTCTTCTTTGCAGTCATCTTTATCTACTGCATCTTTTTCCAGTTCTCTAAATATTTTGCCATTCTATATTTCCACATGTAACCATTAAAGTGTTTCATAGAAAATAAATTGCAGATCATGTTTGTAAGTTTTAAAAGTTATTTTTTGGTTTTGTTTATATTTGTTTGTTAATTATAGAACCTTCACCTATATTGTTGGGTATGTGGGTTAAGCACATTTATTATTGTGTTAAGTATTATAATGAGGGTGTATCTGCCATTTTATTTCATGGTTCTCTTTATTATCTTTTTTAAAAAATAGTATTTATTGTCTTATTTTCTGGCTTAGATACATTGATATTTTTAAAATGTAAAATGCATTTAGCTGAAAATTTTTAAAAATCTCTGCTACAGTGGCATAAACAGAGAGGAATTTATGTTCATCATGTAATAGTAAAACTGAAGGGAAGAAAACAGAATAGTTCAGTGATAATAGCAGAACCCAGACACTTGCCATATTTTAATTATGTCGTACTTGTGAGTACATCTCACAAGTCCAACTCTTTGTTGCTCCCTAGTCTTAATACGACTGGCGAAATTTTCCCAATTTGCCTACATTTCAGGTGAAAACAGAACATTTGAATCAGGCAGGGGTTACTCTATTAGCAAAGTAAGGATCTTTCTGGATAAACCTCACCTTTCAACTCAATGGTCAGACATGTTTTCCAGCTACCCCCTCTCCCCCTCCCACCCAGGTAGGTAAGTCTGCATAGGCAAGCATTTTTAGTCATCTATATTCTATAAAATGGTACTTTAAAAAATCAAGAGGAGAGGCTGGGTTTTGAAAAGTTACTCTTTAAATGTCTTAATATTATCAACGTGTGCGTGTGTTTATAAATATTCTTGTTATTTTATTTTACTTTTGTGACTGGAAAATGAATCAATTATTTACTTTTCTCACAACTGCATTCTTGTAAATGCATTTCTTTTATGACTGATTTTCTCCAAGCTTTTCTATTTTCAAGAGGATCTTGTGTGACTTAGAATATCTTTATATTATTTTCAGATTTAAATAATTATTTTGCATGATATAAAATTGAAGATGTTTTCCAGTATTACTTTGAAATTACTAGTCTACTGTCATCTTATATCCATTTTTGCAGCTGATTAATCTTATTTCAATCTGATTCTATTTACTTTATATGATCTATTTTTTCTTTAGAGGCTTAGTGATTTTTCTCCAATTTTTTTATTATTAATTTTCACTGTAGTGTGGTTCAGTGATGTTTTATTATTACCTACTAGAAATACATTAGCTCTTTCATTTTGAGGGCTAATATCTTTACTAAGTATAGGCAATTTTTAGTCATTTCTTCAATTATTTCTTCTCTGTCATTAATATTTTACAATATATTAATGTTAAATCTAAACTCCAGTCACCTAAGCATTCTGATGCATATTGCCTCTCTTTTTCTCTCCCTTATACTTTCTAGGATAGGTCTTCGGACTATTATTCCACTTCATTCCTTTATTCTGTGTGTCTATTCTGATATTGAACCCACCCATTACCTTCTTTGGTAATTCTTTGACTTCACTTTTTTCGTTTCTTATCCAGTACTTTCTCCTTCATCTTTTGGATGTTCTAATCCTACTTTCTAATTTTTCTAAACTCTGGGAATATATGAAAATTTGTTCACAATACTAACTTGTCCTGGGTACATGATTCTGCTTCATTTGCTATAGGTTGTTTCATTTGTGATGTTTCTTTTAGGCCAGTTGAGTTCCTTGGTATTTTTAACCATTAGACTCGTATTACTCTGGGGCTATATGCTCTCTCAGTGGGTTATGTATGAGGGCCTAGAGCTCAGGTCCTGGTTAGTATAGCTGCTGACAGAGCAGAGAATACTTTTGTGGGTTTTAGCTTGGTTTAGCTGCTCTTATTTTATAGTCTGGCTCAACCACTTGCTGTTTTTCCTCCCACCCACAAACCAAAGAATAAACTCTCCCTGTGCTCTGTGAGAGGAATTGCTCTTTCCAAAAGTTCTCTTGAGCTGCAGTACCCTAGAGGTAAGGAGAAAATGCATTTGGGCTGAGCAGTGGGCCTGTGTCTCTTATCAGCTCCCACGCCTGCCATGCTTTGTGAGTTGGCTTGGTGTGACGATTCCACTCCATCACATACTGTTGCTGCTGCATTTCTGCTTTGCAGTAGTGATGGGGTAGAAGCACAATGTAGAGAAAATAAAATATGTAACTAAAATATTTCTCTTAATTTCTTATCATTGGGAGCTTTTCCTCTTACACTTTGAGCAACAGATCATGGAGTCTCATAATGGGATCTGACTTTCTTTCCTTCCTTCCTTGTTTCCTTCCTTCACCCCCACCTCTGTCTCTCTCCCACCCCCTTCTTTCCCTCCCTGTCTCTCTCTTTCTTTCTTCTTTCCTTCCTCCGTCCCTCCTTTCTTTCTTTTTCTTTTTTCTTTTTGGTTAAACTAAGCTCTCATATTAGTTGCTTTTTGGCGCCTATGACATCTTCAAATATTGGACTGTGGAAGAGAAAAAGCAGCAATAAGTTTCCTACCTTTTTAAGAGGTAGAAATCTGACTACCTGATAAAATTTTTATAATTTTTTTTAACTACTAAATGCAAATATCATATGTTAAGAATGTTTTAAACTCAAGGAGACTATATTTAAGTTGTTTTTTCTTTTCAGTGTATTCCAAGTGGGTTTTTTTAATGTATTGAATATATGCATGGTCAATAAACACTAAGACACTAATATTTTCTTAAACTTGAACATCTGTTATAGTTTTCTAATTTACAGTTATTGAATAACTGAAATGAGAATGAATCAACAAATAATTGAATAAAAATATTTTCAATTGATTTCTATCATTCGGTGTGCCCACCCCAAATCCTCACACCTTGTTCTTTGTGCATAATATTTTCATTCTTCCAAGCTTCCCTGTATCATAGATAATCTACTATCTTCCCCAGTCTAAGAACCAGAAAAGTAATATAGGATCTCAGCCATCATCATAACTTTGATGACTGCAATTACAGCTGATGCAACCTTAGTTCAGGTATCTGGTTGTTTATTTAATTGCTAAACACATCAAATGTATTCAGTCAAATCACAACCAGCTGCTCACTAGTCCATTATATGGAAGTCTTTTATATCATTAGTAGAAGTTGCAACTTCCAGTCTCAATACAACAGAGAAGAACAAACCTGACTCCATATTGGATCTATTACTTTAGCTCTAACCTTTGTGCTCTGTTGCCTGTGATTAGTCATGCAGGCTCAGCACCTTGGTCTCTTCAATCAGTCAAAGAATATTGCCTATAGCCTGAAGGATACATAATAGCCCTTTCTCAAGGCTCTGCCTCCCAGGCTTGACCTTTAAAGCCATAAAACGTTTCATTCCTATAGAGATAAAAAGTGGCAGAACAGAAAATAACATTTGTCTTGTTGGAGGTTTACAGAAACATGATGACCAGCTCTACATGGGCAGCTGCAAGAACAAAGGATTATCAGATCCACTCCAGGACCTGGCCGGCACCAAGAAGTCTGCAAGGACCAGCCACACTCCCTCCCCTTTTAGTATAAAAGAAGCCTGAATTCTAACTCTGGTGAGACAGTTCTTTGGGACACTAGTCCACCATCTTCTCGGTCTGCTGGCTTTCCAAATAAAGTCGCTATTCCTTACCTCAACACCTCGTCTCTCAGTTTATTGGCCTGTCATGCCATGAGTAGTATGAGCTTGGACTCAGTAACATAAATGTTCTTTTCATTATGCAACCAGAAATGAGAAAAATAAAAAATCCTATTGACTCAATAGTTGAGTCTTAAGACAAGTTAAATATAAAAACATTTGTCTAGCTTTGTTCTATTACAACATAAAATTATGATTAATTTTAATATTTAATTTGAAACAAAACCCACTGTCTACACACTATACATAATTTTTTGTTTTTGGTGGATGAGTTTTTGTAGGCAGAGATGTGAGGTCATCTAAGAGATTTAATATAAATTATACAAAGTTATGCACTTTACATTTTTATCTCACTTTAAGGTTAAAAAATATCAGATAAGTTACTAATTATTTGTTAATATCATCTATATATCATACATATATTAGAAATTTAAGCATTCAATTATTAAACTCCCTTATAAAAAGTATGATGTGTCTCCAGCCACACTTGTGCTAAATGCTAGGAATCCAGGATTTAAAAACACATTATCTATCTTCCAGGTAGTGGCAGAGAAAACAAGTAAATATCAGCTACATTATAATTTATATATACGCATATAATTTATGCATATTTATGTATATATATAGCCAGATATATATGCATATCTATATGTGTGTATAATATATATCTCTCTCTCTCCAGATATAGGAAAGAAAGATAAGATTTAGAAAATACTTCCAAGAGGATGAAGAGTTTAATTTGGGGTAAATGTAAAGAAATGTCAGAAACTGTGCCATTTACAGATGTTGAGGCATAAGAGGAAATGGCTCTAGAAGAACATTAATTTATTTCATGTAGTAGGAGCTCTTGGTGAAGATATAGTTAAGGAAGGTTTAGAGAGAAAGTAAATTGATGGGAGACAGAGACTTCTAGAGTGAATCGAGGAAAATCAAACTATATCAAAGAGAATATTATTTGCTTTAGAAAAGAATGTTAACAACAGAAAAATTATTGTGACTTAGAAACCCCAGTTTCCAGAATTTTGGAAATGATTTGAATAGTCAAAAGATCCAAGGCAAAGTCAGGAATTTGTCAAATTTTCATTAAGAAGTGATAACTGATAAACCAGTTTGTATTTAGAAGGAGGGTAAAGGAGCAGACTGATAAATATTGATTACATGAAAAGAAGTTCTTATGTAGATGGAAAATGAGCTAATATTTTGGCATGCTGAAATTGTTGGCTTGCTCAAGAGACATCCAAATTGAGATATATTTAGGCAATTATATGTGGTTTAGAACTCAGGAAAAACTAAAAGGAATTAAATAGAAATATATGTGTACATTTTATCAGCTTATGGGTACTGTTGAAACAAAAATTATGTGGATGAAATCAGCCTGGGAGGACCAAAAAAAAAAAAAAAGTTGAAAAGATAAGGTGACTGATGATTGAGGTCTGAAGAACACTAACATTTATGATGAACATGAGATATTGGTCTGAGATGGGCATATCTATCTTCACTCAATATCTAAACCTGATTTTTTTTAAAAAAACCTGAAATTCATCCAGGTATACAATGAGGAAAGCTAAAGATATCATGTAAATTATGTCTGTGGTGTACAGTGAGAAGAGCTAAGAGAAATGTGTGAATTATGTCTGAAAACTAAATAAAAAGTTTGAAACATTTACCTTAATGTAGGATAAAAAAGGAAAAATAAACATACAAACAATCTGTTACTAAAGTGAACATTACAAGTGAAAGAATACATTATGCCAGAGAATTGCAGGAAGTAAATACTTATTTTTTAAAAAATCTACTGAAGTATGAAATATAAAGATGACAAAAATTATACCTCATCTTCAATATTAAGTGACATTTACTGCAAAAAAGAACAGAGAGCTATCCAGAATAGAGAAACACTAAACTGAGAAATGAATACATTAAAAGCAAATTCAAAATCTAAGAGAAACTCTTTTTTAAATAAAGGAAAATTTCTGTATAGTATTATTATTTTAATAGAGTTTCTTTTTTACCAGTATTATGTTCACAACAAAACTGAGGGGAAAGCACAGGATTCCTAACCACCCCTACCCTCACTCATGTATAGCTTCTCACATTATCAACATTCCCCACCAGATTTATACATTTGTTACAACTGATGACTCTACCTTGGCACATCATTATCACTCAAAGTCCATAGTTTACATTACCTTTCACTCTTGCTGCTGTACATTCTATGGGTTAGGACAAAGGTATAATGATATGTGTCCATCATTATACTATGGTACAGACTATTTTCACTACTCTAAAATCCTCTGTCCTCCACCTATTCATCCTTCCCTTCTCCCCAGGCCCTGGCAATCACTGATCTTTTTACTGTCTCCATAGTTTTGCCTGTCCAGTGTGTCACAGAGTTGGATCATACCGTAGGTAGCCTTTTTAGAGTGGCTTCTTTCACTTAGTAATGTGCATGTAAGATTACTTCATGTATCCTCATGGCTTGATAGCTCATTTCTTTTTAGCGCTGAAATGGAAAAACAGCTTTTAAAATTAAATAGTTTAGGGATTTCCTCAAATGGAGTATTTTAGGAAGACATTCTGGTTAAAATAAGGATGAGGAGGAGACCTGGGTGCCACCTTACTTCTATGTCTAGAATCTCTGAGAAGGCCGTTTAAATCAATGGGCTTAAAAAGAGGGGAAAAAAAGGAAGCAAAACTAAGTAATTGTGTATTAATATATTTTTCAAAATTTCTGAATAACACAAGCTTTAAAAATTAGAGTTGAGGGCTTCCCTGGTGGCGCAGCGGTTGAGAATCTGCCTGCTAATGCAGGGGACACGGGTTCGAGCCCTGGTCTGGGAAGATCCCACATGCCACGGAGCAGCTGGGCCCGTGAGCCACAACTACTGAGCCTGCGCGTCTGGAGCCTGTGCCCTGCAACGGGAGGGGCCGCGATAGTGAAAGGCCCGCGCACCGCGATGAAGAGTGGCCCCCACTTGCCGCAACTAGAGAAAGCCCTCGCACGAACCGAAGACCCAGCACAGCCAAAAATAAATAAATAAATAAAAATAAAAGTAGCTATAAAATTAAAAAAAAAAAAAAAATAGAGTTGAAAGTGTCTGAAAAATAATTTCTTTTATATATTTATTAACTTATTGTCACTAATTCAAACTTTTATTCCACAAATTCACACGTTTTATTGTAGTCTTCCTCACTGCTCAACACTATTTTACGTTCACAATCCCTGGGCATTTAAACTAATTAGAAATTTGGTTTTCAGACTCATATGTGAATGAACATTTAAGTTCTTGACAGATTGGACACACACACACACACACACGCACACACATAGTTAGACATTCTGATGAAAATATTTTCAAAATAATAAACATCTGAATGTCAAAATTTACACACATATTATAAAGAGAAGAAATAATTATTTTTATACATAAGTATGGCTCCAAAATTTTTCACAAAGAAGTCTATGTACTATGGTTGCTAATCTGATTCAATCTTTTCCTCATCATCAGAATTTAAGTTCCATCATATTTACCAATGTGTGTATCTTTGTTGCTGCTGACACAGTAAATGGAGTTGAGGCAGTGATTTACAGGAATTTATTAAGCTGTTCAAGGCTCTTCTTATATTTACTCATGATGGCTTGGTTTCTGCACTGTCAGGTGGATGTATTATAATCTATCATTTTGGATCAGCAGTGTTTCTGGGCTCATTTTGATTTTATGTGGTCTCTACTTTGAATTGCTATAAATTAATTTTTAATTTATTTCCTTAGAAAGACTTATGTGCATTCCTATACTGGTCAAATGCAAATCACTCAAGTATTTGTAATATTTTGACTTGAAACCATGTGAATAACAAATATAATTTAAAACTTGACAGTCAAAGATTTCGGTTCTAGTATTTATGGTACAACTCTAAGTTATAAAATTATTAACACTAATGAATGTAAAATTTTGTGTGGTGTGTAATATTAAATTCATTTATTTCTGTTTAACATCATTACTTTTTATCAATATCATGATGAGTTAAGTATAGGTATTTTTATTTTTCTGGTATCACCAGATAATTTTTTATTTCATATAGATAAATTAGATGGCAAGCTAAAAGTAATTCTTTATGTGCTAAAGCTTATGCTGTAATTGATATTTATGTTCACAATGTTAAAATTTAAAAGAACAGTATTTTTACGCTTAGAGAAATATAGTAAACATACTCCAGTACTTTTTATAACTTTTTATGACTGAAATCATCTAATAAGTACCAGTTTTTGGCTTAAAAAACAAATTAGGTAATTTGATTTTAATTGAGCTGGCATATAAATTTATATAGGTCTTTTCTTAAAAGAAAGGGGTCCACCCTTTCTTATAAGCTGCCAGGGCTGCCCCGTGATTTTGAGTTTGTTTTGTGAATATCGTGTATTATTTGTGGGTGAGTTTAGGTCTGAGAGCCATTCCATGAACCCATTAAAGCTCATGTGTTTTAAGACATTTACAATTTTTTCCTACGAAGATTCTTTTTAGTAAACCACTGAAATCACATTTCTGTTATATTTGATTGCATTATAAAAATATCTAAGGGGTTCCACATCACACGTCATCATGAAAATGCAAATTAAGTCAACAATGAGATAACGTTATACATCTATTAGAATAACCAAAAATCCCAAACACTGACAACACCAAATGCTGGTTAGAATATGGAGCAATAGGAACTCTCATTTATTGCTCATGGGAATGTAAAATTGTACAGCTACTTTGGAAGACAATTCTTACAAAATAAACACACTCTTACCATACAATCCAGCAATAACTCCAAAAGTTAAAAACTTATATCCTTACAAAAATCTGCATATGAATGTTTATAACAGCTTTATTCTTAATTATCAAAATTTGAAAGCAATGAAGGTGCTCTTCAATAGGTGAATAGATAAATAAACTGTGATACATCCACCCATTAGAATATTACTCAGCACTGAAAAAGGCACTATCCAACCATTGGAAGACAGAGGAAATTTAAATGAATATTATTAAGAAAGAAGTCATTCTGAAAAGGTTACATACTGTATGATTCCAACTGTATAACATACTGGCAAAGGCAAAACATTGGAGACAGTAAAAAGTTTAGTGGTTCCCAGGGTGTGAGGGGAGAGAGAGATGAATAAGTGGAGCACAGAGGATTTTCAGAGCGGTGAAAACAGTGTTCATAATGTTATAATGATGAATACATGTCATTAATTACACATTTGTCCAAATCCATAGAATGTACAACACCAAGAGTAAACCCTAATGTAAACTATGGACTTTGGGTGATAGAGATGTATTAATGTAGGTTCATCAACTGTAACAAATGTACCACTCTGGTGAATCTAAACCTGCTCTAAAAAATAAAGTCTTAAAATCTTAAGATTTTTTTATATGTGTGTATATATATTTATATACACATACACACACATATGTAAGTGTGTGTTTTGGAAAAATATTAATTTCAAAGGCAGCAAATAAAATCCCATTCACTAGGATGCCATAATCAGTGCATAATATTACTGCAGTGGATTGAAATTAAGAACAATAATTTAATCTACTACATGTGGTGATACATTATAATCAAAATGAAAACATCCCTTTACTAAAATGTAATTGATTTATGTCTTATAACCATGAAGATATTCATTAGGAGTATATGACAGGTACTCAAAAGCAGTTAGCAAACCTCAACTTTAGAAATATTATTGACTCAAAACTCATAAAAGTTAATTCAAATTGAACCTTTATATCACCATCATGTTACAAATTCTTTCAATGGAAACATTAGAATTTTGTAACAATTGTACAATTTTATAGCTAAAACATTATATAAGCAGGAAAATTTTTTAAAAACTATGTCTATGCTGAGAATTAGTTATAGAGTTGTGATAATATGTGATGTTGGAATTTTTGTAGCTAATTTCTGATATTGCATGAGATCCTTGTCCATGGTAATTATATTGCACACAGTTTGTTATACAAGATATTTTGGATCATCAAACCCCCAGGTGTCTGCACCATATGGCATGGCAGAAATGCAAGATTGCCATCTAGTGGCACATCCAAAACAAAACAAAACAGATGCCAAAACATCACTTCTCAAAATTCCAAGAAGCAAATGGTAGGAGTAAACCATATGGACTTCCTCTCATCAAGAGTGATCTAGCTACAACCAAGGAGTTGTGGGGAAAAGATACATGGATAGAGCTCTCAGGGTGTATATAATGAGTGATGATCTTTATGGCTCAAATCTAAGCCCACTAGAGAGTATGCCCTGCAGAGGCTGCACACACCAAGCAGGGTTAAACCAGCAAGCCAGCCTCTCTTCTTGCCTATACCTGTGCGTGCTCTACAAGCCAAAGATAGAGTGTTTCGGGTAAGTGGGCAAGGGGTCTGCGTGGGTTCAAGCACACAGGCTCCGTTTCACTGAGCTTGATCTACCTATTGCCATTGCCTATGTGTGTGTGTGTGTGTGGGTGTGTGTGTGTGTGTGTGTGTGTGTGTATATATATATATATACATATATATATATATATACATATATATATATATACATATATATATATATATATATATATATAGTTTACCAACACTAAAATCTGGAGTCCTACAAAATGCCTTAAATACCAGCATGGTATGCTATACAATTTTCTCAGAACAAAAGCAAAATTTTATATTAAAGGAGCAGTAACAATAGACTTCTAACTATAGAGTTAACTTTCAATGCATACCAATAGGGAAACATTTGGCTAGATAGAGGAAGACTCAGATGAAGAGTATCTTAAGGAGTTGAAACATGTGCAGTCTTTTATATAGAATGAGATAGATGCACTGAACTAAAACAAACAATAAATTAGATTGTGTCTCCAACTGCTATTACACATGGTTTTCTAGACCAAAGAGTGTAAGAATGATTAGCTTATCTCACTGTCAAACTCAGTTTTCCATGTCTGGCATTTGTGCTCTCCATTCTTAAGAACTTGGGTCTGTTGGGTTACAAAAACTGTTCATGGAGGGGAGGCAACACCTCATAAGAGGACTGGCAAGTGATTCATTGATCTGGAATATGTGCAGTACTCTGCTACTTTGGGTTCCTCATGATAGTGGATAAGCAAAGGAAAAAAAAATTACTTGCTAAAACAATCAATCCTCATTACCACGAGAAACTAAGGTTACTACCACATAATGAGGGTAAGAAGGACCACTCTGGAATCCAGAGAATTTACTTAGATGTCTTTTTGTGTCTCCCAGTCAAGTAGTAACTGTCCCTGGGCACTATAAAAATCCAGACACTAGCAGGAATTAAAAAGTTCAGACACTTTGGAGATTGAAGACCTCAGTCTCTCCAACAGGTAAGCAAACTAAACCAGTCACAGCGTTGGCAGGAGGTGAGGGATATTTAGAACGGTTTGGCGGAAGAAAGATGATACGTATCTGTTACGTAACCTTGAGACCAGCTGAGTCAGCAGGGACTGTGCTTTTGTTTTTCTGTATCCTTAAATTTTACAGGGGATTGTGACTTAGAACCACCTTGAAAGAGACTCTGTGATCTATCCTCTTAGGAAAATTGAGTATATTTTGTACTGACAAAAACTAGTGACACTAAGTTGTACTGTGGAAGCTTGTTATAATGCAGACAAACAATTGGATCTGAGTGGTACAAACAGTACATATTATCAGCCTCTTCAGATTGCCGAGGTCCCTCCAGTAAACCCTCAGCTGCCTACTGTGCCTCAGGTGATTTCACAGCTGATGGACTCTGCTTGCCCACTGGTGCTGAACCCTGCTTCTCAGGTGCAGCCAGATGACCAACCAATGCCCAGAGTCTTTGTTTTCCAAAGGAAACAATAAAGGAGATGGAAACTGACTTCCTGCCTGGTAAGGAGAGGAGCCAAACAATAAGACTTTAAATCGCGGTAAAGTTGTCAGTCCATAAGATGAATCTTGACCATGAGAATTAGGAGAGAGGAAAGAACTCGGTTAATAAATCCCTTCTCTTTTCTACCACCTGTGAACTGATCTGAGGTATAGATTATGAATCAAATTGTTTGATAACATCTTACTTGGCTGAATAGCCTAGAATACCTTGCTCTTCTGTGCAGGGAGAGTCTATCCCAGCATCCAACAGATCTCCTTCTTTCTCTATTTTTCCCCTCTTTTGTCCTCATTCTCAGTGTCTTGGGTTTGTCCTCACCAAATAAGAATGAGCACTTATCTTTACTTCAGGAATTGTTTTCTAAAAATCCCAAAATTGAAAGTCAAAGGTGTTACAATTTTTTTCCATAGAAATTGTACCATTTTGTATTTTCAACAATAATTGGCTCTTTCTTCACAACAGAAGGGTTTTAAAATTACAGATTTTTTCAACCTGTAAAGTGTGAAAATATATCTCACTGTAATTTTGATTTACAGTCTCAGTTTTATAAGAAATCTGAACATACTTTCATTCATTTAAAAGGCAATTGTGTATATTTCTCTGTGAGCTATTGTGCATATATTGAGCCCATATTCTTCTGGGTTGTAGATCTTTTATTAATTTTAAATTTGGATCAGGGTATAAAAATGTTACCACACTGGTAAAATTTGACCTACATTGCATACGGAAAAATTGTATTATAAAAATTGAATTTCAATAATTTAGGCATATTTTGTTGAAGAGACATGCATGCTGTAGGGTATTATAATTTTTTTATTCTCTATTTTTATGCACTGTCTCTCGGAATGGAACACTGTTGGAATCTGTAGACTATTTCACTATTATAAGATTTCTCCCTAGCCCTTGGGGCTTTGTAATTTTTTTTATTTTTAAATTTTCTTTGATTTTGTATAAATTGATACAGCAATTATGTTATTACTTAAAATAATAATAATTTTTTATTTTAGCATTCGTAACATAATCATATTTTGGGGCATAGAAACTTCAAATTTCATTAGTTCTTCAATAAAGCTCAATAAAGTTATCCTTATGCAAATTTTGCTGTATCAAAGCATAGTCACATTTTAGTACCTTGGCCTTTAAAACTGGAGTCTTAAATTTAGGAGTTTATACTGTTTTAAGTGCTATACATAAGGGCAAACCAGTTTTTAATACATGTTTTCCATATGGTTTTTATAATTAATACTTCAGCAAAGATGGCATCTGTACAAATGTCTAATTTTATAAACCTCTAGTCTGAAAGTCAGTTATTGTTTCTGAAATATATTTTATAGACTCTACTTTAGTTTGTTGCTTTGAAATTCTCTTGTTTTGTTTCTGGAACAGACAACAGGACCCTAGAAGTGATTTTATTCATTCACCCAATGCCTTCCTCCCTTAATCTAGAGGTATAAGCATTTTGCTGCTCAGGACAGCAGTCGGAGATGGCTTCCTAGCAATTGAACCCTCTGCTGAAGTATTTTAGTATTTTTACAAACAGGACAGCTCCATCCGTGCACACAGGCTAAACATCTGCCCTGCACCGGAGACTTAGGCAGCTGAGGATGGAAAGACAGGGTGGAGTTAAATTGTGAAGGGCTTTGAATGCCAGGGGGTTTGGGATTCCCAAAACAAACATGACTGTCATTTATTTTTAGAGACAAACCTTAGGGAACCCCTCCCTCTATAAATATCTAATAATAAATGAGTAGTTAAATAAACAATAGTATAGCTACATAATGGAATAGTCTATAATTATTAATATCAAGTTTCTGAAGACCAGTTAATGACACAGAACAAGTGGAAAAAAAACGTGTATAGAGTATAATACCAATTTAGTAACTACAAATATGAAGATAAGAATAGAAGAACCAACATCAAACTGTAAACTGTGGTTATTTTTGGATGGTAGTATTATACTTGATTTTTATTTTCATCATTACTTTTCTCTATGTTTTAACTTTTTCTATAATGAGCACATATTACTTTTATAATGAATACATAATAAATTTTATTTTTCAAAAAAAAAAAAGAAAATTTTATGAGTCTGTAATATTTTTTAAAATCTTTCAGATTGCTTTACTTTTTGTAATAATTTTTAAAATACATGATTCTTAATCTAAAATATTTAGTAGACTACCATGCATTAAATCAAAGTTCTGTAAAACATTCTGGTTTTAGATTGGAAATTTATTGGATTTGTTCTCTACACAGTTTACTTATATGATTCTTACAAATTATTTGAAAAAAGATATAACAAAATACTTTTATATTAAAGTTTTATTTTTATTTTTTTCAAAGTTTGCAATGCAGCCACATTATTCTCAGAAAAGGATATATTTAAATTATTTTTTGATCCCTATTTGAAAATGCATTGCAATGGATTCTATAATTTCAATGGCAAAATAAAGGTTTCTGTATGAAAAGAAATAAAAATTTTAAGTAGACAAAATTGATTTATTTACAATTTTGGAAAGGACTTGTTTATATAAGTTTGAACCATCATGTTTAGAAAAATGTGTTTTATTATTTTATTTACAGTTAATAAAGAAAACACAAAATCATAACCAAAATTTGTGACCCAGAGAATCATTTGGATACCCAAGCCCAGCAGGCGATAAATGCTTATGAGGCTTTTTTAGTACAGAGTGATAAATTATTAGAGTGAAATACTATTAACTTCAAGTTCACACATAGCAATTAAATGCCATGAAGCTCTTTCTGGTGCTTTGCCCATGTTAAAAAAGCAATTGCTATTTCTTTACTCAGTCTGAGGTTAGTTCTGATTTTTAATTAGCATGAAAACAAGGACCTTCCTTTAAAACACTCTATTCCCAGGAGTGTGTTCTTCCAATCTCTAATGAAAAAATAAACACCAGGTCTACTACGCCTCATGCTAGGTTTCACTGGGACTCATTTCATTTTGCTTTTCACAAACTCCTGGACCAAATATGCACTTTCACCTCTACTATGGACGGTTTCCTGTCTGATTTTTACACACTTATGTTAACTGCTTACTATATTTATTCTATCAATCTTGCCTTATTTTTCCAACTTCATTCAAAATGGAAGAGAGGAAGGAGAAGGGAAAAGTGTTACAAATTAAGAAGATAAATCTACCAGTAGATTAACTAGATAATGTTTTTAATGCCTAAGAAAGCGAGTTAAGGTGATACATTTCTCTGATGGGAGAGAGGGGGGAAAAACCCATACGAATAAATAAAACATATGTCATTACAGTTAAAATATTTTCTTATGAAAAACTGTAACCATACAGAGAAGGTGAAATAATGCACCTATATATGTAGCTCCTTGATTCTAGAATGAACATATAATTTTATCATCTATCTATCTGTCCACTAATACTTCTGTTCATTTGTCAATCTATCTCAGTTTTCTGATGCATTTCAAATGAAGTTGCAGACATAATCCATTTCAACCCTAAAGAGTTCAGCATGCACAAAAGTAACTAGAATTCAATATTTCTTTACATGTTTTTTCATCTGTTTTTAGGTAAACTTTATACACAGAGATATGTACAAATCTTGGGTATACTCTTCATGAGAGGTTTGAGAAATGCATATATTATATAATTGAAACTTCTATCATGATAAATCATTACCATTTCCTTGGAAAGTTCCTTCAATCTCTTTCCCAGGCTCCTTGACCCTATTTCCTCAAAGGCAACCACTAATCCAATTTTTTTCACTGCAGATTAGTTTTGCCTATTCCAGAAAGTCAAAAATAGAACCATTTATCTTTTTACATTCTGTGAATTGTTTACAGGTGCTTTGCATTACCCACTTTACAGAATAGAAAAAAATTGGCCAGAATTATTATATTATAAAATATGTTCATAATACTATCTTCCTTAAGTGTTTTGGTTTTATAAAAGTTATTATTGTTGATTTAATTTTTTAAAATTTCCCCCAAATATTCAAGCTTAACTAATGCCCTGGGCTAATTTTAGTAAGTAATATTTTTCTAGGAATTTGTCTAAATTGATGATTTCAAATAAGTTTTCAAATCTGTAAGTTTATAGTAGTTTATAATTTTTCTCTGATATGTTCATTGCTGATGTTAAATGTCATTGTATTCCCTTTACATTTATGAATTGTTTCTGCTTTCAGTATTTTTTTCTATATGTCTATTATTCTGTACAAAATAGGTTAGAGTAGCTTTAACTTCACCATTTTAAAAGTTCTTTTCTTTATTTACTAATTGCTATTTTTAACTTTAAATCTTCCCTTTCAAGTGATTTAGGTTTATTTTTTTTCTAATTTATAAATTTGATGTTGAACTTATTATTGTTACCCTGTCTGATGCAGAATGTAAGGCTATCAATATCCATGAATGTGTTTTGACTTAATTCTAGACATTTTGTTATCTAGAATTACATTATTATTTTCTGTGGGTGTTCAGGTCTTCATTATGATCTAATTGTCTCATGAATTATTAAAATTACTTTTATTAATTTTAAAAGTTGATGTATTCTTAAATTTTTAAAGTTTTCATGTTTGTTTTGTTTTACTTATTGATTTCTCAACTGTTTTGTAGTCAAATAATATGGTCTGATGATAACAGTTACTAGAGAGTTGTTATCAATCCAGAGATTACCATCTTGAGCAATCTGAGTTTGAGATATTGGATACAGGACATGCATTTAGGACCATGAGTGCATCTTCCAAACAGTTTCAAGTGGTTTCCCCCTGAGTAAGATCTGTCCCTTCTTACTTCAATGTTAACTCACTCACTGCTTTAGGGACTTCCCACATAATCCAAGGCTCTGGCCAACTGAAAATACAGTCACTGTGTCCAAATATTAGATTTAAAAATTTTGCTTTATAATTATTATAATAATGATATCATATATCATAATTATATATGATATATCATCATATATGCCAATTTCTTATAAATTGACTCTGGTCTATTTTAGATAAACATATAGACCCTGGTCAATTTATAATCTCAATTATTTTTAAGTTCTGATCTTTAAAAAATAGAATATTGTGTTTCTCAGTTTTAGTTTTTATGTTACTCTATTTTCAGCAGTGTCTGTTTTCCTATGTATTGCCTCTTACATGGGGTCATTTTCTATAATCATTTCCACTTCTCTTCTATATATTTCTTGAACTTTGTTAGCTTATTTTTCACCCTCTTCTGTTGTCAATCAGGAGTCTTTTATATCTGTTTTGAGACCATTCTTACTTTTTTTACAAAAAATTCTTTCAATCAATATTGATATTTTTGACAATTTTCACCTGCTTGGGAGCAACATTTGTAGAGATTAGAAGGTGGGACTAGTTTTCCTTACCTGCAAATTTTCCATGTTCTTTTATATTTTTGTATTCATCCACTACTGCTTGTGTAACTGCTATTTCTGTGGTGAGGTATTGTTTTGTTTTATTTTTGGTAGTGCAGGATTTTAACTTTGATTCCTAGCAGGAGATGCCTTTGGATACATTCTTAAGATGGAGTGGGAGATCTCCAGTAGCTTAAAGTCATCTATTTGGATGTGCTTATCTAAATATACATTGCCCATTTATTCAGTGATCCAACGTAGTGGTTTTGCCAATTGGTAAGCATCACTATTCTGAGTATAAACTCAATTACAAAGAAAGTAAGCACAAGATGCAGTCTTTTTTTTTTCCTAGGCTTTCTTTGGGACGTATTCATGTCAAAACCGTCTATGTAATCAGTCCACTATAAACCCCACCTCTCACCAATATATCAGGTGACTTATTGAGTCCACAGGTATTAACGTCACTTCACAAATAATGTCCTATAATTCTATGGCCAGGTCAGATCCTTTTGTTTTAGTGCAAAGCTACCATGGACTGAAATTCCCTTGAGAGAAAGTTAAAAGGAAGATATACATCTAATATTTGTATGGTTCTCTTCAAGAAAATCTAGCCTTGCTTTTTGCAATACCCTATACCCAGTTTCCCTTATTGTTAATATCTTACATTACTATGGTACGTTTATAACAACTAATGAACCAATATTGATGCATCATTATTATTAGAGTCCTTAATTTATTTGTATATCACTAGTTTTTATTTATATCCTTTTTTATTTCTGTTCCAGGATGCCAATGAGTATACCTCATTACATCGCCTTGTCATGTTTCCTTAGGCTCCTCTAGCCTCTGAACTTTATCAGCAGAAATATCTTTTGAGTAGTAATATTGGCTATATATAACAAGTAAATGTCACTCAAGAAGTAAAATCCCCAAAAGGCTTACAGTTTCTTCATCTAAATTGTACTAAAGAATTTCCAGCATTGCCACTTAATTTATTATGTATAGCTATTGAGGCCAGGTCTTAGTCAATTAGCCTAAGAAATAATTAAAACCATTCAAAGCTGCTAGACCTACCACACTGTATCTAGTTGCTTGTACATATTTAAATAAGTTTTTTCATGTATATTCATGTTCTTTACTTTTTAGTGGACCACCCTCAGGATCTGTTAATATGGTATCTAGTACCACACATTTTCCAGATCCCCACTCCCAGTATTTTTATCTAAATACTATAATTCTCTTGGTGGGAAAACTTTGTGCTTTCAGGTTTGTTTGTTAATTCACTTAATGAAGTAGCCAGTATACCCACAAAGCTCTTGCATTTCTACCGTCCTTTAACTGAAAGTAAAAAAGCTTCCTGCAAAAACCTGCTTTCACTGCACTGCATGTTACAACATTCCAGGTGTCTCCAAGTAATAATAAAAATATTTCCTTTGCCAGTGTTTTTTGTGGGATACTGAAGTCCCATACCTAAATATGAATTGAATTTTCAGTGCTGTCACTTTCAATTAACCCAGTTAAACAAGGACAGGTTTCTCCCAGTGACAGCAAACAACTGGCCAAGATTGGTCATGTACCTAGGCCTTAGTTGCCAGCCTGTAGTTTTTTGGTGATCTATTATTGTGTTACCTACTTTTCTAGAACTTAGTGGCTTAATAAAAACCATAATTACATTATTCCTTATAATTCTGTTGTTTGACTGGGGCCCAACTGGGTGTCCTTATGCCCTTCTGTTTGGAGTCTCTTATGTAACTAAGGTCAGATGGTTGCTCCAAGATGGCTTCGTGTATGTATCTTGTGTTGCTGGGGAAGGCTGGTTTTGGGGCTCAGTAAGACACTGAATTCCTGAGTCCCAGTCTCAGTGCAGCTTTGCTGTGTCCAGATGGCCTCTTTCTGGGGCCTTGCCATGTGTTCTCCCAGTAGTGTTTCTTAATTTTTATATAATAACTCAGGGTTTCCAGGAGTGAAAAGTGGAAACTATTATGGCTTCATAAGGCAAACTGTGCAACTGGCACAAGGTTGCCTCTGCCACATTTAAAGTGAATCACAGGGCCTGACTAATTTAATAGGTGAGGGGACTACACTAAGATGTGAGTATTGAGAGGTGTGATGATTCATCAGGACCATGTCTGAGAACTAACTAAGACAAGTGGAGAGAAAGACAGTTTCCCTCCTTAGAGATTTCACCAGACTTACAACATGGAGGACTTGCTAAAAACGTAGTTTCAATTTTGAGAAAGCAAGATGTGGCAACTATCTACCACATGATGGAATCCTACTCCTAAGAAGTGCAGTGGCCTCTTCTGCATGGTGTGGTGACAAAATGATCCTCTGAGTGCAAGAACAGTATTTAAAAAAAAAATAGCTGCTCTCTACTTTTGTTATCCAGGTGATCTTTTCTAACTCCAAGAGTTAACCCGTTTCTTGCTAGTGTCTGTGGCATAATGGAAATTTCCAATTATTAGGGAAAGTATGTTACCAATTCTAGAGCTATTTATACCAAAATGATACTCGAATCTCCAGATTCTTGTCCTGTCACATATTCGTTTTTCTGCTCTGACAGTACAGATATATTTGATAAGGATAGGGTTTCAATATGAATTTGACAAAAATGATAAGAAATACAGGAATTCTTCCTGAACTATCACCTGTTCTTCTGTAAGATGCTTGAAGGAACATGAAATATTGAATTATTATCTAGAAGGTATATATCTCATATCTTTCTGCAGGTGTCAGTGCTAAGCTCTGCAAAAATTTCAGCCAAGACCTTGACATATTCCTTTTTTTTAAATTAATTTTTATTGGAGTAAAGTTGATTTACAATGTTGTGTTAGTTTCTACTGTACAGCAAAGTGAATCAGTTATACATATACATATATCCACTCTTTTTTAAGATTCTTTTTCCATACAGGTCATTACAGAGTATTGAGTAGAGTTCCCTGTGCTATACAGTAGGTTCTTATTAGTTATCTATTTTAAATACAGTAGAGTGTATATGTCAATCCCAATCTCCCAATTTATCCCTCCCCCCTTTTCCCCCTTGGTAACCATAAGTTTGTTTTCTATACCTGTGACTCTATTTCAGTTTTGTAAATAAGTTCATTTGTACCATTTTTTTTTAAATTCCACATGTAAGCAATATCATATGATATTTGTCTTTCTCTGTCCGACTTACTTCACTCAGTGTGACAGTCTCTAGGTCCATCCATGTTGCTGCAAATGGCATTATTTTGTTCTTTTTTATGGTTGAGTAATATTCCATTGTATATATGTCCCACCTCTTCTTTATCCATTCCTCTGTTGATGGACATTAGGTTGCTTCCATGTCCTGGCTATTGTAAATAGTGCTGCAATGAACATTGGGGTGCATGTATCTTTTCGAATTATGGTTTTCTCCAGATATATGCCCAGGGGTGGGACTGATGGATCATATGGTAGCTCTATTTTTAGTTTTCTAAGGAACCTCCATACTGTTCTCCGTAGTGGCTATACCGATTTACATTCCCACCAGCAGTGTAGGAGGGTTCCCTTTTCTCCACACCCTCTCTAGCATTTATTGTTTGCAGACTTTCTGATGATGGCCATTCTGACTGGTGTGAGGTGATACCTCACTGTAGTTTTGATTTGCATTTTTCTAATAATTAGTGATGTTGAGCATCTTTTCATGTGCCTCTTGGCCATCTGTATGTCTTCTTTGGAGAAACATCTATTTAGATCTTCCACCCATTTTTTGATTGTGTTGTTTGTTTTTTTGATATTGAGCTGCATGAGCTGTTTGTATGTTTTGAAGATTAATTCCTTGTCAGTTGCTTCATTTGCAAATATTTTCTCCCATTCTGTGGGCTGTCTTTTTGTTTGTTTATGGTTCCCTTTGTTGTGCAAAGGCTTTTAAGTTTTATTATGTCTTGTTTGTTTTTTTTGTTTGTTTTTATTTTTATTACTCTGGGAGGTAGACCAAAAAAGATCTTGCTACAGTTTATGCCAGAGAGTTTCTGCCTATGTTTTCCTCTAAGAGTTGACATATTCCTAATTTCTAATACTCTCTAATTTTCAGTTGGTCACGAACCCAAAGTGAATAGACTATCAAAGTACGTAATATCTTGTAGAAGAAAAAAAAAGGAAGTAAGCAAGAATACTAATTTACCATATAGATCCAGGAATAGCCTTATATTTTATATCATTGCTTAAGAAGCATAAATTCGAAGGGACAAAAGAAAGCCCTTGACTTTTCAACACAGAGAACTGTACCTTGATAAACATGATCCAATCAGGGTCAGGAATCTCCTCACTTAGGTGGACTTTGCCTCTTTTCTGGGTTGAAGGTGTAATGAAACAGGGAAATAGAAAGTGGATACGGAGACACAGAGATAGACATATTTGTTAGGTTAACGCTTTTTAACACCACAATCAGCTATGCAAAGGCAATTTAGTTTCTTTTTTTAATCCCAAATTCATCTGTTTTTCCTTCTAAGTCTCTACCAACATAGTAACGAGAAATGCAATCAATATAGATTCCACTCAGGTAAACAATCCAAAGCAACAAAAGGGAATTCAGTGAAACAGTCACTGTATTTAAGTAAAATCTATTTTTCATAACTTTGGGAATTAACATGTATAATTACTTGTAGCAAAATTAATGAAAAACTGAAAGGATCATCCATAAATATATAAATTATACTGCTGGATTTCTATGTTTCCTCCATACTCATATTTAATCTGTTATAAAATATACTTTACAGTTTCCATCCTCAACCTGTCTCATGTTTAAACTTCCATCTGAATATGTCTCATACAAATATTCCAACTAAGACATTCATCTATAGAATGAATGACAGTGAACCTGAGAAGGAGTATTATAAAGCTAAAATTAAACCTAGTTACAGATTCAAAATGTCAGCATAATAAACAAAACGAAGGTGTTCTGAGCCAAACCTACTTTATTTCAATATGGGAAATGTGTTTTACAAATGCACAATATTTAACATGCCCAATAAATATAATTGCAAAATGAACATTTGAAAGGTGAAGCCTAACAATTGATGACTAATGCAATTGTCAATGGGAAAAATGGTGATATATTGAGAAAGATATGTACACAATTAATGACAATAATTAAACTGGTAGGTAGTCATTAGCAGCAAAGAGGAGACAGTGGCGAGAAAGACAAGAAGAAATCGATTCACACCCAGCCATCTGGGAACTCTCCCTTGACCACACCCAGAATGGGCGAAACTATGGTTGTGTGGTGGGCAGTTTATCCTGATAAAGAGTGAGCACAGTAACATGAGGGGACATCCCCGGGCTGCGCATGCCCAGACCAGACAGGCGTATAACCTATAGTAAACCCAAACTCATTATATCATAATTATAATAAAATCTACATGTGGTTTTGCCCCCGAGTGGGCGTTTCTTAGCGATTCAAGGGTGAGAGCATGCGCAGCAGTAAACTTGTTACATAGCTCGCGACTGTCAATCAAATAATGATCCCTTGTCACTCAACCCCTCCTCCCTGCAAAATGCTCCTTAAAGGTGCCCTTAAGCCTGTACGGGAATGCTGCTTTCAATTCGCAGAAACAGCCCGCGCGCGCTCTCTCTCTCTGAGAGTGTACCTCTGCTTTGATAAACTTTGCTTTGGGCTTGCTTCACTTCGCTGACATAGCCCGCTCTCTTTCTCTCTCTCCCGCTCTGAGAGTGTACCTCTGCTTCGATAAACTTTGCTTTGTGCTTAAGCTTAACATGGTAGTTTGCAATTCTTTGCTTACTATCTTGGAACCGATTGCTGGTGAGGGTCTTCCGCTGACCTCCTCGGTTGAAGCTGTTTTGTTACAACGCCATGTCCACCCAGACAAAACCAAACAAAATCATAATACCTGTCTATCTGTACTCAAAGAATCAAGAAAATTGAAGCAATCAGAAATTTAATTAGGCTAAAGATTTTTTTTAAAAGGCATTTTAAAAAGAGATGAGGATTTAAAGTATTTTAACCAGTTCTGAGTAGGGTATCAGACAAGCAATGCAGTGCATTTCTCAGTCATTTCCTGATCCTTTTGAAAGCAGATCTTTTGCCCCTTTCCTGTTTGCCCACTTCTGTTCCCCTCTAACCTTAAAATAACCTAATTATAGGAATGAGATCACTGGGCAATTTAACCTAACTCCTGATTTATGCTCTCCTGAATGCACACCATGCCTTGTCTAACCTGTTGATTCTTTTCCTAGATAAAAAGTAAGAATGAAGAATTAAGTAAAGAATAATTAGCTCTCTACCCACAACAGCCCCCTAAGCAATCCTGCAGGCAGATCATGAGGGCAAGATAACATCTGAAGAGAGAGTCAACCAGTCTGCATGCAATGGAGATTGCTGCAGAACCCAACCTCCTGCCTGGATAATTCACTGAGATTCTTCCCCCCATTTTTTCCTTTAAGAATTGTCATGGTTGAGCAGAATCTTTGGAGTTGGTCCCTAGACACAAGTCCAACATCTCCCCAGATTGCTGGATTTCCTAACTAAAGCAGCTTTCCTTTCTATTGAGACTTGCCTCTTGAATTATTGGCTTATGAGTGGTAAGGAGCCAAACCTGAGTTCGGTAACACTTTGAGGCCAGTTTTAATAGTGTGTACTTGAATTCCTTGGTTCCAGTTGTGTTCCTAAATCCCTAGAGAGGCAGTTTTGTGGTTTTCTGGAAGTCATTTCTAGATTTACAACCTAGAGCTGGTGTATCCTACCTGTTGTGGACTGAATTGCATCCTCCCAAAATTTGTATGACAAAGTCCTAACCCCAGGGACCACAGAATGGGACTATGTTTGAAGATAAGGTATTTAAGAGGTAATTAATTTAAAATGAGGCCATTAGGCTGGGCCCCAATGCAATCTAACTATTGTCCTTATAAGAAGAGATTAGTACATAGAGAAATGCACCAGCGCCACACATGCACTGAGTGACGACCATGTGAAGAGGCAGCAAGGGGGCAGACATTTGTAAGCCAGGGAAAGAGGCCTCAGAGGAAACCAACCCTGCCAGAAACTTGATCTTGACTCCAAGACTCCAGAGCTGTGAGAAAATAAAACTGTGTTTTAAGCCATCGGATTTGTGGTATTTTTGTTGTGGCAGCCCTAGCAAACTAACACACTGCCATTTCTAAGATTATTTACCTAAATATTTGTACTTAATTCTTTCTGGTAAAATAGATAGATAGTTTATCTTCCCTGGATTGAACAGTGATAGACATAATGTTTAACAATAAAGTTAAGTAACAGATCCTCAAAACTGGAAATCTGGGATTGCTTATCTGAACTGTTTGGGTTTGAATGCAAAGATGATTCTAGTCTTCTTGGAAATGGAAATCAATAGTGCATGACACACAATGGCAAAACAGTTACATTATCACAAAAGTAGCCTACTAGAAACAAGACTTCAGCAGAGGGAGCAGGTATGTTTGACTAGTATAATTTGAATGAGGAGTTCAAGTGATGCGGGAACCATGGTGGTGTCTTAAAGTACAGAGAGTTGCAAAATAGAAAAGATGACAACCTCGGGGCTTAAAACATCATTTAAAGGAATGAATAAAAGTTAAAGAGGTAAATAACAAAAGAGAATATTTGAATGCCCTATAAGATGAAAAGTTGCTCAGCATCATTTTTCATTTGGAAAATATATTTTAGGAGCATTTTAAAATAAAATAAACACTTTAATTCTAGTAAAAGTAAAGAAAATGATACCAGACTAGCCCTACCACCATAAATATTTTTTTTTAAATGAATAATATACATTAAATAACTGTTTCTGGCTAGTGAATGGCAGGCATCACAAGGCTACAATCCCAGAGAGAAGCAAAATTAAAAAGATGAACCCCGGGCTTCCCTGGTGGCGCAGGGGTTGAGAATCTGCCTGCTAATGCAGGGGACACGGGTTCGAGCCCTGGTCTGGGAAGATCCCACATGCCGCGGAGCAACTAAGCCCGTGAGCCGCAACTACTGAGCCTGCCTGCGTGTCTGGAGCCTGTGCCCCGCAGCAAGAGAGGCCGCGATAGTGAGAGGCCCGCGCACCGCGATGAAGAGTGGCCCCCGCTTGCCACAACTAGAGAAAGCCCTCGAACAGAAACGAAGACCAAACACAGCTATAAATAAACAAATAAATAAATAAATAAATAAATAAAATTTAAAAAAAAAAAAAAAAAAAAAGATGAGCCCCCTGAGAGCCATGGCTCTTGGCCTGTGGCAATTTTACCACTGAGGAGCTGGTTGCTGAAGTCTGTCCAGAGCTGGGAATCCTTACTGATCTAAGCACTTTCTATTCCTTCTTATTCTAAATGGTGCTTTTGTATTAATGTCTTTTTACTGTTTCCAGAGAATCCTTTGTTGTCCTTTCTTAGCACTCCTCACAATCATTAATCCCTAGGTGAAATCGGTCTTCCCTTCTAGTCTAAGTTGGGCATCTTTTAATCATTTTCACTGAGAAAAATTAGTGCACTAACTCTGGCTCAAGAAAAAGTTGCTTAAACAGAAATGGTAAAGCAGTTAAAAAATTTTAACCAATCTTGGCCCCAAAACACAAAAAAGAACCCCAAATGAGTAATTATCCCATAAGTAAATGAACATTAACTGTTTCTCAATTTTTATGAAAGACATATATCATATACTTGGAAAAGATAAAACTATTTGTATACTTCTCAAGGTTTTAATTTGAAAACTATATGCAGAAAATATTTAATGGCAAAAATCAATTGCTATGAAAGGTGATATTTGTTGCCTGATTCATATGAAGTAGCAAATGCTTTTTGTTTTGTTTTGTTTTTTAACTTTATTGGAATATAATTGCTTTACAATGGTGTGTTCGTTTCTGCTTTATAACAAAGTGAATCAGCTATACATATACATATATCTCCATATCTCCTCCCTCTTGTGTCTCCCTCCCACCCTCCCTATCCCACCCCTCTAGGTGGTCACAAAGCACCGAGCTGATCTCCCTGTGCTATGCAGCTGCTTCCCACTGGCTATCTATTTTACATTTGGTAGGGTATATATGTCCATGCCACTCTTTCACTTTGTCCCAGCTTACCCTTCCCCCTCCCCATGTCCTCAAGTCCATGCTCTATGTCTGCGTCTTTATTCCTGTCCTGCCCCTAGGTTCTTTGGAACCATTTATTTTTTTTTTTTTAGATTCCATATATATGTTTTAGCATACATATTTGTTTTTCTCTTTCTGACTTACCTCACTCTGTATGACAGACTCTAGGTCCATCCACCTCACTACAAATAACTCAATTTTGTTTCTTTTTATGGGTCAGTAATATTCCATTGTATATATGTGCCACATCTTCTTTATCCATTCATCTGTTGATGGACACTTAGGTTGCCTCCATGTCCTGGCTATTGTAAATAGAGCTGCAATGAACACTGTGGTGCATGACTCTTTTTGAATTATGGTTTTCTCAGGGTATATGTCCAGTAGTCCCGCTGGGTCGTATGGTAGTTCCACTTTTAGTTTTTAAAGGAACCTCCACACTGCTCTCCATAGTGGCTGTATCAATTTACATTCCTACCAACAGTGCAGGACGGTTCCCTTTTCTCCATACCCTCTCCAGCATTTATTGTTGGAGCAAACGTTTTGAGTTGATTTATTCATGCTATAAATACTTATGTGAAAGCATATCACATCAGCTTTCATCATGATTTTACATTCCAAAAATGATCAAACACCCTTCCACTTCTGAGAGATGTTAATGTTCTAGAAAGCCTGATTAATTTCACCCTGTATATGTAGCTACGACTTAAACATCTTGAACTTGCATAAAGAGTACTAATAGATAAAACCCACAAATGTAAGGCATCTTTAACTATTTCCCATACAGTTGAAATAATCTGCCATAAATTCATGATTTTAAAGAAATAATAAAATGAGTAAGTTGTGCTAGAAAGAATCCCAAGTTTAGTTTGCTGAGCAAACATGCAATGAATTAACTAAGACTCGGTTAATTCTTAAAAGCTAATCTTAAAAAATAAAGTCGGGGGCTTCCCTGGTGGTGCAGTGGTTGAGAGTCTGCCTGCCAATGCAGGGGACGCGGGTTTGAGCCCTGGTCCAGGAAGATCCCACATGCCCTGGAGCAGCTGTGCCAGTGAGCCACAGCTGCTGAGGCTGCACTCTGGAGCCCGCGAGCCACAACTACTGAGCCCACACGCTACAACTACTGAAGCCCAAGTGCCTAGAGCCCATGCTCTGCAACAAGAAGCCACCGCAATGAGAAGCCTGTGCACCGCAATGAGGAGTGGCCCCCACTCGCTGCAACTACAGAAAGCCCTCACACAGCAACGAAGACCCAACGCAGCCAAAAATAAGTAAATAAAATAAATAAATTTATTTTTTTAAAAAAACTTGGTTTGATTACCTCTCTGTGGCAATACTGGTCGTTTCACCTGTCTTCGCTACTTTGCAGCAGAATCCAAGCTAGAAAATTAAAAAGTACAGCACTGAAAATATCCAGATTCTCCCTCAAGTTCTGTGTGTATTTCACATAATTAATGCATTAAGAATATGTATATGCTAAGTGAATATCAATTGCTCAGTGGTAAAGGAGCTTATTTTGTGTCCTTGTATTTAATTCAGTTTAATGAAATTAAATATAACAAACTTTTTTTTTTGGTTAAATTCTCTACTAGGTGCCAGGCTATTAGGTGCAGAGAGAAGGAAAGGAAAATAACACATTACCTTGTCCTTGAGAACTCACTCTCCAGAGAGATTGTTAGACTACTCCTTCCCAAAAAAAAAGCCAATGTGTACTTTGCCATCTACATTTGATTTTATTTCTCAGATATTATGGACTGACTTGTGTCCATCTCCCAAATTCATAGGTTGAAGCTCTAATACCTAGTACATTGATAAGGTCTTTAAAGAAATGATTAAGTTAAAATAAAGCCGCTAGGGTGGACCCTAATCCATTATGACTGGTGTCTTTGTAAGAAGAGGAATTTTGGACACAAAAGAGATACCAGGGATATACACACACACACAGAGAAAGGCAGACATCTTCACGTCAAGGAGAATGGCCCTAGGAGAAACCAACACTGCCATTTCTTGAAATTCTAGCCCCCAGAACTGTGAGAAAATAAATTTCTGTTGTACATGGCACCCAGTCTGTGATATTTTGTTATGGTAGCCCTAGCAAACTAATTTACCAGATTACAACTGATATTTAAAAATGTATACATTTAATATATATTTCAGAATCTACTTTTCACTAGGTTCTCCACAATATAAAAGCAATAAACAAGAAAGTCACCATCTCTGACTTTAACATACACTCAGAGTGGGAATAACGAATACTGCATATGTAATGATAGGTTTGATGAGTGTGAAAAACTTTTGTACAGTTCATTATGAGAACAGACAACAGGGGACCTAAGTAAAGTTTATCATGAGAGTTTTTCCTTATGGAGTTATTTCAAATCTATTCAAAGTTGTGTTTGGGCTAGCTAAGGAAGATGGCAGAGAAGGAGGAACAGAGGAGAAACCACTGAGTCTTTATTAAACTGAAACCACTGAATCTTTATTAAACTGAAACCTTTATTAAAGTGAAACAGTTGATGCAGACAAACAGGAATCAACTGGTGGGAGACAAAACTGATAGAAAGGTAGGAGTCGAAATAAGAAGAGTTGTGTAGGTCATGTTACCTACATGATAGTCAAATGTCAGAAAAATGTTTTTCAATAGAGCAGAATCGATTGATTTTTTTCTATTTGGTTATATTTTGTTTGTTTTCACAGTTTTGTTGAGGTATGGTTTACATATCAAAAAAATCTCCCTGTAAGGTATTCAGTTTGATGAGTTTTGGCAATTTTATAGAGTCATAAAACCACCACCATAATTGAGATATTGAATGTACCAGATACTCCAAAGAATTCCATCCAGGCCCTTTGTGGTTAATTTTCTCTTCTATTCCTGCACAACCATCTATATCATTTGCTTTGTTTTATCACTATAGGGTTTTTTTTCCCCCTAGAATGTCATATAAATGGAATCATGTAATTTATACATAGTCTATTGTATTTAAATGTTTTCCACATAGTCTGTTTTAAGTATGGATCCAAATTTTGTTTGTTTTCTGATTAACCCACTATGGGATATGTATAGTATACATACAATTAGTATGTCAGTTTACCAAATGATGAGTAGTTGATTGTTTCCAAGTTTTGGCTACCATGAATAATGCTGCTATGAATATTAATGTGTAGTTCTTGATTTGGGCATATGTTTTAGTTTCTCTTGGATAGCTATGATTTCTTTTCCCTTGGATAACTATCTAGGTGCATATTTATATCATAATTAGGTAAAATAATTGACACAAGTTTAAAACTGATTTGATGTAAGAGATTATGACAAGGAAGAAGTCAAATGTAGCTCATAATTTTCTGTCTTGAAAGAATGATTTAACATAATATTGGCATTTTCTGAGATGAAAGAAATTTTTGAAATAGAAAATTATGACTATAGTTTGAAATCCTGAATTTGAGATTCTGTGATGCAGCCAAATGGGGATATCAAATAATGGGTTAAACAAAAACTCTACCGGTAACAAAAGTGTTCTTGGCTAGAAAGTACATATATTGTAATAGTACAGAGACAAATAAAATTCACAATACTGAACAAGATCAGTGGCCAGTCAAGTATGGTCCAAGGGCCAAACTACCTATTTTTGTAAATTAAATGCTGCTTTTTAATTGCTACACCATTGGTTTACACATTGTCTATGCTACTTTCACACTACAATACAGAACTAAGTAATTATGACAAAGACCAGATGATCCACAAAGCCATATTCACTCTCTGGTCATATTTACTCTCTGGTCCTTTACTGAGTAAAGTTTGCTGAGTCCCCGACATAATTATCAAGAGAATATAGAGTTATAAGAAAAGACTGTAAGACAGTGTAGACTAGAGGGATAAGAATATTCTGCATTTAAAAATAAGGCGGAGGGCACAGAAATCTAAACAGAAGATCCAGAAAGTATTCAGATTGTAAGGAAAAAAAAATAGGGAAGTGTTCTGCTGTAAAGTCCATGGACACAGAGTTTTCAAGAAGAATGAGAGATCGACTGAAATCAAGAAATATGAGGTGAATAGAGGGGTGGGATAGGGAGAGTGGGAGGGAGAGAGACGCAAGAGGGAAGAGATATGGGGATATATGTATATGTATAACTGATTCACTTTGTTATAAAGCAGAAACTAACACACCATTGTAAAGCAGTTATACTCCAATAAAGATGTTAAAAACAAAGAAATATGAGGATTGAAAAATAAGTATACGGAAGTCATTGATAAACTTACCAGGGCAATTGTGGTAAAACAATATAAGTCCAATGACGGTGGATAGAATTGGGAAATGGGTATTAGAGCAGGGTATTAAATGTATTCAATTCCTTATGGCAGTGGGAAGAAAGATGATTGAGTTGAGGTCTAGAAACTTTTTGCCTATTACCCAGCAGGAGATCAGGGACCATTTGCTGCATTTGCTGTTGTCTAAATGAACCCGAGGATACTGATAATTGCCAACCAGTGCACAATGTACTGCAATACCTGATGGAGAATGTGAGGGGGTTATCAGTAAGCCAAATGTAGATCTTGGTGGGTGAAGTGATGCTGTAGTGGAGGACACTGAGACTATAGTGAAATAACAAAGTGGAAAACAAGAAAGAAAAGTAGACCTTATAGTGTCATCACTCATTCATAAATGCATGATTGGGATAGGAGTGAGGTGCAGAGGGCTTTGACATTTATTACCTATGGTTGGATTTTGGGCAAGTGTCCCCTTTGCCCGGTTTTAATTGGTCATACTACATGAGAATACTTAAAACTTCCCCAAACCTTACTTTATAGTGAATATTAAGTAGTATCACATTTTACAAGGACAAGAAATATCAGCTTTAAATAAGAAATGTTGAAAGAAAGGGCACTAATCCCCACCAAGTTGCAATACATCTGTCTTGAGTGCCCTGTGAAAAATTAAATGGCTCAGAAGAGTAACTATTGATTATTGTGGTTAGAATAAATTCATGCATTTTACCCTACACAGTATCAGACATGATAAAAGTTAATCAGGAAGTCCCACAGTCTAAAGGAATTGATATTCTCACACAAACTTGGTGAATGCTTCCTATTTTATTCTAACTTTGAAAGGAAATGAAGTAAAATTCACTTTTTTATACTACTGTACATCACCGTCCTCCCATTCATGCAGGGTATCTGAATTTGCAAGCATATTGAATCCAGAAACCAAATTTCAATTTCATCCCTATTAAAATAAAATGGATTCATTATAGAAATAATAGGATGATGTATTTCTTTCTTTTTTTTTTATTACTGGAGTAAAATTGCTTTACAATGTTGTGTTAGTTTCTACTACACAATAAAGTGAATCGGCTATATGTATACCTATATCCCTTCCTTCTTGGACTTCCCTCCCCACCCCCCCACATCCAACCCATCTAGGTCATCACAGAGCACCGCGCTGAGTTCCCTGTGCTATACAGCAGGTTCCCACTAGCTATCTACTTTACACATGGTAGTGTATTTATGTCAAACCTAAACTCCCAATTCATCCCACACTCCCCTTCCCGCCCTGTGTCCACATGTCCGTTCTTCTCAGAGAAAAAAGTCAAAGAAGAATTTAAAACTGTGAAAGTATACACATATTACTAGCTGAGGATGGTTAATTAATATGGCGTAATAGAGGATCCAGTACGATGACTAAACTTAGGGAATAACTGGATCTGAGACTTTAGATACTTAATGGTAAGATACTTAATATTGAGAGATTTACCATCACTTAATGATGAGATACTTAATGGTGAGAAACTGGATGGTAATTCCCTAACGTTTTCAACAAATGGTTCTGGAACAATATGTTCCATTGCCAACTCATAGTGTTACATCTGGATCAATGAAACTGACAAAGTACGACAGTCCATAAGAGGCTTGAACACAAGACCTCCTGGGTCTTCTAGAAAAGAACTTATTGGCCTATGGGACATCTTTTCCTGGTTTGGTAACGACTGAGGCTCTTGGCTATGTTCACTTCTCTAGGCAGCCTGTCATCCTGTTTGGAATAATTTCTACTATAATCTTGGTTTGCTGTTGCCTCAGACAGATTAACCAGTTATTCTCACAGCCTCTTAATGTTGCAGTCATTTGAGTACATGATGGGTAGCCTACATTACTCACTCAGGTCCTAAAGGATCAAGAGTTAGAGTTCCTCAACTCTTCAATTCTGGTTCTAGCCCCAAATCCTAGCTCTTTCAGATGTGACCATAGGCAATTATAAGATTTTGCCTGATGGTCTTCACAAGGCCAAGGGAGGAAGATAATTTGCCCTTCCCACACCAGTACATTGCAGTTTCTAGGAGGAGTTGCAGTCAAGAACTCACATCCTTCAGGCCAGCCATGCTCATACACATATCAGCATTCCTAGAGTAAGAATCCCATTCAGAGAACACTTTATACAGTGTCTTGTCTAAGGCACTTTCTCCACTCTGACTCAGTAATTTGTCAATAATGACATTACAAGAAAAAAAAAAAAAAAACCCTCAGAACAATAGTAGTCAGGAACATAGACAAAAATTAAAAGAAAAAAAAATTCTAACAAGGTATTAAAAAATGGAATGCAACAATCCATATACATGTGTAGATAGATAGAGAGAGGGAGCGTATATGTATATAGGTTAGTACATATACATATATTCCTATGCCCTGTTGGCTGAGAAAACCTAGAAGCAGTGACACCCCAGGATCAATGAGCACACTTAGCAGAAGATACCAGTTTCTAGTACCATTCGCCAATAGAAGAAATCAGTCAGTGTCCTTGGAGAAATGGCTGACTCTAGGACTGGGGCAGAAAATAAATGAGTTTGGAGCATCTTTCATTGCCAAAGTAAGGAAGTACTTATAAGCGAAAAAGAAACAATGATGGCAGTATGTCAAAGGGACAGAGAAGCCAACCAAAAGAGTTCCAAATAATTAAAACCAGAAATTTTGAGCCACAAAATAAAATAGTATTGCATTATAAACTTTAATATAAAATATATATACCCAGGTGTCCTAAGTGTTATAAATAAATGATTCAATAAATAAATAAATGGGGTACAATAAAAAATTTTCCATATAGAAAATTGCCAAATAATTTGTGTAAATTCTTCACTCTCAAGGAGGTGAAGCATAACTCCTTAAGTGTAGACTGTGAAAATGACTTTATTCCAAAGAGTAGAGTATGAAAAGTATGGAGGGGGGCAAAAAGATTAATTTAACAGTGGAGAAACCTGACAAACTCCACGTTAACATCAGTGGTAATAAGCCATGTTTATGATACATACCTTTGATATAATGTGATAAACAATGATGATTTACTTCTGTGGTTTTCCTCTGTAAGACCCACAACTGCAGTCTATAATGAGAAAAACATCAACAAGTCCAAATTGAGGACCACTCCACAAAATACCTGACCAGCTTTCTTGAAAACTGTTAAGGTCAAGGAAAACAGTGAAAGTCTTTGTCACCATTATAACCGAGAGGATCCTAGGGAGACAGGACTACAAATTCAATATGGTATCTTGGATGGGCTCTTGGAATTGAAAAAGGTAATTAAGTAAAAACTAAGTCAATCTGAATAAATACTGAATTTTAGTTAATAATATATCAATATTAGTTAATTAATGGTAACACATGGACTATTCTAATGTAAGACATTAATAGGAGAATCTGGGTGTGGAGTATATGGAAACTCTTTGTACTATTCCACATTGCCTTTTTGTAATTCTAAATCTATTCTAAATCTATTCCTTCTTCCTGGAAATATGTACAATGCAAGCTATGCTAAGGCTATCCCTGTGGGTTTTCATTATCACTATCAGGGATACAAAATCTAGGTTAACAGATGGTACACCGGGGTGGAGGTAGGAAGAAACTGTGATTGATTGAAAGGAAGTTTACAGATGGATAAGGAAACCAGAAAAGGAAATTATCACTCCATATCTAACTTAGCTTCCCAAAGCAAGATAATGATTTTCTTGGCCATTTCTGTTTGATGTAGTGCTGACTTATGTTCAAAGTTGGAAGAAGCCCAAGATGTCTTTTCCACTGAAAAGGAGAATGTAACTGAAGCCAAATCCTAAGATTTACCCCAAAACAACTTGAATCGTTTGAAGGAAAGACATCAGCCAGTATTTCTTGTTGAATATCCTGATTAACAGCAGTTGAATTGATCACATCTGTAGCATTTCCTTGGTTGTGTTATCATATAGTTTCTTTTATAACCTTAAAAGAAATACTACCTTAGGACTAGACTGTATGCTTTATGCCTGGCAGAGAGCAGCTGGTGCACCATGTGGCCGTGAACCAGGATGACATTTTTTTTAGACAACTGCATGGGTACAAAGCAAAGGGATTTTTACTGCCTGCTCCTCTATCAGATTCTGCTTTGCTCTTAGACCACGTATGAGTATGGAGGGATCATTATAAAAGTGGCTATTGAAACAGCATTAACGTCCGAAATGATGAATGTTGGTGATGTAACAGTTAAAGATCAGTGATAATTTGTTTCTGAAACTTCAGAAAAGATATTTATGCAAAGTCATTTTTGCATATTGATTGAAATGCACCTTGAAACACATCTCTGAATATGATCAGCTAACAATTGCCCAGATGACATATTTGTTGAGGGTGCATATCATTTACTTGAATTTCACCATTACCACAAGTACTCAGCACTTTGATGACTCAGCTATCACTTGCCCCAATGTAGTAAGATGTTCTTAGGGCTTTGGAAACTGGATTTGGTATGGACTGGACATGGAAAGGATTTTTCTGGAGGCTCACCTTGGGTGTGATAAGACTTGTTAACTTAGATAGGAACACAAGAGGGAGCTATTTTCAAGGAAACTGGCCATGTTCAAACAGTGCACCTTAAGAGGAAGAAAAAGTCTGATCAAATTAAAAGACAGTTACCAGGTGAACTGGTGTCTCAGGCTATATGACCAGCTTAAAATTGGCAAGTCATCACTGATAAATGTGGGTAAACATTCAACCATTATCATCATGACCACATGTTGAACTGCTAAATTAGGGCAATGGGAATTTGTGCCTCAGAGTCTCGAAAGTTAAGTTATGCTGTTGCTTTGCATGCTACACTGTTGCCTGTCATGAATTCTTTCTTAGTTCTTAAAACTAAGCCACCTTAAAACAGGGTGATGCCTGTTTTGTGCTGTGAGATGGACTGTAAATCTGAACCCAAACCACTGCAGCAGGTTGAACAGGGTGGAGACTATTGCTCCATTAATGGAAATATATCCATGGTCTGTGGATCCAGTAAGATCATCAAATATGATCACTTAGACCTTAATTCATATTGAAGTCTTCCTTTTTTATTTAAGCAAAACCTTTTGAGAACAGTAATATGTATGCTAAAATGTGTATAAATCATAAACGTATACATGAATTACATGAATGAATTTCATGAATTAAACTTTCTGTGCAACCAGCATCCAAATCAAGAAATGTCATCTTGGGCTTCCCTGGTGGAGCAGTGGTTGAGAGTCTGCCTGCCAATGCAGGGGACACGGGTTCAAGCCCTGGTCTGGAAGGATCCCACATGCCGCGGAGCAACTGGGCCCGTGAGCCACAACTACTGAGCCTGCGCGTCTGGAGCCTGTGCTCCGCAACAGGAGAGGCTGCGACAGTGAGAGGCCCGCGCACCGTGATGAAGAGTGGCCCCCGCTTGCCGCAACTAGAGAAAGCCCTCGCACAGAAACGAAGACCCAACACAGCCAAAAATAAATAAATAAATAAATAAATTTATTAAAAAAGAATCTAGAAAATTACTGACCATTGTGTGTGATTTTTGTAACTTGTAAAGACAAAATAGACAGTTTTAATGGACCCGTAAAACATTTAAAATGATTATATTGAAACACAATACTTATAAAATTCTATCCAACCAATGTGGAGGTTTTTTCATGCTGTATTTTCTGGCCAGTGTTTAATTAAATTCAAGTTCATTATACTTATATTTCTATCACAGGACTGTAAGTTCCCAGAGCCGATCTGTCTGTCATAAGCTTTTGGTCATTCCAAGATTAGTCTGAATTTATGATCCTAGTAATGATCATTTAATAGTAGGGACAAACAACTATAGGTAATTGTAGTGACACAAAGGAATAGATGTGTTTTAACACAGCTGCATAAATTGCAAACTATAGAAAATTCATAATTTTACAAAGTTTCAACTCAGAGTCATTTTTAAAAATGTTAAATATCTAATCTAGAAAATAATCGGGGAATAATGTTAATGACTGAAATGTTATGACCTTTATTTATGTCATATCCCTGAAATATTTTTAAACATGATTTTCTTCTGTAGATGGATGCACGAACACTGTCATTGAAAATATTGAATGAAACTGACAAGTATACAGGAGGGAGCATATTATAAAAATACAACAAAACTACTTTACTGAATAATACTGAGTTGAAACATTGAAACGATTATTGTCTCTGAGAGCTAAAATCCAGATGATTTGCAGTATCCTATAAATGTATGATGTTGTTGGTTCTATTTATATAATGTACCATTTGACTTACTCTCTTTATGATATTTATATCTCCTTATGGCCAGACTTTTATAAAGCAATTTTTATCAAAGCTGTGAAGAGGTCTTTAACTTTTTCTTTTCAATCATAAACTTTTAAAAGGTGGCAGCACATACAGCGTTGAGTTTTATAAAAGAATCCACAGAGAAAACTGTAATTTTCTCCTATTCGATATATTGTGATAAATTCCAAGGAAAGATATATTCATTCATATTTTTAAAAACTGGCTTATTTTCATTTTTAAGCATTTTTAATGTTACATATACACATTGATTTTAGAAATAAAACAATGACCAAAATGGTTTTCCATACTAAGTAGATGTTATTTTACATATAGCTTTCTGTTCTTACTGAGATCTCCTGAAATTCAACACTGATAAAGTAAATTACAATCAAAGAAAAAAATATGTAATTAGCACTGTGCAATTTTTCTAACCTCTCATTTGTTTATATACAGCATAACCCTTTTCTTTTTCTTTTGGACACAAAGGGAGAAAATTCTTCCTTCAACTCCTTTCACCAACATTTCAGGTATAGTCAAAACTTTCATAAAGAGAAGCGTTTTTTCTAACAACTCTTTTTATAAAAGAATAATAACAAGAGACAAGTTTGGCTAGGTACCTATGATAATTTAAATAACCCTTTCTCATCTTGGGTACTTTATTACAATGAATGCCTGCAACTGTGAATCAATTTCCCAATTGGAAGGAAAAATTTAAAAAAAAACCTAACTGAAAAGGACATTAACAACAAAACCAAACAAAACTAAAACAATCTGGGAAAACATGGTGAAGGCTTTCTTCTAATCCATGCTCAGTCAAGAGCATACATCACACTTCTTAGGGAAAAAGGAGGATCCAAGTTATACTATACAATTTTTCTGACTATTCCCACCCTAAAAGGAAAGACAATGGTTATTTCATCCTACAAACAAATTAGGGTTATATAAAGAAATTCAAAATACCAAAACTCTATGTTTGAATATCATCGTTTAAGAGAAGATATGCTGTCGGTTTCAAAATGACAGCTTCATTTTCTTTCACTCAAATAAATGTGAGTCCATATATAGCTCTGTCTTCAGGCATCTTGAAGCTAAACATTTACGCAGTTTTTCTTAAGTTATGGAGAGAGATAATTAAAACCTTTGGAGAATTTAATAAAATATTTTGGAAGGATACAGCTACCAAGATGTTTTTCTAAGCTATAATTTCTGATGCAGCAGTTATGAAGGTCTCTTTTTATAAATCTGAGAGGGTGTTTGTTTTCTTGCTTTTATTTTTTTAAAATAATAAGTGATTAATTATTTAACGTCATTTGGTATTTAAGAAAAATGCTACCCTGTAGGCAAAAATAACAACAGGACTTATATCTAAAAGACCAAGAAAACATAGCCAAATTCTTCCTTCCCAAACAATAACAACAGCAAAATCCCAAGGTTCACCCTAATGGTCCAGCTTTACCATAACTATTCGTGATGCATTTCCTCTACTGAAATGAATATTTCCATCTATTTATTACAGATACTAAATGTTTAAGAAGCTGGGGTCTTTATTCTAGGATTAAGCTATATGATCATAATTTTTTAAAATATATATTTAAAAAGAAATTGACATGCAGTTATTTAAAATTTAAAAACAATAAAACTACAGTATCAGATAGAACATAGCGCCACATCCCCCAAAATATTTTAAATATTCTCATTTTAACATAAGTTCAGTTTATATTATTTTATATAATGCTTTTAAAATATTTTTAGGAAGTAGCACAATTCACTAGAGAAATCAGGTAATGCAACATAATCATCTCAGTGGAAAGTGTAGTTATTTGTATATAAGTTTCCAAATATTTCTTTCCTGGTTGCACCATGTTCCAGTTTTAGTCACAGTTCATTGAAACTGTAGTGAATGCTGCATTTGTTACAAATGAAACAAAACCAACAAATTTTGGATAATTAAAAACAGTGTCAAAGTTTTATTACAAACATGTTGCCGAAAAGATAACTCTAGAAGTCAATTACAAGATTCTTTTTTCATAAGGATGTTTACAAAAGAGAAACTTTAGATAATGACTGTTAGATTAAAAACAAGGGGCAAATATGTTTGAATAAAATAATAATACATATGGTTGACAGTTACTTGGGTTTGTTGGGTACTAGATTCCCAGAAGTCTTCTTCATACCATTAAATTTATCACAAAATTGCTTAGACATTTTATCAGGAATGCAAAATTCTCCCCCAAAGGAAGTTGTGAATACTGTGAAACATACTATTTCTCTGATCTGATTTGGAAAAAATTTTGTTTGTTTCCAACCTGTAAAGAGAGATTTATAAAATGGCAGGAATCATTAAAGAACTATAGACATCTAAAAGATACATGCAACCCTATGTTCATAGCAGCCCTATTCACAATAGCCAAGACGTGGAAACAATCTAAATGTCCATAGGCAGATGAATGGATAAAGAAGATATGGTACATATATACAATGGAATACTACTCAGCCATAAAAAAGAATGAAATAATGCCATTTGCAGCAACATAGATGCAACTGGAGATTATCATACTAAGTGAAGTAAGTCAGAAAGAGGAAAACAAATACCATATGATTTCACTTATATGTGGAATCTAAAATATGACACAAACGAACCTATCTGTGAAACAGAAACAGAATCACAGACATAGACAACAGACTGGTGGTTGCCAAGGGAGAGGAGAGTGGGGGAGGGATAGAGTGGGAGGCTGGGGTTAGCATATGTAAGCTTTTATATATAGAATGCATAAACAACAAGGTGCTACTGTATAGCACAGAGAACTATATTCAATATCCTGTGATAAGCCATAATGGAAAAGAACATTAAAAAAAAAGAATATATATATATATATATATATATATATGTATAACTGAATCACTTAGCAGGACAGCAGTAATTAACACAACATTGTAAATCAAGTATCCTTCAAAAAATCAAAAAAAAAAAAGAACTATAGACATCTAAACTCAGATTAAAATTCCTTCTATGTGAACACAGCCCTACTGCTGCATGAGGGACCCTGGAATAGAATGAATTCTGGTACTTACTCCAGTTGCTGCAAATACAAAATCTTCTACAGTAGGAAAAGTGTATTTCAGTGTTACAACTCTGTTCAAATGTCTCTGATAAACCATGAATAAGAAATTATCTTCGCATTTTTAATAATTATACCCCTAGGTATACTGTAATCAAATTGTATAAGCAGCTTTTGATGATTTGGGAATATGATATATACGCCCATCTTTAAAAATTCCAATTTCAAGTTTAAAAGAATAAGGCTCACACTTGAAAGGGCTACAATAAATGTTTCTATTTATGTATTTTTTGTGTGCCAAAATATTAATATTTTGATTTAGATATATTTTGTTGGCCTTCCAATCCAGAGTTATAGTATCCCACTTATTACATTTTGAGGTCAGTTTCCTTTTCTAACGTGGCACAAGAAAATTGGGAAAGGGGAACAATATTTTCCATACCATTATGATGATTACTGAGATTTCATCGTTGACATGTGAGTGATATGTTGAAAGACAAGTGGGTTCAACCTCGTCAATGCTGGATTTTTTTTTTCCCTTGGCCATGACAGATAGTTCAGCCTATCAAGACATTCAAACTCTCAAACTGGTTGCAAACTTCTACCCTTGATTTTCCATCAAACCCTCCCTATCTTCAACTAACTTCAATATTTCTCTCTTGAATTATTCCAGCTCTATCTCCTTCAAACCCTTGAACCTCTTTCCCTTGATTAGCCTAAACACGCATGGTTCCTCTTCAGGATATCACTGAAATACAAACACCTCATATTCCCCATTCCAACTCTGCCCTGGGCGATGGTCCATATCTCACAACTCAGAGGCTCCACTAGAATTTTGAGATGGGAAATGAATAATGCATCTCTCACTCTTCAACATTTACCAGAGCAAGAACAAAACATATTAATATTTTAAAGATTCACCTAAACAAAAATTTTGTTTAGCACATATATGCTTTCACTCTATTTTTGAAACACTGGTGACAATCCTAGTTTCTAGTAAATCACAGATTAGAATATGGATTTCTGTACATATGCAAATAGAAGCTTGTCATACTAACATAAAAGAGCGATCACATTCCTTTGAAATTTCTCTATCTATACACATTGTACACATGTACTTGTAAGCTGGGCACAAAAAGAATAGGAGTAGCTGCAATCATATATTTGTTTTATTATTTTCACCCTCAACACTGACCTAATGTATTTTTAATTTTTTTCCTTATGTACACAGAACTCTAATCTGAAGATGATCTTTTGAATGATAGAATTTGGATTATGGTATAAAATAATAGTGTTATTAAAGTTGACAGTGTTTTATGACTTCCCTTAACTCATCATTTTCTGAGCATCCTTAATAAAACAAAAACAAAAACTGGTATATTTATGCCACTGAATTACATAATGCAGGTCATTTCTAATGTTATTTAATAGTGACATTTCTAAAACAAAACAAAGCAAAACCACTTAATTTTATTTTCCAATTTGTACCATTTGAAGTTCTATTTTAAGCTATTAGAATAAATCATAGCTAGAATACACACAACTCTATTTTTATTAGTTCAACCATCTTTCTAACAATCTTTCCAACATTGTAGACTCCACACCTGTATTTCCATGATGATACTGGAAAATACAGATTTCCCACAGACCTCAAAACCTTAATGTTTTTCCCTCCCAAACCTTTTCCTCTTCCACTGTTTCTTTTCTATGTAAATCATATCCACCCTACTCAGTAGAGTTATAAACCTACCTTGCCTGTATTAGCAAACCAATTTCCTTTGTAAACCATTCAATTTAATTGGATCCCCACTCTGTAGCCAGAGAGATCTTTCTAAAATAAAAACCTGATATTATTACTTCTCTGGTTATCTCTTTATACTTTGCAAAGTCTAGCCCAAGGCTTGTAAGAATTGCTTGTAATAATTATGGTAGAGTCTATGATACTGTATTAAATAGACCCCCAAAACAAAAAAACAAACAGTAGTTGAAAAGATAGAAGTATATATCACTAGGTTCTGGTCTAGTCCTTTTTAAGGGAACTTGGTCCCTTTCATTATTCTGTCCAAATATTTCTCAAAGTTTTCCGTTATCTGTATGATTCAAGCAAGTTTCAGAGAGATGTTCCTATTCCAGACTGTGAAAAGTGAAGAAAAGGAATTCTAGGGCCAACAAGTTTGGGTTTAAGGACAATCTGAAATTGTCCATCTCTCCTTTCACATTCCATTGACCCAAACTTAGTCTGCAACTGATAGTAAATGAAATGAAAACAATGAAATAGAGTGTGTAAATGGAAAGTCTAGCTAACAGCTGGGAAATTCTCTATAAGGAAGAAGCAGAAAATGGATATTCGAGGATTGTTAGCAGTCTTTACCACACCATCAAATTCAGCTCATCCCTGTTTCTCTCATATTCTGTGTTTCAGCCATTGTGATTCATATGAATTTGCCCTAATTATCTTCACCTTTTTCATTCCTCATGTTGGTCCTCAGAACAATCCTGTTTCCAACTATCAGTTTCTGTTACTTGTAACCAGGGAACACTTTCTAAACCATAGTGTCTCAGAAGGAAAAGCTATGGTCTTTTTTGATTTATGATTTGCTTATATTTGTTTATTTATTCAAAAGCCCTTTCTTTTTAAATATTTTCCCTTTCAATAATTGAAGTATTTTTAGTTATTGATAATTTTACAAATTATTATCAGAATTAATACATGTGAATGACTTTTATTTTTTCTCAAAGCTAATGAGAATTTTGGTCTATGTTATTTAGTCTCCTATAAGGGCTGGAACATTTTACTTATATCCCTAGATAACCTCTGTTCCAGTTATTCTGGTATTTTTTTCTGGAATGAGCAATTCTAAGATTGGATCTCCATTTTCTGTCTTTCGTAAGTATGTCAGCACTTATCCTATTATCTCTATCCTTTCCATTTGATATTGTCAGAATTTTCCTTTCAATTTTATCTTTCATTATCCAGTTTATGAAGTTTCTAGTAAGATTTAAAGAATTTTTCTCAAAAATATGCCTTCTTATTTCTCTAATAAAATATTTCCAAAGTTCTGCTCTTATTTTGATAATTCAAAGTCACATTCTTCTCTTTTGTTCAGCAGGATTTTGTTCTATAGGCCTCAAACCACAATTTCCTCCTCTTTACTTGTATTCAATTGAGGTTTTTTTTCTGTGCCATCCCAGTCTTTGCCAATAGATAGGAATCTCTTTCTATTAAACTGCTGCTCAACTTACCTTCTTAAATATACAGGGGGATTAGCAGAATGAAGTCCATAAATTATAGTTCAATACTCAGTGTCCAGCAAACATGGACAATTATAGCTTTCCTTTGCATCTATCCCATCCCTTACAATCCAGTTGCTGGCAACAAAAAGTGGATTATCTAAAACATTAAAATCCTTAATCTTTACTTCTACACAATTCCTTTTTGCTCTCTAGACTTTAACACAATCATTTTTGAGAGGAATATTCTTTCCTGTGTTCAGCATGCCAAGGCTGGTATCTGCTCTCCACTATCTTCCAAGCTACTCCTCCAGACACAGGTATGCACATACATTCATACACATACACACACACATGAGTACACACACACACTCTCATACACAAACACATGCACTTACACATGAACTTTCCCTGAGTGTCACAATTTCTCCTAGGACATTTGAGAAAACATTCACAAATGACAACAAGTATTATTGAGTGCAAAACATGTGCTAGGTACCGTTCAAGGTGATTTGAGTAGAGCAAAGAAGATAATAGTCAAAGATCTTTTATCTAATGAATCTCACATTCTAGAGGTCAGATATAAACAATAAACAGCAAAGAAAAGTATAAAGTATGTGAGAAGATAATACACTTTACAGAAACTATAGACTAAGGCATAAGAATTCTGAGGCTTTGTAAATTTGAAGAGGCTGGTCTGTATATCTTGAGAAAGATGGAGCACAAACTGGAAGGATTAGAGAGGTGTACATGCAGATATGGGGTAGGGAACTCTCCAGATGGAGGGGAAGACCAGTGCAAAGATGCTCTGTACATGAGAAATAGCAAGTAGGTCAGTAAGGCTGAAGTGAACAGAGGCAGAGAATAGAAGAGATGATGTCAGAAAGAGAATAGGAGGTTATATTTACTAGAGCCTTCTAGGTACCATAAAGACATTGACTTGATTTTGGGTTCAGCTCTTTGTGCACTGGAGACACATGATCTGACTTATGAATTGGAGTTAACAGTTAGGTGACCTCAGAATGAAGAGAAGTATTTACTTTACTTTTATAAAGAAAAAGGAAATTTGATATGTGTATACGTTTAAGGAATTTTAAGGAAATAGTAAAGATGAGACTAATAAGAACAAAACTATTTCTTGCACCATATATTTTGTAGCTTATTTCAAATTCTGAATTGATTGTACTTTTTCATAGTTCACATAAGCCAAAAAGTTTTTTAAAAATTAGGCTTGTTTTAAAATGACTACTATTATAGGAAATTTTTCTTAGATTTATGAATTCTAAAATACAAAATATGACAGTATATAGCTTCCTTACTTTCAGGCTTGTACCAGTATAGTATTTAAATATATTGCTATTAAGTATGACAGTAACTACTTTTACTTATACTTAAGAGTAGATATCTTGTGTTCTGTGAAATAAAAATGTTTCAAATTTAAAAAAAAATACAAGGTACTGTCAAGGATTGATTTCGTTAGTAGAGAAACAACATGCAGCTCCTCCAATGTTGCATTTTCTAAAACAAAACACAGTGATGTCATTTCTATTATATTAAAATTCCGAGAAAAAAGGTTTTTATTGATAATCTATTTCATGCAAACTTTATTCAAGTTGCAAAATTATCAGATACAATAATAGATATATTATATGTAATGACTTTTAATATAATTGTCAGAAACCTCAGTATGGAAACCTAATACTATATCTAATCCCCTGTTATCCATAGCAGTGAAAAAACTACTAACCAACTAAAAATATCTTGATTTCTCTTATCTCAGAATAATCTTTTTATTCATAAACAGCATGTTATATTAAAAAAAAAAAAAAAGCAAGCAGCTTTTTAAAATAAAATCCCTGTAAAGGTGATGGAGACATTGAAATTACAATTTTTCGGAAAAGGAAAATCCTAGGAAATCAAGAAACATTATTATGCCAAATAGAATGAGAAAGCTCAAGTTCACGCCCACGGATTTTAGTGCACCTATAATGACATGACAATGAATTAAGAGAGTTGAAAAAAATACTTCAGTCAAATTTGAATGTTATTTACAGAGGTAAATTGTTTAGTTATGCATTTTTAGCTAAAAATAGATTCTATCCCTGAACTAGAGCTGGCAATACTTGAAAAATAGAGTAGAAGAGAGAAAAAAATTGTAAAGCATATAAAAATATTACAGGTAATCACTACTTTCAAAGAAGGAATGTTTCGTTAATATCAGACATCATTCTTTTTCCTTTTTCTAAAACTAGTATTTCAAGACTGTCAGTAATCTTTCAAAAGCCACTTAACAATCTGTCAAATAACAATGATAGTATACATTTTATTTGACAGACCAAAATTTATTTGTAGGTTTTTAAAAAATCCCAACTATTTACCTTTATATTCTACACACAAGTGTATGTGGATAAATATGATCTAGAAATACAGTTATTCAAAAAGTTTAAATAATTATACTGTTTATGTGTGTAGAGTTTTGGCATAAACTATGATTCAAAATATGTAAATATCTTAACAATGAAAATTTCATAAGGGATCTACCTCACTTATGCATTTTTCCTTATTACATTCTTTGAGGAAGTATTAGCTCTCTTTTTTATATTTCATCTACTTTGATTCTCCACACATTGTAGTTCTTTAACATAAATGCATACATTACAGTTGGTAAACTGTTTAAATTATTGCTTTCCCTATCATAAGGTTAATTGGTTTTTGCAAAAACTTGATTTAATTGTTTAATCAATGACATATTATTTTAAGTGTTCTCAGTGATATTAGTTGATGGTTTTAAAATTTCCAGTTTCCTCATTTACTTAATAATTTCCTGAACATAAATACTTACACAATAATTCTTAGTTAAAAATATAATTAGAAAAAGATTATTTCAAAGTACATGAGCCAAAAGCATATAGTCATCATCTGAATCATTAATCTGTGGAAAGTGGGCTGGGGTAGGAAATAGGTGAGGGAGATTGAGGTACAAACTTTCAGTTACCCAATAAATGAGTCATAGTTATGAAATGTACAGTGTGGGAAATACAGTGAAGAATAATGTAATATCTTTGTATGGTGACAGACGACAACTAGACTTATTGTGGGAATCAGAGTTTAATCAAGGTAATTCCTTTCCCCCTCAGCGTGTGTGCCTGGGAGCTTCATTAAAAGCTCTTCCCCGCTTACATTGTTGTTTTCCAGTTGGTACTGTCTGCCTCCCATTCTTTGCCTTTCCAGATGGGAGCCATAATTGTGTGTACCCAGTGCCTGCTCCATCACTACATTCTAGGTGTTTGTCCTGGAAAGGGAAGATAATTTGCGGTTTACATTTGTAGTTCTGCAGACTAAAGGAAGCCACATCTGGATCTGATGGCACGCAGAGACAGGGACTCTGAACAATAATCACTGACCAGATGGGACTTTATGTTGTCTTTCTCAGGAAGGAGTGAGAGTGTTCCATGTGCGAAAGCAGAATAAAATAATCTGGTAACTAAAATGTTCTGTCAAAGATGATAAGATGTATTCAAATTACTATCTTCTTGGACACACAACAATCTGACCTTCCAAATCTTTCTTGCAGTTAGGTCAGAGACCATATGATTAAATTCTGACTAGTGGAATATAGGCATATGTAATATAAAACACTTCTAGATTTGGCCCATTGTACAACATTACCCTTCCTTTTTGCCCTTAAGCAGGGACTTTGGATTCTGTGTGTTCCAGATCTATATCTGCACGATGGAATGGCCTGATTCCCAAGTCACCAATGAGGAAGGGCCAGCCTGCACCAGACTGTGATATGAGTAGGAAATAAAACTTTGCTGGGCTAATCCACCGATATTTTGAAGCTTATTTGTTATAATAATACAGCCTACTCTATCCTCTCTAATAAAATTATATAAAATATTGATAAAAATACTAAACAAACAAAAGGACAGCAAATCCTCATGAGAAGATGGTAATAAAAGAAAACTGCTCAAAAAGCTCCATGTAATTGTCTTCTGCTGTCATTAGAACCAAAACCAGGTTTTTTGGGGTTTTTTCTTTTCTATCTGTGTTTGTTTTGATGAGTGAGAAGAGAAGAGCAGTTTCTGGTTACATGTTAGCAATGGGAGGATATAAATATCAAATAGCCTCTAGCATTGGCAGAGGCTCAGGAGTGCATCCTGAATTGAAGGATTATTCAGTGCCCTTTTATACAAAAGAATAAATCCTTGCAAAGTACTTTCAATTCAATAACTGAAAAAATGTAGAGGGCAAATCCAACAATTGCTATTACCAACAGCCCAGCTGAGCCCTACTTTCTAATGCCACCAGAAAACAGAAAAAGAGATACCAGTAATTCTCCTGCAAAATGAAGGATGAATGGGAAGAGACACAGTGAACCACCATGAGTGGGATGTGAGATGAGAAAGACACGAAGGAAATGCAGAACACATGGCCAAAGATGATACAATAGGAAGGATATATCAAAGTAGCAATCCAAGAAAAAAAAAAAAGGAAAAAAAAAAGAAAAACAGAGTAAAATAAGACAATAGCAATAATACTGAATATACATCTTAAAGAAATAATTTTAATGAGATACACTCATTTAGATAGAAAAATTCTTATATTTAGATATCCCATATGTACATGCAGAAGAAAGTAAATGAATGGGAAAAAAAGGCCAGAAAAATGTGCGTATAAGAAAGGAGATTATTAATTTTATATCACATTAATTTAAGGAGGAAACATTTGCCCATAAAAACTTAAACTTTCAAATGTTATATAATAGAGTCTATAATGCAGATATAACTGACAAGAAATGTTACATACTAAATAACTTTAATAACAGCAAAACACATAAAGCAAATTAAAATGTGTAAGTAAAAGGCAAAAGACACACAAAAAAAGACTCAATAAATTATCTGTATCTATATCAGAACACTAAAATAAAATAATAGAAGGAGAAAAAAATGAACTAAATAATAAATGTAATGTCTCTAAGCAAATATAAACATTTTAAATTGTGCCATAATTGATATATATTTTTTTTCACTGGTATATAGAATTTTAAAAATTGTGGAATGAAGCTAAAAGAGTAATTAAAAAAAAAAGACTTACAACCCTAAAAGCATATATATAAATATAAAATAATATAGGTATATAATATATGTTACATATTCACATATATAATATATATTACACACACACACATATACAGGTATGTGTGTGTGTATACTCCATAAGACGTGATTAGGGGAAATTTCACCAATATTCTGCTGTCATGTCACATATATTTCATGCATCTGATGGAGTCACATGACACTCTAACAATAATTTTTAGCATTTTATTTGTTCACACATAATTTTGCCTCTGAAATTCTTTCAGTGACTAATTTCCTCGTGAAATACATCCTTTATACTTTCCTTTAATGAACTACTGTTAATACTAAATTCTCTGCTTTATTTTACTTGGAAATATTTTATAATATTTTATGATATTAAATATTAAATCATAAATTTTTTTCCTAGGTATGCATTTTCTCACAATTATTTTAAAATATTTTACTAGTTTCTGGTTTCCATTTTTTTCTTTTAAAACATAATCGGTTAGTCTCATGATTCCTCCTTTTTAGATGCTCATTCTCTTCTTTGTGGCTGATGTTAAAAGATATTAATTTAATGATATTAAATTTCTAGTGTTTTTCATTTACTTTATGAGTTATAGTTTTGTTTTCCACTTGGAATACATCATGAGTCCTTAACGTATGGATTCATGTCTTTGTTCAACTTTGGAAATTTATCACAATTTTTCAAATTTTGCTTCTCCTCCATTATTTCTGCAGTCTCCATCTAGTTAGGCAGATTAGGTCTTTCTATCATTTATAGCTCTTAAATCTCTTACATATTTTCTGTGTCTCTCTGCTGATCTTTAGCTAAATCAAGAGCTTGAGTTTTAGATTTCCTACTCAATGCTGATGGAAATGTTTACATAGGCTTTTGAAACAATGTCTAAGAGCTGTCCCATGCAAAAGAAAAGAAATCTCTCTTCTGCTCATGGCTGAACGCTGCTGTAGGGTCTTTATATCTCTGGCAATTTTGCTTTTACCCATGTTGAACCTCAAAGAGATCGTTCAATCAGGAGTTTCAGAGGTTTACAGTAGGACACAGTGAGCACATACAGAAAAAGCCAGTGCAAAGAAAAAATGCAGAGACAGTTCTGTATACATAATTGAAAATATAGTTACTCTAAATAAATGAAGTTTCAGAATTAGTAAGAAATTGTACCATAGAGTTTCTACAGGGAACAATTCAAAAATGAAATCATTCTGGGTTGTAGAAGGTAAAAGGGTAAAGTAAAATTAGAACAGGCAATTTCAATCCAAGTGAAATCATGTCATAAATTACTAAGAACACAATAAGTAATTTGACAATTCCAGAGTTACTTTAATAATAATTTCAAATAATGATATAATTGTCTTGAATCTTATGTGCCAAATAAAAAAGCATCTGATTTTATAGAGAAGAATTGTTGACAATTGTGAAAACAAATTTTTATATACGAAATAAATATTGACTCATTTGCCTTGATAAATTAAGCAGACAAAAGTAAGTATGGATATAAAATAGGAGTGCCATACTGTCAGTACACATTATACTTGAGATCAATCCATGAAGACAAACATATACATTTGGTGCATTTATTTCATTATTTTATATTATTTTTTTAATCACCACATTTCACATATTATATTTTCATTGATGAATACATAGGCTAATTTATAAAATAACTAATATGCTTTTCATTTTTCCAAAACAATTTTTTGCATAATTCATGATTCCCTCATATTTATAATGTGACCACTATTATATGAAAAATTCATGCATATGATTATTTTATCCTCTGATTATAATACTACTGCACAGATTGGTTTTCTACTCTTTAATTATTCTTGTATTCTTGCAACAAACCTCATTTAGTAATGATGCATTATTCTTTTTTTTTTTTTTAAACTTGAAAGAAGGCAGCACTTCATTTTTTTTTTTTTTAAAGATTGATTGATTGATTGATTGATTGATTGATTGCTATGTTGGGTCTTCGTTTCTGTGCTACGGCTTTCTCTAGTTGTGGCAAGCGGGGGCCACTCTTTATCGCGGTGCGTGGGCCTCTCACTATCGCGGCCTCTCTTGTTGTGGAGCACAGGCTCCAGACGCGCAGGCTCAGTAGTTGTGGCTCACGGGCCTAGTTGCTCCAGGGCATGTGGGATCCTCCCAGACCAGGGCGCGAACCCGTGTTCCCTGCATTAGCAGGCAGATTCCCAGCCACTGCGCCACCAGGGAAGCCCTGCATTATTCTTTTAATGCACAGTTTAATTATTTTTACACTTCTTAAAAAAGGATTTTGAAACTATTTACGTTCAAAAGAAAAATTAAAGACCCTAAGTTTGTCTTCTGATTTCTCTCTCTCCCTGTCATTTAAATTTTCCTCCATGGATATATAGTGTTTTTCAATAGGCTTTGTTGCTTTTCTTTTTTCCTTTTTGTCTTATACTCTCCAACACCATCCAAGTGTGAGGGTTCTTTAACCCCTAAATTCTTTATTTCATCCTCCTGTGGTGCTAAACTTTTTGTCTAATATAATGCTCACATTATGTGCTCTCTATAGTGACTGTCCTGAAAGTTGATATGGGCTCAAGGTGGGGATATTTGAATGGTCTGAGCTTCCTGGATTCTCCTATATCCATAGCTCTCATACCACTTTCAGTTTCCCAGTGGCCTTTTCTGAGCCTGATGCATGCCTTCTCTAAAGTTCAGACAGCAGTGGATCAGGCAACCGTGTTTTGCATCAGGCATGTCGAGGGCTTGGCAATTAGGCACGTCAAGGCCTGTCTTTGGTTTAGTTCCCTTATTCATTATTATATCAGTGTTTTTTGCAAGTGTCAGTATTTTAACTTCAGACAGAAAGATAAAATCTTCAAAATATTAGCAAAAATTGGAATAGCAACAAATATACTTAAATCTTCAATGAAAGGAGAAATCAGTCATGATCAGTAGCCACAAACTATGAAGAAATGTAGTAAAAATTGTGTTGAAGCAAAGCATGAACCCATGTTCCTACAAATTTATTTCAGTGCAGAGTTCCTGGAAATAGAATATGTTTCATGAGGGGTAGTCAAGAAATCTTCCTTCATATGGCCAGATGTGTCTCTACTGAGGGATTTTGTAAAGAGTGGCAGAACCAGATTAAAAAAAAAAGGCAAACAAATTTTTTTTTTTTGGCAAAATAGAAGACAGGATACAGAGATTATGGCCTACACTCCTGTCACTAGCCGGTTTAATTAGCTGAACAAATGTTACTGTGCAATAAGTTCATAAAAACATTCTAAAATATACATCTGCTGCAGGAAAGAAGGTTTCTTTACTCAGAACAATACCTAGAGTATATAGGCTGGTTTAGATATAGAGGTGGTGTGTTGGTGAGGAAATTTTCATCCGTGACCTAATCCCCAGAGTGATCACTGGAAAATGGTCATCATAGAACCTAAGTAAATTAATTGCACGAAAATAGTAAGTAAGAAAAATGGATAACATAGGTGAAAAAGTTCAAATAAAGATAATTATACCATGAACTATATGAAAATTGACACACAGTCTGCAAGCAATCAAAGAAATAAAATAACATTTGAGCTTATTAACCATGGGATACAAGATGATCTTAAAAATTGGCATTTCAAATTTTGAAGTGGCAAATGGAGGAAAGAAATAGAAATTACAGGAACAAAAGCTCCAATTAAAAGCAGCACGTTGTCATGGGGAAGGAGAAAAATTATGAGTAAAATGAAATTTTAGAAAGATGAACTTGATTAAGACATATTAAAGAAAAAGTCACTAAGAAGACAGAATATGAATCTCAGATATACAGGATATGAGACTTGGAGGAAGAGATTAAAATAAATGTCCGGAATACCAATAGTGTAGAACTGGTTCTTAATTGTCTTTGTTAGACCCAAGGAATGTGTGGAATATTCTATTAATGGCTGTCCTTATAATGTAAGATTTTTTAACTGATTTTCCCAAGGCATTAGGAAATATCATACATGATATCCTGTAAAATGGAGCTTTTAATACATTTGATTCAAATATTAAGTTCACTCTATCTCTCCTCTTCTGCAGGCTAAACTTACTTGTTCCTTCAATTACTTTTAATGAGACATGAATTTCAGGCTCCTTCTTCAGAACAGGTAACAGATGTTTCATGAATTTGCTCTAGGTATTATTGTTACAATTGGGTGAACAAAACAGAACATAAATATTTCAGGGCTAGTTTTATAAGGCCACAGAATAGAGAGGTTTATCCTCTCTTTAACTCTTAATATTATACAACTATCAATGTCATATCTCATACCTAAGTCATGGAAAATTTAAATCTTCCAACTCTTTTGATACCTGTGGCTGCTAAGGCATGTCTTATGAATCCTAAGCTTTTGAATTTTTTTAAAAATTAAGGAGAAAACTCTGTTTGTACTTGTTTGATTTGCCCCCCAAAATAACTACAAACTATTTTTGAGGTTTTGCTATTTTACAGTCTCCATTTATATTGTGCTTTAACATGTTTTATCACTTTTGGTTTTAGTGACTCTTCAATATTCATTTGGTTATTTGGTTAATGAGGGAATGAATGAAAAATTTTAGACTGAGCGCTCTTTACAACTCATTAGAATTAATATTCCAAATAAAAACAAAATATAAAACTAACATTCATAAAATTAATCTTATTTTTTCATATTATGAGTCATATGCTGTTTTAAAGTTGTCTTGTTTAAAGATAACTTTGTTCTCCCTCATTGTATTCTAGATCATTTCCAGAATATGTTTTAATCTAAATTTATCATTAAACTTAAAAAAGAAAACGATTATAAAATTATTTATCCCAACTCTGTTCCTTCTGCTATCATGGCCAGTGTCAAGGTAATAAAAACACCATTCATATTCATTGTATTTACTGATACTCTGGCTCCATTTTTATCTCATTCCTATAAATTCACTACTTTTTTCTTCTTTCTCTTCCTTACCTGCATATATTCTGAATATAAATTCTGCATAAATATATATCTATTTTTTTGTCAAGTACTAAGTACATAAATATAAAATTGAAAGTTTTATTATACTAATTTATTTTTATGTATTGAGCTATGGCTAGGTGCCAGAAGAGGGACATATTGATAAACAGGACATAATTTCTGTTACATGAACTCACAATATAGTGGGAAAGAGAAAGTAATAATAAACTTGCACTATAAACTATGTTATTATTAAAATGTCCACTGCGCACTATAATAGCCTAGAGACTAAAAAATCCATGAAGAATTTTCAGACGTGGCATTCTTTGTCCTGCTGGTGAAGATGAATAAGTCTTTTTCAAATAGGTAATAAAAAAAATAAGTGAAGTATCATATACAAAGTCAGAGCAAAATAAATAAGGTTAAGGTAGAAAGAAATAGTTAAAATTTCAGTATAGCTGGAGGTTAGAGTGTTTGTTGCCAATTTGTGTGATGCTTCCAATGTCATATATAATGGATGGTAAAACCACCTATAGGATAAAGTTTGTTTCTTTATTCCAACATACATTTTTAGAACCACGATTTATGGTGAACTAGAATTAGACCTTTTCGGAAAGAAGCTGTTTAGAAGGAGCATTACACAAAAGAGTTCTGTTCTTTGATGACTTGATTTATGTATACATTGTGAAATAACAACCAAAACCAAGGTAATTAATATATCCATCACTTCACACAGGTACCTTTTTCTTTTTTGGTTTCTTTTTCTTTTTTGGTGGTGAGAACACTTAAAATCTACCCTCATGGCAGATTTCAAGTATACAATACAGCATTGGCAATCATTATATTGTTGTACGTTAGATCTCTGGAATTCATTCATCTTACATAGGTGAAACTTTCTACCCGCTTTCTTGATCAACATTCTATTCCCACCTCTACCCAGCCCCTGGCTACTACCACCCTACTCTTTGCTTCTATGAGTTTGGCTATTCTAGATTTCACGTAAAAGGGAGATGTATCAATAGTATTTGTCTTCCTGCATCTGGCTTCTTTCATTTAGCATAATATCCTCCTGTTTCATCTACTTTGTTGTAAATGGCAGGAAACAACGTAACTGTTTGTCAACAGATGAATGGATGAAGAAATGCAGTATATATACACAAAAAAATAACATTCTCAGCATTTTGAATCTATACTAGGGGTTGCGAGGTGATTGCAACAGTTCTAAGCAGTATGGGTTCACACAAAAAATATTCAATAGCAGGATAAAGAAATCTTTAACTGTTTTGTTAATAAAGAAAATACTGTCTAGAATAATTCAGATAGATTTTCATTTTTGGCACTATGAATATGCTGTTAATTTGATGTGCAATCACTGATTTTTTCCAGTGATTATACTATATTTCTAGGTTGGGATCCATAGGAGAAAAAAAAAAAAAACATCAGGAGTCAAGCAAAGGAAGATGAAATTAATTTTAATGTTGATAAAGGTGATAGAGTATGACAATATTGAGCTTCCTATGACCACACCCCAAAATTGAACAAAAATCACTCAGTCATTGTTATCACTCACAAACCCCACAGCAGGTTACCTTCCCTGAGGAAGAGACTGTAATAGCTTTTAAAAGTAGTAGCAGAAAGAACCTCTCTAGCAATCAACCAGGTTTTGCAAAAGAGAGAAGGAGGAATTCCTACATTCTCAGTTTATCCTTACAAACTCATCTTTTAGAGCAGTGATGCCATTCTGGTACAAGGTCCACCTGTATTTATTTAGTGGAGCCCCCTTGACATGAAAATATGAAGCCAGGAGAAAGGAAGATTTCCTACAACAATGTTTAAAGAATGAATTGTATTTATGTGTGTCTTTCAAACATTTAGGTAGTGCTGACAGATTTTTTTTCACTAAGATCATCGATATATATATATGTATATATAATATATATGCACATATATATATCTATATCTTAAATTCATTGCCCCAAATAAAGCATTATATTATAGATAATACAGAAATTTTTGATGTAAACAAATGCAAGTCACTACTCATATAATTCCATCTTGCTCAAAATATATTCTACTCCATGGGCTATATTTATATAACATAAACACTCAATGAGTACATTCTTCGTAATACCTATGTATTGTGTATTTATACACACACATAAAATGAAGAGAATCTCTGATAAGTGTGTAAGTTTGATGAGTTTTCAACAGACTGACAACTTCCTTTTGCTTTGTGAAATAGGACATAAAGTCATCTACTAAAAACAGACAAAAAGAATGGACCATAAGTTTGGATACACTAAGTTTTTACATTTCATTTACTTTTTATTCTGATAATCAATTATTTCTATAAACCTGAAGTCCTCATAAGTAACTTACAATTGTACATACATAAAAAGTATTTTAATTTTTCAAAATAAATATTTGAATCTTTTATTATAATATACCCAGTTGAATACATTAAGATTTCTCCTCTAATTATCAAATTCTAATAATATGTCACATGGAAGTCAACGTATCTTGGAAAGTTTCAGTCTGATGCACATAATTAAATCTAAGGCACAACATATACCTATTTGTAGCTAATCGCCTTTTTAGAAACATATATTCCTTTCTTTCTGTGTCAGAAAATGAAAGCCAATACTTTTTACTATAGCTGTATGAGTCTGCCAATTTTACATTTGTCAAAATAAAAAAAAATTCGGCAAACGATGCTAAATTTCCAAACCTTTAATGGGATTAAAATTTACATATAGATTTCATGGCTTGGATAATGTCGGGTTTTTTTCTTTGTTTTTCACTGATTTAAAATCTCCTTCCCTGGAAAGCAACATTTCCATTAAAAGGAAAAGTACAAGAAAATACATACTCTTGGATGCACTGCAGTAATTGGTTAAACTAGGTCTTTGGTCAGAACAACTTTAACTTTTTATTTTAATTTAAATCATAGTATAATATAAACCCTTAACAATGTAAAGAATACTTATACTCAACTTAAGTCTATACAACCCATCTCAAAATTTAAATATATACATTTCTGGTTTAAAAATTTATCCACTTATCTATATTATATATGTTTTATGTTTCTGCATAACTTTTAAACCATTCTTGCCAAAATTGAAAACATTATTTTTAGATTAAAAACAAGCATCTTACCCAAATATAGTTATTGATTATCATCAAATATATTACTCACAGGAGTAAACTACGTTCTTTTTTTTTTTTTTTTAAACTACCTTCTCGATAATGATAAGAATATAACCAATCATTACTCTGCTGAGAATGCTCACAATCTATTTGTAGATGTGTGACAAAGGCAATGGAGTAAATAAGGTGACATATGTCAAATATATGTTTTATACAGAAATTCAGAAAATAAAATACTTCCCACTAGATCATAAATCCTTGAGGATGAAGCTATATTTGTCTTCATTTTATCTTCAGGTCCTAGCTTAATATCAAGCATACTTAGGCATGTCATAAACACATGATAAAATTAACAAAATAATGGTGAGACTATAAGGCAAAGACTGACCTTAATCTATGCATGAATGGAAGGTTAGAGTATAAATAGAACAGCAGGCTTTTTACAGTCATAATTTTGTTTTGAAACACATTCAGAAAATAGTTTCCAGGAACAAATGATAACTATAAATAGAGACTGTGTTTACTATGGTGGTCATCATATTTATACTTAAATTTTAGATTTAGCCATATTTTCAGTATAGGAGAATAAATTTTATAACTATCCCATTAAAAAATGCCTGTTTTAAAACAAATCAATTATTTGCACACATAGATTGGAAAAGATATGATATTATTTAGTAATAATCTTCATGCACAGTTCAGGAAAGAAATAGGTTGCTGTTTTTACTTTTATTTCTTTATATAGAGATAAATATTGTAAACACCAGTAAAAATGTGTATTTTCTCCCAGAAAGCAGATATATCGCAGATGAGAAAGCAAAATGGTAGGGATAAATGGAGCACAAGTAACTGTGCAAAAGCCAATCAATTTTTAACATTAGAAAATTACACATTAAACTTCATATTAAAGATGCTTACATTTGATGTAAAGTAAGTAAATGATATCAAACTGGCTTTAAAATGTTGTGCTGGAGCAGAATGGACACTGAATTGGGTGAATTATTCTACTAACTACTGGTATGAACTTTGGAAACTCTTACAAATTTTCCATGCCTCAAGATTCTAAGTTGTGAAAGAAAGAAGTGGAGATTAGACTATATTAAGACTTAGACTTTATGAACCCGATTCATTCAATTCATAAACTGTTCTTCACTATTAAGAACAGGGCTTTTGGAAGCTGCATTAAGTCTTTCTAGCTAATTAGTTTAATTTACATGTAAGCCATAACTTTATATGCAGGGATATTTGGCTTCACTGAATTCCAACTATTTTCCCTTATGCTAAACTAGTTAGTTTCCACTCATTTTTTGGCCTTCTTCCTCAAATGAGCTAAACTCATCACAAGAGTCACAGCAGATAAGATGAGCCACTTGTATTGAAATCATTTGATGAGCACTAACCAAGAAGTCATTCTGTAATCTATTATTTACATTTTCATTGCATTGATTACTATTTTCCAAATGTTCTAGAAAAGAATGGAAATAAATTATTCCAGATATTTACCTTAAGCTTTACATTTGATCCTCAATTTCAAATCATGATTAGCCTTGATAAACCCCAAATTTACTTCATTATCACCTTATCTTAATTTTTGCAGAATTTAATGACATTGTGAAACCTCCAGTCTGTCTAGAAGACTAACAATTTCTTCAAATTTATTTAAAAAACTAACTTCGGCAATTTTGTTTTGTGTTTTTCATCTGGTATCCAATTCCTTACTGTTGTTGTTTTTGCTTTAATACATATTTCCTTCTTTGTGCTTGCTTGTTTTTAATCTGTTCACTTATTTTTAGTTTCTAAAAATGGAAATATAAAGTTTAAGAATTCTTCTTTTCAAGTAAGAAAATTTAGAACTATACACTTCTCCATTAGCACAGCTTTGGCTGCATTACATTAATTTCTTTTGATATGGTATGTTTTCATTAGCATGTACTTCAAATTTTTGCAAAATACCTCATAATTTCTTCTTAGAACATTGGTAGTTGACTTGCCAAGCCAGGGTGGGCAGTGAAATGCAGCAGCTCAGCTTCCATAGAGGGAAGACTTCCTCAAGAATGAAGGGCAAAAACCCACCTATGCCCATTGCCCTTGTCAGGAAAAGTAAGGAACTCAGTTGGAACTTAAAGGAGAAAAAACAAAGCCTTAAAAGCCTGGGTTCAGGGTCCTAGATGGGCAAGCAGGAGACTACCCAGCAATTTACTGGGGAAATCCTGGAAATGATGAGAGATATGAAGATTTTGTAAAGTTCTCTACATATCTCTGACTGGAAATCACAAGCATACACCAGGGAGAAATAAGACTGAACAGAGGAAAGCTAAATTTGAGGCACACTTTAAATCCTCCTGGCTTTGTTCTACACAAGCTACAGTCAGATCCACTGGCAGTGATGGAAGACTTATGTGCTTTCAGTATTCACACACGACTTTTACCCAATCATTGGCTGACCAGAAACACAGGCAACTCCTAGGATGCAAAGCTAAAAAATTAAATAAGAAAAATAAACATCAAAAAATGGAGCAGAAACAACAGCAGCCTCAAATAGTAAGAGAGACTTCTTATAGAATACGTTAGGACAAATTATAAACATATAAATAAATAAGTGAATAAAACCTAATCAGAGGGACTTCCCTGGCAGTTCAGTGGTTAGGACTCCACGCTTCCACTGCAGGGGGCATGGGTTGGATCCCTGGCTGGGGAGCTAAGATCCTGCATGCTGTGTGGTGTGGCCAAAAAAAAAAAAAAAAAGAACTAATTCAGAATTCAGAGTTGCTATAATATGCTACCTAAAATATCCTAAAAAGAGAGAAGACAAAAGAGCTTAAAACAATATTTGATAAAACAATGTTTGATAAAAAATATTAATCATAAGTTCCATGATGCTGATGAACCCCAAATAAACTTAATACAGATGCCCATACATAATACTTAACTACTAATATTAAAGCATAGAAAGTGTTGAAAACAACAAGAGAAAACTCTTATTGGATACGGAAACAAAAATACTATAAATATGTGACTTCCCATAAGAAACTATGGAGGCCAGAGGACAGTGGAGTGAATGATGCATTCATAGAACAGGAAAAACACAAACAAAATTTGTCAACAAAGAATTCTATATGCAGCAAAATATCCATTAAAACAAAAATCAGTGTGAATAAAGACATGCCCAGAAAAGGAAAGACCGAGAAAATTTGTTACTAGCATATCTAACTTATAAGAAATGCTATAGGAAATCCTTCAAATGGAAAGAAAATACCTACAAAAAATAACTCAAAATTACATGAAGAGTCCAGAAATGATAAATATGTGGGTTAGTATGAAAGATGCATACATATACCTTTCTATGTCTTTTTTAAAGTTTCTTTAAAAATTACTTGTATAAATCATTAGTTGTAACACTTTAATTGTTCAGTTTATAGCATGTATAGATATAAAATATATGACTAAATATATGACAAGAATAACACGAAAAAGTAGGGAGGAAAAGGAAATACATTTTAGTAAATTACATTTCAATTCTTAAAGGAAACACACACAAACACACCTACCTCAAACTATCATTAAAAACTGTCAGTACATGGAAATATGCTTCACTCTCTGAAATGTCAATATACTATTACACATTGGAAACATAATAATTTATATAATCTTTTCTTATATTGATCAGATCTATTTCTAATATTTTTATTTTACAATAATACCACATTGGACATGCTTTATATATGTATTTGCAGTCTATTAAAAAGATTTCTAACAAGAAATACATGTTTGATATAAATTTGACATAGACAATGTGTAAACATTTTAATTTTGAGAGGAATTTAAATTGCCCCCGTTCGTAACACTAAGAGAGAAATTATTTTTCCTGTTCCTTTCTAACATAGAGCATTATGAAATTATTATTTACTATACCTGTGAACATAAGAAAATATATTTTGCGAACAATTTTTTTTATGTTCAATTGCCTGAATTTTAGGTTCAAGTCGAACTAGTTTTCATTTTCATTAATTTTTGGTACTTCTTTATCAGGAACTTCCTTTATACATCTGTTATTCTTTTGACTCTTCACTAATATTAAATTATTGGTCACATAGATTTTCTCACCTCTTTTCTTTGTCTATCACCTTAGTTATTGGTGTCTCTCATTATGGGACAGCGTTAACTTTTTCTGTAGTTCAATGTGTCAATATATTTCTTGTGGATTGGTCAGGACAAAAGGCAGCAGAAACATCTGTGAATTGATGTTGCTGAAAGCACAGAGCTGAGCACTGTTAAAATGAGGACAGTGGCTGGCACAAACTGGAGAAATGTACAGGAAACAATTTTAATGGAACAACAGTATCCAGGGTCAGAACAGGGCAGCTACAATACATACTCCCAGTCAGGTACAAGCCATCCTGTGAGAGGAGAGGAGCTCTGGTTTGTGAGAACAATGTGTAGCCCTCAAAATTTCCTGAGATTAAAGAAAGAAGGGTAGGCAAGAACAAAAATCTGCCTTTCTACGTTGGGGATTATTGAGGTGGAAGGTAATGAAAATATTATGTCAGCTATTAAGAAGATATCTATAATATACTACCTTTTAAAATACTTTTTCTCTGTACTGATACAACACAGAATATAGACAAATTTCTCTGTATTCTAAGATACATTTGAAGACAGTATAAATGTAAAATTTCATACTCGCTTATTTTTAATTATCAATAAATTGTAAAGCTTGTCTCATGTCATTAGCATATTAATTTTTAAAATTAAAGTGTATTTTTTGATAAGTTTATGAAACTCCATTATATTATTAGGACTGTATCTGTTTTATCTTTGGTATTTCATTTAGAGCAAACTTTGTTGTTGTTATTGTTTTTTGGCTGTGCTGCTCAGTTTGGGGAATCTTAGTTCCCTGACCAGGGATTGAACCCATGCCCCCTACAGTGGAAGCATGAATCCCTAACTGCTGGACCACCAGGGAATCCCCAAGCTTTGTTGCTTTCTATTCACTGATGACATTTTCAAGATTCCAATTTCTTAATCTTTAACTGAAGCCTGTAACCTTTTTTTTTTAATTTAATATAAATATATTTTGGAGTTTAAATCTTAAAGAAAAAGGACTATTATAAATAAAATTAACTTACTTTTAAATATGTGAAAATAAACCTATACATAAATTCTGCAGGGTGTTGTCTAGATAATATTTAGATAAACTTAAGAAGTAACATATTCACGGAGAACACTGGAATCACAACTAACAGCTGAACAACCATCAATAAAGAAATGCTGGAACCTACCAAAAAAGACACCCTACATCCAAAGACAAAGGAGAAGCCACAACGAGATGGTAGGAGGGGCGCAATCACAATAAAATCAAATCCCATACCCACCAAGTGGGCGACCCACAAACTGGAAAACAATTATACCACAGAAGCTCTCCCACTGGAGTGAAAGTTCTGAGCCCCATGTCAGGCTTCCCAGCCTAGGGGTCCAGCAATGGGAGGAAGAGTCCCCAGAGAATCCGGCTTTGAAGTTGAGAGAGATTTGATTGCAGGACTTCCACAAGACTGGGGGAAACAGAAACTCTACTCTTGGAGGCCACACACAAAATCTGTGTGCACCAGGACCCAGGAGAAAAAAGCAGTGACCCCATAAGAGACAGGACCAGACCTACCTGCTAACACTGGAGGTTCCCCTGCAGAGGCAGAGGATGGCTGTACCTCACTGTGGGGACAAAGACATTGGCAGCAGCAGTTCTGGGAAGTACTCACTGATGTGAGCCCTCCCAAACGCTGCCATTAGCACCACCAAACAGCCTGTAGCCTCCTCAGGCCAAACAACCAACAGGGAGGGAACAGAGCCCCACCCATCAGCAGACAAGCGGATTAAACTTTTATTGAGCATGGCCCTGCCCAAGATCCAGCTCTACCCACTACAAGTCCCTCCCATCAAGAAGATTGCACAAGACTCTTAGGTAGCCTCATCCACCAGAGGGAAGACAGCAGAAGCAAAAAGAACTAGAATATTGCATCCTGTAGAATGAAAACCACAATCACAGAAAGTTAGATGAAATGAAACAGCAGATGATTATGTCTTAGGTGAAAGAACAAGATAAAACCCCAGAAAACAACTAAATGAAGTAGAGACAGACAACCTTCTGGAAAAAGAATTAAGAATAATGAGAGTGAAGATGATCCAGAATCTCAGAAAAAGAGTGGAAGCAAGGATTAAGAAGATGCAAGAAATGTTCAACAAAGACCTAGAAGAATTAAAGAACAAAACAAACAGACTTGAACAATACAATAACTGAAATGAAAAACGCACTAGAAGGAAACAATAGCAGAATAACTGAGGCAGAAGAACCCATAAGTGACATGGAAGACAGAATGGTGGAAATCACTACCACAGAACAGAATAAAGAAAAAATAATGAAAAGAAATGAAGACAGTTTGAGAGACCTCTGGGACAACATTAAATGCACAAACATTCGCATTACAGGGTACCAGAAGGACGAGACAGAGAAAGGACCTGAGAAAATACCTGAAGAGATAACAGCTGAAAACTTCCCTAACATGGGAAAGGAAATAGTCACCCAAGTCCAGGAAGAGTCCCAGGCAGGATAAATGCAAGGAGGAACATGCCAAGACACATAGTAACCAAATTGGCAAAAATTAAAGACAAAGAAAAAATATTAAAAGCAACAAGGGAAAAACAACAAATAACATACAAGGGAACTCCCATAAGGTTTTCAGCTGATTTATCAGCAGAAACTCTGCAGGCCAGAAGGGAACAGCAGGATATACTTAAAGTGATGAAAGGGAAGAAACTACAACCAAGAATACTCTACCCAGCAAGGCTCTCATTCAGATTTGATGGAGAAATCAAAAGCGTTACAGACAAGCAAAAGCTAAAAGAATTAAGCATCACCAGACCAGCTTTGCAACAAATGCTAAAGGAACTCCTCTAGGCGGGAAAGAGATCAGCAACTTAAAACAAGCTTGTACATTCATAGACTGCTATATCAAAATCTCATAAAAACAGCAAACCCAAACTACAATAGATACACACACAAAAAAGCAAAAGCAACGCAAACTTAACACTAAAGGTGGTCATCAAGTCACAAGAGAACAAAACAGGAAGGAAGAAAAAAGACCTACAAAAACAAACCCAAAACAATGAAGAAAATGGCAACAGGAACATATATATTGATAATTACCTTCAATGTAAATGGATTAAACGTGCCAACCAAAAGACAGCCTGGCTGCATGGGTACAAACACAAGACCCGTATATACGCTGTCTGCAAGAGACCCACTTCACACCTAGGGACACATACCGACTGAAGGCGAGGGGGTGGAGACTGTACCCCATACAAAGTGAAATCAGAAGAAAGCTAGAGCAGCAACACTCATATCAGACAAAATAGACCTTTAAAATAAAAACTGTTATAAGAGACAAAGAAGGATACTACATAATGATCGAGGGAAGATATAACAACTGTAAATATATATGCACCCAACATAGGAGCACCTCAATACATAAGGCAAATACAAACAGCCATGAATGGAGAAATCAACAGTAACACAATAATAGGGGGGACGTTAACACCCCACTTCTATCAATGGACAGATCATCCAGACAGAAAACCAATAAGGAAACACAGGCCTTAAATGACACATGAGGCCAGGTGGACTTAATTATAGTAAATACTACAATTAGACTTGAAATGTGGTTCACCTCATCATGTTTTCAAGAATTCAGAATTATAACATTATTTCTGTGACTTTAGTGAGCATCTTATTATGAATTAGGGGAAAAAGTATAATCTCTCTCTGGAGTGCATTTTGGCTATGTTTGCCTGCACATTAGAATTTTATAAGATGTGCAGTCCTTCTACTTCCTTTTATTTAAAAAATGAGTCCACATTTTTTTTTGAGAGATGGTATCAGGTGAGAAGATCCTATTTCAGTACTCCAACACTTTTCAACCACTCAGTTTCCTGACATTTTTCCCTTCCTGGGTAGCATCAAAAGGCAGTATTGTGGATGTTCTGAGATCTCTATCTCTGTATCTTCTCCAGTTTCAGATCAGGCTGTTGAATGTATTGTGGATATTGAGAAACGTTTGTTTCTTTCCACTGTGACCTTTCTGATATTTCCCTTGAGAGGCAGTTAACAAAACATTAACCAGAATTTTCAGGCTTAGTGTTGCTTTGTAAATTAAGAAACATGCAGGGCTCCCAATGTGTTTCAGGATGCTATGTATTACTGGAAGCAAATACAATCATTCTCTTCTCACTGGCTTCAGAAACCTTGACATCTCTGTCTTTGTATCTTGGTTTAAAAAATATGTTGAAAATCATATTTAAGACCTCACCATTTAGGACTTCCCTGGTGGCGCAGTGGTTAAGAATCCACCTGCCAATGCAGGGGACACGGGTCTGAGCCCTGGTCCAGGAAGATCCCACATGCCGTGGAACAACTAAGCCCGTGGTCCACAACCACTGAGCCCGCGTGCCACAACTACTGAAGTCTGCACGCCTAGAGCCTGTGCTCCACAACAAGAGAAGCCACCGCAATGAGAAGCCCACGCACCGCAAAGAGTAGCCCCCACTCACCACAACTAGAGAAAGCCCACGCGAAGCAACAAAGACCCAACGCAGCCAAAAATAAATAAATAAATAAAGATTCTGTGTTTTTTTTTTTTTTAAAAGATCTCATCATTTATCAAGAAAGCATGGATGATGGCCTTTATACTTAATACAATAACCCCAAATACGGAATTAACACGTGCATTGTTATTTAACCCTGAAAATATTCTTTCTCACAACTGTTAATAATCTTTAGGGTACCATCATCAAGAAAGAAAGTTACTATAGAGAAATATCCCATGCCAATACTCTATAACATAATAACACTTTTGAGCCAAAATCTTGTAGAGATGTTTTAAGTAATATGAAGAAAATATTTGCAAAGCACATCAAGTTGTTTGGAAGTTCAATGTCAGAACAAACTATATTAAGAAGTAAAACACAATTGGGGGTAGATTATAGAGGGTATACTTTATTATTTATCTACAATGATCTGCTGCATGTATATTGACAATTCCACTAAGTCTCACATTTCCTGTCTGTAAAAATTAAGGGATTTCATAATTTTCTAATGTTCCTGTGAAAATGTTAAGAAAATATATGGCTTATTTAGAGATTATGTTTTAATGTCATGAAAAGAATTTGTGTTATATTTAAATTAGAAAACTTCCCTTGGAGTTATTCAAGTTAAAATTATATCTATGGATAAAAACAGATTGGTGCCTACTGGATTTTTTAAAGGAAGAATAATCTTGTGAAAAAGTTTAAAAATCAAATTTTAATTTGTGGGTCTGTGTTTGTATCTTCTTTTTGATTAAATTTTATATTTTCTCTGCAAAACACTGTATCTTTCACCCTATATCATCTTTTCTGAAACATGTACATACAATTATATAAATTGCATTATTCCAAAAAATGATTTTAAAGCTTTAGCAACGTAATGATTTTACTAAAGATACTTTTCCTTGAGCAGTTTTTGTCTACAGAAGTAGGCACTGGAATATATGGCACTCTTACATAGTAAATCCCATAATGAAGATACACAAAGGGCAGCGGAAAAGCAGCATGCGGTGCAGCTATATTTTCCTGGTGGGACAGAGAATTGTATACACAATGTTAATTTTTCAACTTGAAGTATGTAAAGTTTTATACAAAGATAAGGGTGCAAATTTATTTTAAGAATAAAGAGCGGGCTGCCCTGGTGGCGCAGTGGTTGAGAACCTGCCTGCTAATGCAGGGGACACGGGTTCGAGCCCTGGTCTGGGAAGATCCCACATGCCACGGAGCAGCTGGGCCCGTGAGCCACAACTACTGAGCCTGCGCGTCTGGAGCCTGTGCCCCGCAACGGGAGGGGCCGCGATAGTGAGAGGCCCGCGCACCGCGATGAAGAGCGGTCCCCGCACTGCGATGAAGAGTAGCCCCCGCTTGCCGCAACTAGAGAAAGCCCTCGCACGAACCGAAGACCCAGCACAGCCAAAAATAAATAAATAAAGTAGCTATAAAAAAAATTAAAAAAAAAAAGAGAGAAACATTATTAAAAAAAAAAAGAATAAAGAGCACACCTTGTAAATCATGGAGCTGTAAAAGCACGATTACTTCAGGTCATAGCACTATATTCTGTGTGACTTGAGTGGAAAATAAAGCAGAAAAGGCAATATGGAGCTGGGAGCTTTGAATACCTTGATAAAGAGATTTAAAATGGAAAATCTTTACTTATTTATAACAAGAATGAGTAAGAGTGAAATCATTAGATAAGGACTGGTCTTTAGAGAAATAAGTATGGGGCAATGTAAGCAAAAAAAATTTATATTATTTGTGTTACACCAGTCTAATGGATAAGCTGAATATATATAATCTGAGTTAGATATTATCTTAAAACTAACATAAGTATGAGATTTCTAAAAGTCTTTGTATCAAATCATCCTATCCCAGGGCTATAAGCTATTCTACATTACCCTATGCACCCTGCATACCACACATTAACACACACACACACACACACACGCACATCACAATCATCACTGCCATCCACAAAAGAATCATCAAATGTAATTATCAGAGATGAAAATATAAATTCTGGAAGTAAGATATTTTATCTACCCCATAAGAAAGAGTATAACTTTCATATTCTAAATATTTGCAGTTGTGCTCAATTTGAAAAATAGGTGAAAGTAGGAAATTCTCAGTGAAATAAGATGACTAGAAAAGTAAGAAAGATATGATAAGAGATGCAGGTGTGCAGGTTACAGAACAGTCCACCAGATTCTAATAAGATAACAGTAGGGGCAAAAATCAATAATCATTGTTCTGTATTTACATGCCACTTTAGACCTGAAGTTATTAATATATATTTGCTAGGTTATTTGATCCTCACAACTGTTCTGAGGCAGGGAAAAACAGACTTGAAATGAAACCAGAACTCCTGTAAATAGATGCATTATGCACCAAACTATAAAATTACATACATTCATATGCTTTACCTACTCTATTTTTTTTTTCTTTTTTGCTTCTTTAAAATTTGATAATAATGGGCTTTCCTGGTGGCGCAGTGGTTAAGAGTCAGTCTGCCAGCGCAGGGGACACGGATTCGAGCCCTGGTCTGGGAAGATCCCACATGCTGCGGAGCAACTAAGCCCGTGAGCCACAACTACTGAGCCTGCGCTCTAGAGCCCGTGAGCCACAACTACTGAGCCCGCAAGCCACAACTACTGAAGCCCTCGCGCCTGGAGCCTGTGCTCTGCAACAAGAGAAGTCACCGCAATGAGAGGCCCGCACACCTCAGAGAGGAGTAGCCCCCCTCGCCGCAACTAGAGAAAGCCTGCACGCAGCAACGAAGACCCAATGCAGCCAAAAATAAATAAATAAAATAAATTTATTTTTAAAAATTTGATAATACAGCCCATCTTTTAATATGAAGCATTTTGTTCAGATAAGCATTTGATTTCATTAATGAAATAGGCACAAGTAATTATAAAATAGATATTCACACCATTAGATTAGATCTGGATAATTTATATAATATCTTAAGTTTATTAAGAAGTGTTAATATAATTCAGATAGGAAATAGCATCTTACATATTGTATGAGTTTCCTATGACCGCTGTAACAAATTAGTATAAACTTGGTGGCTTAAACAATAAACATTTATTCTTTCACAGTTTAGGAGGCCAAAAGTTTGACATCAGTATCACTGGGCTAAATGTTGGCAGGGCCACGATCCCTCTGAAGACTCAGGGTCGAATCTGCCCCTTGCCTTTTCCAGCTGATACTGCCAACATTCCTTGGTCTGTACCAGATCACTCCAATCTTTGCCTCCATAGTCACACTGCCTTCCTGCCATGTGTCTCATCTCTGTCTCCTTCTTATATGGATATGTGTGATTAAATTTAGGGATCACCCATGTAATCTGGATACTCTCCTCATCTCAACATGTACATTTTAATGAGGTCTGCAAAAGCCTTGCAAAAGCTTTTCATTTTTCCCAAATAAAGTAACAAGTACCTTGTGAGTATTTGCTCAAGGGATTAGATCTTGATATCTTTGGTGGGCATAATTCAGCCTACTACAGTCTTCTCTCTGGCCTCCAATGATTCATGTCTATCTATAACAGATGCAAAATATATTCACCCATGCCAAGATCCCCAAAATTCTCAACACAGTAAAGCATCAACACAAGTCCAAAATGTCGCCTAAATACTAGTTCCAAAATTGCAAATCTCATCATCTAAATCAGTTAAATTAAGATTGTATTAGACCCTGGGTATGATCCATCCTGAGACAAAATTTTCCTCCATCTCTATACCTGTGAAACTAGAAAGTTATCTGCTGCAAAATACAACTGTGAAACTAGAAAGTTATCTGCTGCCAAAATACAACTGAGGGATAGACACAGTATAATATTTATAGACATTCCCATTCCAAAAGGGAGAAAATGGAAGAAAGGATTCACAAATTCCAAGCAATTTCATAATCAAGAAGGGCAGATTCTCAGTAAGTTTTAAGACCTGGGAACAACCCTCTGTACCTTGACTCCAACATCTGCAACACAGCTCCATCTTCTGTTGCTGTGATTTTGGCTTACATCTCTTCTTCTGAGCCCATTGCTATGACCTCTGGGCCCAAGTCTCTGCCTTCAGAATCATCTTTCCTTTTACTTCAGAGGGAACATATGTGTGCTTCTCAGTAGCTTTATCACCCAATTGCCTGCCTGTAGAGTTTTTGTAGTTCAAAGGCCTTTCTTCATTTTATCCTGTGTTATCCATTCCAGTCCAATCTGGTAGTGTTTATGGTGGTACAACATTCTCAAAAACCTTTTCAGGTTGCCCAGGTATATCACAGGGATTCACACCTTTAGCCACAGCATCCTCCACAGATCTTTGGTTTGATAATCCCATCTTTATTCAAGGCTTCTTCTGGTTGAGTGACTTCATGAGCCATTTATGTAATCTCTTCAGCACTAGTAGCAGGTTATCCAGACATGCCATGGGCCTTCTCTCCAAAGTATACTTTCCTAACAGTTACTATCCTAATTTTATCATATTTTGCCATCTGATAGGCTGTTTCCCAAATCATCAAGTGATGGTTCCCTTTTGCTTAAGCTTTTTTTTTTCTTAATTTATATTTGTCTGCTTGCATTTTGATATTATCAGGTTAACACCTTCAATGCTTTGCTTGGAATTAACCTCAGATAAATATCCAAGTTCCTTGCTTACAAGTTTTGCTTCTTCAAACAGCTGTAGAACACAATTCAGCTATTTCTGTCACTATATAGCAAGATTCGCCTTTCCCTCGGTTTCCAGTGGTATGTTCCTTATTTCCTTCTGAGCCCTTTCCTTTAACCCACATTTCTACCAACAGTCTGTTTATGTGCATCTAGATGTTTTCTACAATGTGGCAAAAAATTCTTCCAACCTCTATACATTATTTGATTCCAAAGCCCCTTCCATATTTTCAGGCATTTATTACACAATATCCTATATCCCTGTACCTAAATCTATAGTAATTTTCTAAGGGTCGTTAAACAAATCACTACAAACTTGGTGACTTAAAAGAACATACATTTTATTGTCTCATTGTTCTGGAGGCCAGAAGTCCAGCATCAGTGTTACTAGATCAAAATCAAAGTGTTGGCAGGGCTTCACTCCCTCCAAAGCTCTAGGGGAAAATCTGTTGCTTGCCTCCTCCAGCTTCTAGTGTCTGCCAGCATTCCTTGGCTTGTGTTACATTACTCTAGTCTCTGACTTCATCTTCACAGTACCTTGTGTATTTCAAATCTCCTTCTGCCTCCCTCTTGTAAAGATATATGTGATTGCATTTGGGATCCATGACTTAAGATCCTTAACTTAAACACATGTGTAAAAAAGACCATTTTTTTTCCCCTAAATAAGTTGACATTTACAGGTTCCAGGCATTAGGATCTGATACCTTTGAAGAGTGTTTTTTAGTCTACTATACATACTTTACATAACACTGCTTTTCAAAAAGCAGTTTCATTTTATTTAATTTCATGAAAATTTTGCTATTATTACCCTGCAGATTTCAGAAGTTTTCCCTTCCTAATAACGCATAATCTTATCCTAATTATTGAAATAACTAAAGAATAATCAAATTTTTCAGAATTCTGAAAATCATTTAAGGGATGTTAGAGCAGATACTATTTTATTGTTTTATTTTCCTATTGATACATAACATATAGGCTTTCTCTAGAAAAATGGTGCTTTCTCAGTGGGCTGTTAGTCTTATTTACATTTTATTCTCAGGCATTCAGTAAATGGTTTATCATGTGATTATCATTAAAGACTTAGATTATTGCATTATAAAATGGAACATTCCTTTTATATTTTAAAACACATAAGAGTTCATTACCTTCTGACAACAGCCACAGCCAGAACATTAATGCATATATTTAATATTCTCTGTTAAGCAGCAGGTTATTTCAAGACAACCTGCTGATTTGAAGTAATGGGATGATACAAAAGTATAGCAATTATAGGTGTACTATCTGCAGAAATTGCCAGTCCCTGTATTTCAGCTCATTATCTACAAGCTTCTTCAAAGGACCAAATGAGTCTCCATCACTTGCTCCTGGGGAGTGAAGCTGTTGCGATTTGATTTTGGAATGATATCTCCAGAAGTATAAAATACTTGTATTTTGAAATGGAGATACTTACTCTCTCACAGATCTGCCTGGTGACACTCTCTGCTTATCTTAAGTGTACATTCAGTATGAATCACTTAGGAAATCTGAACCAGCAGAAAGCAAGATCCTTTCTGCTCACTTGTTAGTTAAATGCAAATACAGAGCATAATTAGGGTCTTGTTTCTGGGATATAAGAGTATGCGTATTTGAATAAAGAAGTGTCATAACACAAAATAGCGTCAGACATAATAAAGTAGACTTTGGAACCACATTGTTTGAGGTGAACTCTACCTATGCCGCCAACTAGCCGTGTGACATTGATCAAGTTATTTTTCTCCTCTTCAGTAAAATAGGAAAAGCGCCTGTGGTCAATTGTATTATTCTTTCAAATTATTTTCTGCTTTCACAAGAAGCTCATACAACACCTCCTGGTGTCATAGTGCTTTCAGACCCCCTCCACGTGGGAGGAATACACACCACTACACCACTGACATCAGAATTAATCATGTGACTTGCCTTTGGCCAATCAAATGTGAATGGGTGGAATGCACCACTCCACAGCAGAAGCTTTATGAATCATGAAGTTCTGCCTTCACCTACCCCACTCTTGCACTAGGACAGCATGTTTCAGATGGAAGTTGATGTTTAAACCTGAATCTTAGAGTTAAGAAGTTGTGAAAAATAGAGCTGCAGCCAACCCACAGACAGTACATACATGAGCAAAATATCAATCGCCCTTTTGTAAGCTACTAAGATATTGATGGTAATGGAGAATTGCACATAACCTAGCAAATCTGTATAACAGTAGTATCTACTTCATGTTCTTATTTGAGTAAGGCTCAGAGAAAGCAGTCAATAATAAGCCAGGTACACAGAAGTACAGAAATATGTTTTGTTATTATTATTACTGTTATATTTTAGAAATCCAAGGAGTGACAGTGTAAGAAATGATCACACATTAGATTTTAAAGGTGTAAGAAATAAATTCTGTTTCACTGGTTGTAATATACTCTCCTAAGTCTAGGAATGACGGGTATGATTTTCCAAATTCTATTGGGGAATAACAATAGAAACTGACTTTTGGAGGTGTGAGTTTTCAAATACTCATGAGATTTATTCATTCAAAAGAATCAGATAATCTCCCAAATCTTTCATATTTCAGACAACACTGCCACTGCCTCTTCCTCCCCAACAACAAAACCAGTGAATGCATTATTTCCAGGGCTGTGTTCATTCTTTGTACTCTCAAATATGTTTAACAAGATTTCATTTGGAATAGGATAAAAGTAGCTTTCAATAATGATTCTTTAATAGTAAAAATTAACTTTAAAATGATTTGCTGCACTATTCATGTAACAAGCAGGAACACAAGGGGATAAAGAAATTGTTTGAGAAAGTCACAATAATGCCCTGTTCTGCCACGAAATTCTGGTCCTATCCCATGAACTCTCATCTATTTGAAATTGAAGTGGCCACACGTCTTCTGAACTTCAAGAGACTCTAATTTAAGTACAAGTGATAATTCCTGTGCCACTGTGTTTTTATTCATTGTTCTATAATTTAGTATGTATCACTCTAAGTAGATCATTAGATCCTTATGAGCAGGAATTGATCCTCTACTTCTATGTATCTACCATTGGCCCTAGATGACTGGTCAAATTAAGTCATTTGTTTAATTTTACCCTATCCATTAACAGATTACAGTCAACCCTCTGTATCTGCAAGTTCTAGATCTGCAGATTCAACCAACTGCAGATCAAAACTATTCAAAAAAAATCCAGGAAATTCCAAAAAGCAAAACTTAAAGTTGCCTCCCACAGAAACTATTTACATATCACTCACATTATATTCGGTGTTATAAGTAATCTAGAGATGATTTAAAGTATACAGGAGGATGTGCATAAGTTATATGAAAACACTACACCATTTTGTAGAAGGAACTTGGGCATCCGAGGAGTTTGGCATCCTAGGGGGGTCCTGGAACCAATCCCTTGTGAGAAACTACTGTCCTGTATACGGAATGTTAACGTAGAGCAACTAAGAAGAAAAGTATTTTATTTCCTCATTCTTACGGCTTGCTTGGTTCCACCCGTTTCCAAAATCCATCAGCCCAACTCCTTTGATGGTCTCCTTATGAAGGAGGAATTTCTAGATTCTCAAATGTAGAAACTTGCTTTTGGTAGCATTGTCCTTCTACAATGTTCATTCTAGAACTCAATAATAAGTCAAATAAATATTTCATTTGCAAAGGAGCACTTATTTAAATGTTTATAATCAATGTAAAAGTAACTTTAGAGATATAATTGATCTGGTAATGTCAAATGCCAGCTGAAATTTCTGTCTTGCCCTGATTGCCATTTAGAAATTAGGAGTACAAATCAACTGAACTTTTCCAGGGTCAATTGTGCTTTTAAAAGATTTTTATTTATTATTAATATGTGTTGAGTACCAGTGATACATGAAACATTACAGGAGAGCTAAATTTATATATAATGACTATTTGATTATGAAACTACATAAAAGAGACTGACTATAATGTTGCTGTTCCTCATATCTATAAAATAATTATTTTGCTCCAAACAGTACATTAGGTGCATGCATTTCCTCATTTAACCAATGCAATGACTCAATATAGTAAGTATAATTATAAATCCAGAATTATGAAGGGGTTAAAGAGCCTTAAGTGTCTTTATCAACGCCACAGAGCTAGGACTTGGCAGTCAACAGAAGATAGGTTTATATCATTGAAAACGAGTTTATATCACTGCAAATTCTGAGTTTTAAGTGTTACAATATTTGCCTTCTTTTACTTCATCCGTATAATATTGAGTAGAAAACAGGCTTTCACTTTTGTTTTGGTTTTAGGATGAAAGTAATGCATGTTCATTAAAGAAATATGTGAAAAGTGTGGAATAGCATAAATGAACTGACGAAAGAAAATATATAATGCCAGCAGCTTATTTTCCTTAGTCTTTTTTCAGTGCTTTATGTTGGCGTTCAGATCAATACGCACGTGCGCGCACACACACACACACACACACACACACACACACAATCTGTAACACTGTATGTCAAAGCTTTCACTTAATATTATGGCATAAGCAGTTTTTAAATCATTGACTATCCTCATAAAATACCGGTAATTTGATGCATAAGAACTTCATCATGTAATTATACACAATAAATATCGTGTTATTGGTACATTTAAGTGTGTTTTCTATCTTGAAAAAAGGAAGATTCACTGACATTACAAGTGTGTGGGATTTAGGCGTCTGCTCATTTTTTCAGAATGCTGTGAATACTAGGTCAAAAGGAATGAACACTTTTAAATCTCTAGACAGCTCTTGAAAAATTTGCATTTTTAAAGATACATGGAATATCATTTATAAGTAAAAGATACAAAGAGATACAAAGGAGTTCAGGGTAACTTTTACTAGAGAAATGTTAGAGCTAATACAGAGGAAGAAATCTTCAGTGGGATCTTTGAGGATAAGAATTTCTATATAAAAATAATTCTATAAATACTTATTAAGTACCTCTCATAAGCAAGCCATTGCATTATGCAGTTATTGGTCTTTTTACTCAGTCATCTGCCTTTTGTCAATCATGTTATCCTTCTGTGAGAAGATTTTCATTTGTTAGATGGTTTGTTTTTTGCTATTTTGAAATTGCTATTCATGTGGTCATTAATTCAATATATATTCCAGTGTGAATTACATGGCAGGTATCATTCTAGATGCTGGAACATAGTGAACAAAACAAAACTAACAAAAAATATCTGGCCTGCGTGTTGCTTATATTCCACTGATAATGGAACCCTTGACCAGATGGGAAGGAGCAAACATTTGTGTTAGTGAAGTTATAAGTTCTTGGGTTTATATACCTTCTCCTAATATTTTCTTCAAGTGATTTAAAATAGTAAATAAAATGTACAGTGCCCATGGTAACCTTATCAGGTAAAAGGATGAGAAAGGAGATCCAAGAAACAGTGCGTCATGGGACAAAGGTATAAATGGCACATGGTTTTCAGGTAACAATAAACTATAGGGTTTGAGAAAATGTAATCATACACTACACACTGATACTGGATATGGTAGCTTGGTACAGACTCTAAAATTTTATAAGGGAAGGGAATTATTAGATTTTTGTTCTAGAAAGGTAATTTTGGTGACTAGGGGGAGAGAAGTTATGAGTAAGCAAGGGGTAAGACCATAGGTGTCAGACTAGGAAGACATTATTCAACTGCCACTAAAGTCAAAGTGTAACTTGATGGTTCTGAATTAAGACCATGGCTGTGGAAATGGAGAATGAAGAGGTAATCAGAAGAAAATCAATATTTGGTAAAAGAAGCACTTGAAAACGTGTTTCAAGATATTTTGAGATATTGCTGTACTTCTGTGTCAGAGGTTTTCTCAGTTCTTGGCAGTCCCTCACCCTCCTGTGAGGGACTAGTACATCCTTCTGTGCCAAGTGCCAAGGGCATGGTATGGTACTGGAGCCAGAGGAACTTTATTTGAAATATTGTCCTCTCATTTACTAAATTTGTGACTGTTTGACTCTATTGCACAGTTTACTGAGCCTTTGCTTCAGAATCGAAAAGTAGAGAAATAATTATGCCATACTCACAAGTACTTTAGGTATATTAAAACATATTATACGTACGAAATAATTTATAATGTATAAATTGCTATATACAATTCTACTGAGTATAGAAGAAAATAAATTTATACATAGGCCAACTTTTTATTTATTCCTATTAATAAATTATCCTGATACTTATCCTCTGTCTATAAATGTATTCAGAATTATTTAAAACATTTTTGGGGTCTGTTTTGTGGATTTTATGGTGTAAGTGTCTCAACTCCAATATGGCAAATGTGAGGAAGTAAATAAATTCATTTTTTAAGGATTATTGCATTTTTCTGCCCCCCGGCTGACCTATGACATAATTATAGTTTAGATAACTAAAACCAGTGCCTATGTTTTGTGTCTACTTCTCTGTTTCTAATTAAACATTTTGTCTATCTAAGTGTCACTGTGGAAGGCAATAAATTAATTCCTTCAGATATGTTTCCAACTGATATTGAATAATATGGCATTCCATTTTATTTGCTTTTAATGTTGTCACTTTCATAGTGAATACAAGAAGTGATGACAGGGTGTCAGGGAAGGCATTTTTGGACAATGGGTTGCTTCCTTCTAATCCACATAAGTGGAAAGAAGAAAATGCCACACAGTTGCAGGGTTTCAATTATTGGTGAAGATTTCTGCATAATTCAGTTGCCTACATAAATTTTCCCTAACGTTTCCAAGATAAAATAATAAATATTGTGTATGTTTATCGCTTTATGGTCAAAATAGAGTTATTTCAAAACAATAGAGTTTAAACAAAAAAGCCGTTGAATCTGGACATGCGGGGACACCAGCCGGGAGCCGGGCCGGTCTGGGGCGAGCGGAGGGGACCGCGAGGCTCCCACGGGCAGGCATGCAGTGCACCGGAGCGTCAAGCCGCCCGTCCTCCCCGCGCCCCGCACCGTCGCCCTCGCACCGCCCAGTCGGCGCCCCGCGGTTCCCGGGGCGCAACGAGGCCACGCCGCCGCCCGCCGCCCCCGCCAGCGCAGACCCCCGCCCTCGGGGCCTCGAGCACGCCGGGCACGCCGGAGAGCACGGACGGCCCCGCGGGTACGGAGAAGCGGCGGCTCCTGGGACCCGGCCGCCTGACGTACCTGCGGCGGCCTCACGCTCGGGTCCGCCCGGTCCGGGATAACGGCGCCTCCGCGGCGAACACGCCTGGATCTCCATGCGGGGTGTTTACTCCCAACGCTCGCGATCCGGGCGGGGAGACCAACGGCCTGGAGCGCCGGCCCCGCCGGCCGTGCGTGCCCTGCGTGCGCGCTCTGGACGCCGGGGGGCCCAACTTAACTTTTTTTTTTTTTTTTTTTTTAAATTGCCACAGGCCAAGAGCCATGGCTCTCAGGGGGCTCATCTTTTTTTTTTTTTTTTTTTTTTTTAATTTTATTTATTTATTTATTTATTTGTTTATTTATGGCTGTGTTTGGTCTTCGTTTCTGTGCGAGGGCTTTCTCTAGTTGTGGCAAGCGGGGGCCACTCTTCATCGCGGTGCGCGGGCCTCTCACTATCGCGGCCTCTCTTGCTGCGGGGCACAGGCTCCAGACGCGCAGGCTCAGTAGTTGTGGCTCACGGGCTTAGTTGCTCCGCGGCATGTGGGATCTTCCCAGACCAGGGCTCGAACCCGTGTCCCCTGCATTAGCAGGCAGATTCTCAACCCCTGCGCCACCAGGGAAGCCCCCAACTTAACTCTTAATTGGCCAAGATGGGGCTCTTTTGACATTCCTAAACTGTTTTTTTTTTTTTTTTTTTTTGCATACACAGCTAGGAAAAAAAAAAAAAGCTGGCTTGATGAAATATCTTTTCAAAATTCTGACCCTAAGGGAACAAAAGTACTCCTAGGAGAAAGCTTCAGGTTATAACTCTTATTATGTCCTTGAAACGTAAACACAGACCACATTGCCTGAGACTACATCCTTTGCTCAATCAGTAGAACCCAAAACTGAAAAAAACAAAGGGGGGTGGGGGGTGGGAAAGAGGCATTTTTAACCTCAAGCAAGTAAATTTAACTTATTCCAACTTTTATTTACAAACTAGTGAGTTTACATTGTAATACCTGATTCACGACTAAGTTTTAAAATGAAGCTATGAGATCTCTGCTTGTGTCTGTTTACATGTCTGTGCGTACATTAGAGACATGATATATCATTACCTTCAAATGATCTTATCAAAATTAGTTTGTAAAAGAGCTCTATTTAATTGACTTAAAATAAGTGCTTAAAAATTAAGTATTTCTAAATGTAATGGAAACCAAACTGAATTTTTTAAAGGATCAGGTGATCTAAGATTATTCTTTAATGAATGAAAACAAGTTTACATTTACTGGTTTAATTAAATAGGTCTATCTTCACAGTTAACAACCTGAAGTATAAAACTTTTATTGTACCTAAGTTTACTAAACGTCAAATAAGTTCACATTATCTCTGTTACAGATTTGTCAGCAAGAAAGCCAAAATTGGGTATAATGATTTATTTGTAAATTAAGTAATATAAATGAGATAAAAGCTTTCAGATGAACTCTAAGAATAATTATGTTTTATGGTATGGCTACTTCAATTAGTTTCTCCAAATCTTTTTGATAACTTGAAATTTTAGCTTTGCTATGTTAAGTTAAATGATAGGGATTCATTGAATATCCAGATCATTTTCAAATTAGATGAAATATTGAAACATTAATTGCTAAGTAAGTCAAAGTTTACCTATTTTGTCTTATTAAAGAAAAACTAAAGATGCTTTGGTTTATTGGACACACATCTTGTACCACATTGAGGAAAGTAATTATGTTGTTAGAAAATGTATGTTTCTAGAGGTTATGGAATATACTTATAAATTTACCAATCAGGAAATGCTGGTATGACAGACAGTTCACAATTGCTTGCTTCTTGGTTTTTGCTAGAGATTGGGGTTTCAAGGGTTAAGAATTCTGACTAATGAATGTGATTGGAACTACTAAAGATAATAAGAGAAATATTTCCATGAAAGGAAAGTAGGGTGTGTGTTTTCCATAAAAGATGGTATGAGGAATGGAAATGTATTTTTGGTGAGGGAAAATAAAGTAATTTTGTCCCAAAGCTGGTTATTTCCAAATTCAAAAGAAAATAAGTGACAAACTAATGTGGCTATAGAAAGTTGTAGAAGGTGTGTGGAAAAGGAACCCTGAGAAAAGAGTTCTCGGGACTGACTAATATTGGAATGGATTTAATTAAGTGAATTTTGATATTAAAAGTCAGTTGGTGCAAAGTTTGAATTAGATTTTCTCTCTGTTAGGTGACAGAGTTTTCTTGAGGTATTGATCTGCTTTTGATAACAAATTGTAAAGTTTCTTTACTTTTTAAGCAGTCTGTTGTAACTTTCTGTATTTGCCCTTGAAATCATTTATTGTCACTTTGGTTGAGTGCATAAGTATTGTTTCATACTGACTTACGATCCTACTTAGCCAAGTGTTTTTAAAACCTTTTGATGTCTTTGACAAACTTCCTCAAATCAAATTCTAAATGAAGGTTTTTTGACCTTTAGGTAACTTTGGGATGCTTCAGAAGGCACCTGAAGCATCTCAAAGATAGAAATTAAACTTAATTAAATCCATTCCAATATTAGTAACCAACAAGGACCTACTGTATAGCACAGGGAACTCTGCTCAATATTATGTAACAAACTAAATGGGAAAAGAATTTGAAAAAGGATAGATACATGTATATGTATAACTGAATCACTTTGCTGTACACCTGAAACTATCACAACATTGTTAATCAACTATACTCCAATATAAAATACAACGTTAAAAAAATAAACTTAGTTAGGCTTATTGGGTATGTTAAATCACATGGGAAACACTGTCAAATGAGTGATGGTAAATCTTCTTAGGTTATATAGTGTGGGTAAATGATATAAACATATGTTGTAGAGATTATATGAAATTGCTAAAATTTGGATATATACTGGTTTAATGTTATTAGTCATAATTTTAGTTATTATTTTACAACTGTTGTATGTCACAAAAATAACCTTAACCCTGCAACTTTGCTTCCAGAACCACAAGAAGAAAATGACCACAGCTGCATTTTAGAAACAGATTATCTTCTTACTCCTAGGAATAATTTACAAGAAAATTCTATTGATAATGCTGGTCTACTTTGGTTTACAGATGGGTCCTACTTAAAAAATGATTGAGGGCATTACCAAGATGGATATGCAGAAACATCCACAATGGACATAACTGAAAGTTCTTTTTTACCAAAAAACAAAGTCAGCACAAGCAGAATTAATTGCTTTAACTTGAGCTCATCAACTCATCAACGAGCTAAAGGTCAGGTAGCAAATGTTTATGCTGACAGTCATTATGCCTTTGAAGTGGCACATGACTTTGGAATGCTACGGAAACATCAAGGGTTTATTAAAGCTTGATGCTATAATCAGGAAAGCTTATTAAAAAATATTAAAAAATGGAAAACAGGTTGCAGGACTATTAAGTGGTATACAACTACCAAAACAGTTGGCAATTATTAAAATACCAGTGCATTCCAAATCTGACAGTATGGAAGCTAAAGGAAATCAGCTTATTGATGAGGCAGCCAAACAGGTAGCTTTAAATACCCATTCTGTCTAGCCTTGAGAATGGTCAGCGCTCTCTGTTAACCCTGCCAACCCAGTGAAAGATTTCCATCTGCCCGCTCAAGAAATATGCCATTGAAGAAGAGAAATAGGGCAACAATAAGGGGGAATTTTGGACCTGTCACACAAATATAATTTGGAAATAATTAAACAAACAAACTATAGTGCCTGTTGGAGCTCAAATGCCATTAACCCAGCATGTACATTCTTTAACTCATTGGACACCTGAGAAAATGGTTTTATGGGGAAAACACTATGTTTGGAAAATTTCTCCCATGATGGCTCATCAAGTATATGCTTGTTTTAGTATCTACCCTAAATATAATCCCAGAAAATCACTTCATGGGTCACAAGGCCACTTTCTCTTCCTAAGGGTCCCTTCGAGGTATAGCAATTGGACTTTGTCTGAATGTCACCGTCTCAAGAATATAAATATATCTTGGTAATGATCTGTATGTTTTCACACTGACTTGAAGCTTTTCCTTGAAGAAGAGCAATGGCTATAAGGTTAAATTGCTATTTGAAAGGATAATTCTTGTTTGGGGAATTCCTTCCAAGTTACACAGTTACCAGGGAAATTATTTTACTGGACAAATAATTAAATCTATTTGTGACATATGGCCAATAATGCAGCATTTTCACTGCACTTATCACCCCCAATCTTTGGGACTGGTGGAAAGAATTAATGTCACTATCAAAACTCAATTGGCAAAACCTTCAGAAGCATTTAATCTCTCATGAGCAAAAGCTCTTCTGCTAGTGCTTCTCAAACGTAGGTCTATACATTTTGCTAAACATCAGCTGTCTCCTTTTGAAATACTAACAGGACACCCTATGTAATTAGATGAGGGAATATGTGAACCAACCTTACTCAAGGGAGATATATTACATTGTTCTCAGGGTCTTATTGAGGCACTAAAAAGAAATGCAAAGTTGGTAGCTAATTCCTTTCACAGTGAGCTCCCCAGAAACAAAGACCTTGAGGATCATGGATTACAATCTGGAGATTTTGTTAATTAGAAAACACATCAAATCAAAGACTTTTTGTAGCCATGTCAGAAAGGACCTTATTAGGTATTATTAACTAATCCATGCACTGCCAAATTAAAAGCCATAGACTGATGGATTCACATCCCTCATTTCAAAAAGGGTTTTTGCATTGGACTGGTCTGTAGAGAGGAATGCTGACCTCAGACTTAAGTCAGTGCTCAAACAGAGGAGAAAGAACACCCACACCAGGAGGAGAAGATGACAGCAGTGGTAGACAGCTGACCCAAGAATCAGAACCAGGACTGTATGACCCATCCTACTAGTTCAAATGAACTGGTTTCTAAACATCTGTCTCACTATGAAAATTGAAAGTTATTTTTTTTTAAATGAAAGTTATTGTTTTACTTCTAGCTATACTTTTGCCTCAATGCTCATTATGGAAAGAAAATTATCTGGTAAAGTTGTCACAAAGTATAGCTACTGGGGGCAATCTAACCGATTGGTTGGATCTCTCATCAAATTCCTCAGTCAATAAAAATACTGATATAAGCCCTTCATAATTTCTGTCACCGACTTTTCAGATGTTCCTAAAATTACCACTCAACTAGACTAACCTCTGTCTGGCCTTCAGGTTCAAATTCTTCAACATATTAATGGATCCATCCCTTGTCTGATACTATCCTCAGTTCTTAGAGACTGAGCACAGATTACCCCAAGGCTCCTTTGCCCCATCTCTTACTTGATGAACAAATGTCTCAAAGAGAAAAAACATGACTAAGTTATGCCAGTAACTCCCATATGTTAAATACAGTACAGATGGCTTTTGGAAAGCCTGCAAGAAAAATGATTCATGGGTTAACATTGTGTTAACTAAACTTCCAGTTAATGAGACTATCAATGAGAGCACTCTGGGAGGAATCACTTGTGCTCCCCCAGGTTTTGTCTTAGTATTGGAATTGACCCACCTTCTCAAGGATGTGCACAGAAATATCTTAATAGCTGGCAAATAGAAGGTTTATGTTTATTAGGATATTATGTTATCCCATTGTCTATACATATGGAAATAGAAGAACCTTCTTTCTCTCTTTATTACAGAGGCAATAAATCCATGTTAGCAGGATATCAAGATACTTGGTAGCAAAGTCTTTTGGGAATCTTGGTTCCTAGTGCAAGAGTATATGTAAACAGAGATATGATCAGAACTCTATCAGCTACCATCAAATAGCTGAGGGCTCTCTAAAAATCATTTCAGAACAGACAAAAAGTATAAGATAACAGGGTTGCCTTAGATTTTCCACTGGCTAAACAAGGAAGTATTTGTGCTACTGCTCACACTACTTGTTGCCCTTATATCAATACCTCTGCAGAAGAGATATACCTAGAAAAACATTCCCAAAAGATAAAATGGTTACAAGATGTAAGGCAAACTGACTCTAAGTGATCTGTTCAGTTGGCTCATCTCAGAAATAAGAATTTTTTCCCACTCTGCTTTACAGATGCTTATCATTGTCATAGTAGGTATCACTATTCTTTTCCTAGTTATAAATCTACGCATGACATGTATCACGCTTGCTTTAAATCTACTGCTGAAAGTACAAATACAATGTTTGTTCAACAGTTTGACATCACTGATAATATGTGTAGCCTATAAAATGTTTCCCTGTCAGCATATACCTCTGTGCTTGTTCACTATATCTGATTAGTTTTCCCCCCAAAATGGATAACTAGGAAAAAATACATATATATATATGTATGAAAAAGCCTGTCACTGAGGGACACGATGCACCCACTGCAGGCAGGTAGTACCACCCTGGCATCGAGGAACAAATATTTTGATCATCAAAGCTTTGTATCAAAAGATTTGCAATCAAAACATGGAAATAATGAAAGAAAATTTCACCTATTAAGGTACAGGGAAGTCATTTTGGCTTTAACCATTAAAGCGTGCATTGTCCAGAAGTAAAGAACGTCTATTTTGAAGATAGAGATAAATGCCTCCATTCCTGGGATGCAATTGCCATTATTCCTTCAATGGTAAGACTCCCTTCCCAGGTGTCAAGGCCACACTGATCCACTGTGTACATACTATTCTGTCTTTTTTTTCCCCCTTAAACCTGGAAGGAATGTACCTTCCTTGCTTTTTTTGTTCTGACAAGATATAAAACTATACTGAAAACCATGCTTCTATAGAGAAGTTCCTCACAGCTATCTGAGAGGCTGTCTTCCAGGCTGTAGTCCTCATTTTGGCTGGAATAAAACATTTCTCTATTATTATTATAGATTTTTTATTATTTCTGTCAACAGTGGGAAGGCTGAGAATACAATGTTACAGATGTCAACAGGGTTCAAATGCCAAATGTTAAGTAGCTTTCCCTTCCCTAGGGGAAATGGGAAACTATTAAGAGTTTTCACTGAACAGGTAATAAAGTATGGTTTATATTTTTAAGATTTATATTTAAAAATAAATTTTAAATTCTGACTGCAGTATAGATTGGAAGTAGACAGGCAAACAGATTAAGATGTCATTGCAATCATTCAGGTTAAGAGGAATAACTGACCTGGAATTGTGACAATTTGGGTAGAATGTAAATATAGAATCCAAAATTATCTAGGAGGTGGAGTTGACTGGAATTGGTAAGTGAATGGATGTTGGAAGAGATGAAGATGCTTAGGATAGCTGTTGGTGCCATTTAATGAAGTAAAAACCACCATAAAATAAGTTGATTTAATGAAGAAATTTGATGAATTTTATTTTGGACTGTTGAGTTTGACTGGCTTTCATGATAACCATTTGGAGGCGGCCCTAGTAAAAGAAAGATAAAGGAAGGAAAGAAAGAAGGAAGGAAGGCAAGCCAAATTCAGGTGAATATAGTTTATGACCAGTGATCAGTAAGAGATCAAGAGGTGAGATATTATGACTGGATGAATTCGAGCACTACAACAGAAAATATGGTTTAAAAATTGGGATTTAATTATTTATCATTTCAAATTCATCAATCTTGTGGATTGACAAAGGCAACCTTACCAGGATTATAAAAGAGGGTAGCATAAGTGGAGGAGAGAAGTAAGGTTTTTCTTGTAAGCCTAGGTAGGCTAGGTTGTAAATGGTGATATAGAAATTTAAGTAAATAAGAGAATTCCTCTTCAAGCCATGATAAAATAACAAAGAATAGACTTAACTTTTGACTTCAAACAACAGGAGAACTGGGCAAAATCAAACTATTGACTCCAAAACATTGGGAACGTGATGTGATACTCCTTGGCAGAAAGGAAATAAACATTATTAGCTCTACAATCACCTAAACTTTCTGGCTGGAACAATTTTCAGAAGCAGAAGAATGTGAGCAGACCCCACTCACTTTACTGAGTTAAGGAGGAAGAGATTACAGCTCCAGAGGCTGAGACAGTAGGAAATTATGGGGCAGAATTTGAATAAATGCTAGAGCTTGCTCTGAATCCAGTCTGTCTGGTTCCAGGCAGAGCCTGTGCTCTAGTTACTCTGCTCTGCTCTCTTTCTCTAGGTTACACAATATAGACCAATCTATCATTTGTCAGTTATTTCACCCCAGAAGGCCATACTTACTGCTTTCTGGTCTATTGCTCACCTCCCAAATCCAGCCCCTCATTACATCCAAATGTTTACAATTATGCACATCTTAAGCCCATTTTGGGTCAAGAGGTCTAATTTCTTATTAGGTCCACACTTCAATGATATCAAAGATTAACATCTCCAGAAGCATCCAGCTGTACCCTGCCATTAATTTACTAAAAAAGTGCATGCAAGAGAAAGGAAATTTAAGGAAACTAATATATATGATAGACCCCACAGTTCCTGAGCTCTCCTATTGGAGAGTTATTTGTGTACATCTTGGAAATGCTGCCAATAATAAGCAATTTTAGAAGGTAAGGAAGAATACGGAAACTTAGTAGTTATTGAGGAAGGGTTAAAATCAATTTAGAATTTTAATTCCATGAGTTTCATTATATATTTTATAAACTTAGGGTGTGAGATGTGTAGGAAAAACATATATTCAATGGTGTAAAGAGAAAACAATGCATTAATACAGGAACTGTGAATAACTTATTTCTAATATTTTTTATTAAAGTAGACAGGACAGAGAATTTTTATTTCATAGATAATTTCCTCGTATTTTAGAGAACTTAAAATTGAATTAGAACGGTTGACACTGTGCGAGACTCACCTTGAAGACTATTCAAAGCTTCACTTGTTACGTAATGAAAGGACAACTTCATATGATTTGAGCAGAGCTAGTCATTTAAATCCTTCCCTACTGTTCAACTTGGCTAGTCTCCATTGATATTAACCATTGACATTAATGTGTGATGGACAAAACTGAACCACAGACAGAACTAAAGACTGAGCCTGTCAAAGGATGCTCCTGAAAACTGGACATTTATGTCAGAAATGTGCTGAGAATTTTGTTCAATTGTACCACAAATGTTACTTTTACCTTATAAGGGGAGTAAAGCACAAAGTCAGAGTCTCCAGAAAAGTGAGACAGAGCTGGGTAAGGATAGAAAACTCTCACAATCAAGGGAAGGGAGCTTTTCCTCTCCAGTGAAATCCTTACTCAGGCTGGATGAAGTCACACACAGGTGATAGTTCCAATAAGGAGCTATGGGAATCTGAGGAGTATATGCCTTGCCATGTCCTTATTTATGTAATGTTCTCAGTAAATTTACTTATCATTTTGTACAGAAGAAAATGTGCTTGTTATCTTTTGGGTACCACTTCGTTGCCTCATTTTGAAAAATACTAATTGTTTCAGTAAGGCAGGCAGCATAAGCATTTATGTTCTGCTATCAAAAATTGAATTTAATATTTGTTTAATTCATTTTTATGCCTTAAATGCACATGTTCATGTTTTCTACATGTGAATATTGTGTGGCAGAAAAAGATCTGCAAACTGAATGGCTCTGGGAGATTATGAAATTTTAATGCTCTAAAATTAAGATTGGGTACATTTAGTTAAGATTGGGTGCATTTAGTTAAGTACTTTCATGAAATTACTTTTTAAAAATTAAGGTAAGTGAGATTGTTATTAACATATAAAAATAACAAAGGGGTCATAATTTTAACAAATGCTCTGTTAAATTGTGAAAACTATGCTATTATATCAGTCAACATAGCTAGTTAAATAACATGAAATATACTACATCACTAAAATTTTTTTAAACTATTTTAAGAATGATAGAATGACTTTGTAAATTTTAAATAGGAAATACAGGTGTACTTAAATGCTTATTTAATAGCCTTTTGGTAAATTTTAAAAGCCTGTCATATGAAAAGAGTATCACATAAAAACTAAAAGCATATACATTGTAATTGGACTCATTTCTGTGAATACTAGTGACAAAATCAAGCAGCTTTGTTAATTTTAGCAAACGACTTTAGTCAATAAAATGGCAATAATATTAACATATATTCAGAACATTGTCATAAAGAGAAGATAAATCAATACAAGTAAGATGTTTAACATGGAGACTAAAATAATAACATAGTTATTAAGACTAGTAAAACTAAAACTAAAAACTAATTATACAACTACCATAATTATTAGTATCATTTTTGTAAAAATCGCTAACATGTTTGTAGTTTACTGTATGCCAGTCATTGTTTTTGTGGTTTTCATATATTAATTCATTTTGTTACTATTACCTTTACTTTTCTTATCATAATATTCTGAAATTTATGGTATATTAGCAGTTTTGAAAGTTACCATAAATACAAGAAGGAAATTCTTAAAATCCCAGAGAAATAGCAGAGTCAGTAAATAATTTTCCTAATTTTGTGAAAATAACATTTACAAAACTATGTTAAACTCTATCCTATTTTTAAAGATAATGCATCATATCATTCTAAAAAGAAGTTAATCTAAATAACATTCATATTTTAGTCTATTAAATTCATTTTCCCAGTTATCTTAAGTTTTACAGCACTTTAAAAAATAAAATTTTATGAAAGATGCTGAATGTTTAGTCTCCAAAGCTATAAAATTTAGCTTCACTACCAACTTATGTGACATGTGCCATTTAGTCTTTTATTTTTATACATATTATATTTCCCCAGATGTTTTGCAATTTGCCTCTTTTCTTGAAATCAACATCATGTTTTTCTATAATAAAGATGTTTATTATCATTTTAGAAAACTTGAAATAAAGTCATAATAATGAACATTAAAATTACCCAATATATCAATCCACAACCCAGGGTTAACACTGTCAATGTGGTAGCATTATTCCTTCCAATCTTTTTTTCTATGCATCTTTACCTATATTTATATGTTTTTATGTATTATATTTGCTCTACATTACAGTAATAGGACTTTTTCACGTAGAATATTTGCTACAGATGAATTAAGAAATCCTATCCATATTTCCCAGATATCAATATAGTATGGCAGAAAAAAACCCTGCAAACTGAATGACAATGGGAAAAATGATATAGCTTGTCTATCTTTACTTTTAAATCATACTACTAATAAAATTAAGTTGATAATATCTACCATGTAAAGGTGAAGGGCTCAGTTTCTGAAGGCAGACTGCCTGGGTTTGAATCCTGGGTCTCCCATTTACCAATGTGTGACTTTGGACAAGTTACTCATAAGCCTCATTTCAAATGGGTAGAAGCATTTCAAAAATTTGTCAGATTGATGCGACAGTAAGTGAAATGATGTACGTGAAAATGGTTGGCATATTTCCTGGCATAGAGTTAAGTGTTCCATAAATGTTTTCTACTATTTTTATTACTATCATTTACAATCTAAACAGAATCAGGCTTTTTTTTTTTCTTTCTCTTTACATCACACAGAGGCAGACTTCATGTAACACTGACACTTGGTCTAATTTACATTAACCAACTCATGCAATTCCTTACTGACCAGACCAAGGGAGTGCCTTACCTACTGTACTATGCAGACTTCTATTGGGAAGCTTTACAATGCCTGCTGCTCTACTGGGAAGCTTTACAATGCCTGCTGCCCTGCTGCACCCCTCTTTTTAGAACTCTACAGAATAGCTCCAGATGGTCCCTGTATATTTTCGACAACCTTGGTCAACGTTACAGGTTTGGGAGCCTCCTTGCCTGTTTTAGATCAACTTTCAATCCATTCTGAGCCTCTATTAGTAGGCCTGTCTTCCTCCTTTCCTAGTAGATCTTCAGACTCAATGATGTTTCAAGTAACCCAGCTTAGTTCTCCTCCCTGCACCTGAAAGAGGCTAAAATGTACTCCAAACATGGATATACAAAATGCCTTTCATCTATTCACCATTGTCAGTGTATTAGTGAAAGTCCAATTTTTCATTAATATAATAAATCTGACATAAACACGGTCAATAAAAGTCTATTTCAAAACAGATTCCTTGAAGTGAAATAAATGTAAACCTCTTGCTATATACGGTAAAATTGAGTTAAAAAAAAATCTGTTGTGATACTGTATAGCCACACATCAGCAGCACATGATAAAATCTCAGTGTTCTCTCAGAGACAAGGAAAGAACTGCTTTTTTTTCATATGTCATTATGATGGGAAACATCACATCTCATTGTGCCTCACTTTAGCTTATTTTTTCTCTTCACAGAAGTAAAAATACATACACTTATATTTAAAATAATGATGAGAAAAATAATCACCTATTTATTAGTCTTACTATGAAGAATTAATATCAGCATTTGGGTGTATAACTTTCTGGAATTATTTGCACATATAGTTTTTGTTTGTTTTCCTTTTTCATAATATTGCTATGGTATTACAAACATTATTAAATGACATGAATTTTATTTCTATTAACAATTTGATTCTTTTTCCATGTCAATGTTCTTTAATTGGATTAAAGGTAACAAAAATATAGCATTTCATGCATTTCATTCATTTTTATAATAAATTTTTATTGTCCTTGTTAAGCATTTAGGGGGTTTTCAACTTACTGTTTAGACGTCACCATGATGGTCATTCTTAAAGCAATTTTGTTTATGCTCCAATGTACCCTAAGAAAAAAATTTTAAATACAATTGAAAAATTTAATAGACATTCATATTTATAAGGAAATACAAATTGCTCTCAGAAAAAACAAATAATTGCACCAATTTAATCTCCCAACACAATCTGAGCATTCAATTTTCATGTCTACTACAACAGCAGCATAATGACTCATTTTTATAGGTTCTAGTTTTGGGTTAAATTAAGTGCTTTATGCTGGTTGGGTATTTTTCCATTTAATTAGTGGGGTAGAACTTTAAAAAAATTTAATAACAATCTAATCTCTTCAGTTTATTCTCTGTTGCTACAATTTGTTGGCTGTTGTTCTTCTACTTTCGTTCATTCCACCCTCTGTTGGGATAACAGACTTTTAATTGATTTGCTTACAGTCTTTAGATATTAAAAACATTAATCTGGACTTCCCTGGTGGCACAGTGGTTAAGAATCCGCCTGCCAATGCAGGCGACAAGGGTTCGAGCCCTGGTCCGGGAAGATTCCCCATGCCATGGAGCAAATAAGCCCGTGCACCACAACTACTGAGCCTGTGCTCTAAAGCCCACGAGCCACAACTAATGAGCCCACGTGCCACAACTACTGAAGCTTCGCAGGCCTAGAGCCTGTGCTCCGCAAAAAGAGAAGCCACCGTGATGAGAAGCCCACACACCACAACGAAGAGTAGCCCCCACTCGCCACAACTAGAGAAAGCCCGGGCACAGCAACAGAGACCTAATGCAGCCAAAAATAAATTTTTAAAAAATTAATCTTTCTTCTATTACTTTGTTACATATATTCACAACTTATAATTTTCTATTTAATTGTTTTTGTAATTGACACATACTTTTAAAAAACTGAGGTAGCCAAATCTAGTTTTAAATATGTATATGCATGGATGGATAAAAATATATAATTATATATTTACATATATGCATATACACACATAATTATATGTAATTTATAAAGATATATATTTATGACATTGTCTGTATTTTAATTACATCTTTTCTAACCCCCAAATACCCAGCATCAAATATTTGTTTATTGTTAACACTTTAGATTCACCACCCTTTTTTACCATTTCTGATATCACAATAGGATCTATGCCTACTTTCTGAAAGCTATCACTTAAAAAAAATACAACAACTTCCCTGAAAGTCTGTTAATGTTAAGTTCTCTGCTCTTGTTTATTTAATAATATTTTTATTTTTCCCTCAGGTTTGATCTATGGTTAGTTGTGTGTACAGTTCTAAGCTGAGAATTATTTTCTTCCAGCATTCTTTCTAGGAAGTTGTCTAGCTTCAATTTTTGTTGTTGAAAATTCTGTTGTCATTTAATTGCTATTTCTTAGGAAATCTGAATGAATGTTACATTTTCAAATCTCTTCTTTATACTTCATTCTTCATAACTTTACCTGAATGTGTTTAGATTTATTCAACAAATGTTTATTGAGTGTCTGCTAAGTGCCAGTCACTCACTCGTCTAGGACTGTAGGATGCAACAGTTTTGGAATCATGCTGCCTCAATCTGGGGAAAGACATCATGTCCTTCATCAATTCTGGAAAAATCTCAGTTGGTATCCCTTAAGTAGGATTCCCTCTTTCACACTCCATGGCTTCCTAGCCTTTTGCTAGATATGTGTTAGACATTCTCATTCTGCATACACATCTCTCAAACTCTCTTTCAGATTCTCCCTTGCCTTGCCTCTCTGTGGTAATCCTTAAGTACGCCTTTTTGCTGCTATGAATTTTCTCTCAGGCTGAACCTGAAATATTCTTTTATAACGTTAACTTTAGACATCTCTTCTTTTTTTTAATACCGTTATTTAGAGCTATAAATTTCCATCAGAGAACTGCTTTAGTTATATCATGTAAATTTTGCTATAACTTTTTCATTTTCATTCATCTTTAAATATTTTCAAATTTCCATTTTAATTTCTTATTTGATCCACTGGCATTTAAGAGTATGTTGTTTAATTTCCATATATTTATAAGTTTCCTCCTGATAAAGACTTCTAATTTTGTAGAGGTTGGGGAATATACTTCGTATGATTTCAATGCTTCTGATTTTATTGAGGCTTTTTTTATGGCCTCACATACGATTTATCATGGAGAATGTTCCCTGTGCACTTGAAAAGAATATGTACTCTGCTTTTGCTGAGTGGAGTGTTCTGTAGATGTCTGTTTGGTTTAGTTGGTTTATTAGTGTTGTTATAGCCTCCTGTTTCCCTGTTAATCTGCCTAGTTGTTCCATCCTTATTAAAAGAGGAATATTAAAAACTCAAAACTATAATTGTTGAATTATCTATTTTTCCTTCGATTCTGTCAGTTTCATCCTAATGCATTTTGGGACTTTGTTGAATAACACATATATTTAATTTTTGTGTATATTCCTGATCAATTGACTCGACATTGTATACTGTCACTCTTTATCTCTAGTAACATTTTTTTGTTTTAAAGTTTATTTTTTCTGATACTAATAAAGCCACTTGAGCTCTCATGATTGCTCTTCACATATCTTTTTCTAGTATTTTGTTTTCAATATGTTTTTATATATGAATCTAAAGTGTCTCCCTCTAAACAGCATATAGTTGGATCTCGATTTTCTTTATAAAATCTCACAATCTTTGACTTTCAATTGTTTTATACAATCCATTCACATTTAATGTTATTATTGATATGGTTGGATTTATAGCTACCATTTTTATTTTTGTTTCTATATGGCTCATGTCTTTTTGTAGCTCTGTTCCTTTTATACTGTGTCCCTTTTTCTTAAACATATTCTAGTACAGTATTTAGTGATGTGTAATTCTATTGTTTAGTTTTTTTTAGTGGTTGTTCTATGGCTTAAAAATGGCTATTAACATCATCAAAATCTGCTTCACATTTGTACTGACTTGAATGCAGTGAAATAGGGAAACTCCGTTTCTATACAGCTCCACTCCCTCCCGCCTCTTGTGTGCTAATACTCTCATAAGTATCAGATCTATATATGTCACAAACCCACCAACATATTGTTATAATTAACACTCATATAATCTTATGCCTTTTACAGAAGCTAAGAGGAAAGCTAAATATATATATGTGTGTGTGTGTGTGTGTGTGTGTATGTAGAAAGACAGAGAGAATTTATAGTTGTTTATTAACCTTCTTCTTATCCATTTCTGTTTCTCTTCATTCTTCATGTGGACTCCAGTTACTGTCTAATTTCTTCAATACAGTTTTCTTATTTTGGTAATAATTGCATTTATTTTTATTTTTGGTAAATCTGTTTTTTTTTTTCTTCCAATTCTCCAAACACACCTTTATAAATAATGGACAGTATAAATGTTTGGAAGAGCAAATGGCAGAATTGGAGCCATTAAGCCATTTTTAGCGACACAGCTGTTTTGGGGGGTGGTTACAGAAAACACTGAAATTATCTACAATATTTTTAAGTCAATTCTCTCCTCATATCTTCCATGAAATACATTTTTTTTGCTAAATGAGGAAAAGTGCTGTGAAGGGTGTGGGGTGGGGGTAGTGAGGGCTGCTCTGACCATTCCAGGTCACAAAGAAACAGACCTGCAGTCTCTGGCAGAGCACGCATTTATTTCCAGAGTCAGCTTCAAGTAACAACATCCCTGCTTGATGTTGTTGTTGTTTATTTGGTTGTTTATTTATTTTTTTAGTGACTTGGTTAAACTGTCTCTGTGAAGTCTAATTCCCTTGCTTTGTGCTGCCTTTGATGTCCCAGTTCAGATAATTTATTTTTCCTGTTGTCATCTTTTAAACTGGCTACTTAGGGTGTCACCACTGGGTTGGCGTATGCCTCTTATTGGTCACAGGTTGTGCTTAAGCCCCTTTAGCCAGTTAGATTTTTCCTCTTTGTTGGTTATTTGTGTGACTTAGAAGCTGCTACAGGGAGTTTATATTTTTGCTTCATATTCAGACAATGACAGTTGCTTGGAGGTTTGCTCTTTGATCACTCCTGAGAAGGTGAATCCTTGAACATGTACAGTCCTACAGACTGTCAAGGATGTGTGCAATTTGATTTTTTTCTGGCTTCGTAATTGTTGCCCCTGAGTAAGAGAAGTTCATGCTTCAGCCAGTTTTCATTAGACGTTGTGCTTAAGGTCCTTGTGCCTGCGAGGCTTCTTCCCTGCATCGACGGATCTGTGTGTCGGCTGGGAAATGCTTTTGAACTAACTCATGCCCTACTCTGTTTGCTGCTCAGCGGGTTAGCCCATGCTGTGTGGCTTTCCCCAGCCCTCAGGGATCAGAGGCTCCTTGGATCCCAGTATTATTTTTCTTGGCCAACTTGGTTCTCTCTGATGAATTTCTAGCTGCTTTGTTTTTTCACTTGTTGCCACTGGCATCATGAACCTATCAGGATCCTCATACTTGTTCTCCACCAGGCCCTCGTTTCTTTTTGACAATGTCTTTGGGCATAACGTTCTTCATGCTCTGTTCCAAACAAAATCCCCTCTGGCGGAGCAGTGGATATCTTTGTACTCCTAACTTTCGTACTCCTAGCTTGCCTCTTCCCCTGGAAAGAAACTGCACCAAAACAAAGGAGCTGGGAGTGTGGGCAGCAGCTCACTTCTCCTGAGAGACACCCGTGCTTAATGAGCAGGCACTCTCGGAGTGGGGGAGGGTAGACCATCATCTCCTTAGCTTGCCCTTCTCAGCGTCAAATCTCCTCCCTGTAAGTGAGCTGAGGTAGGATCCATGGTCACCAGGATTCTTGGCCTTTGGTGCTTGGAAATGGAGCTTCTCCTCTGCTAATATGGGCTGAGTGGGAAAGGGAGCCTCCATCTTTTAGCCCAGTCCACCCAGGATAGATTTTCTGTAACAAGGGGCTGGAGTGGAGGGGTGGCATTCGATGGGGTTAAGAAGTGCGAGCAGTCTGTCACTCCAAGGGTAAAACTCTAGTCTTAGACTGGAAACTAGAGGAAGAGAGTCCCCTTCTTCTTGGCCATTGCCACCCAGACTCTCCTCCAGTAGAGAACCTGGAGGAGAGGCTGGATGACATGGGGAAGTAGAGAGGAAGCAGGTTGCAACTGACTGGCTGTACTTACCAAGATGTAGCAGATTTTTTTAAATGAATGTTTCTCCATATGCTACATGCCCTTATGTCAATTTCCTGAAAGTTAAATCATTGTAATAAAAATATATTTTTTAACTAGCTAAATAGTTGTTTTGCTGGGGAGAAAGTCTACCAGGCTTCTTACTCTATCGTTCCAGAAATCCTGCCTCAGTATCTGTCTTTTAATGTAAATATTCCACCTTGACGACACCACATCCTTGCTGGAGAATATATTTCTCGACAAGCCTATGTGAGTGATTTTAAATTCTGAAACATCAAAAATAAGATACTCACACTTTCTTGGAATCTCCTTTTTTATTAGGTCTGCGTTCCAGTTTACCTTTGAAATGACTTCTCAAGGTTCCCATCTTTATGTGGGATTCTCAACACTAATTTGCCCCAGTTGGTATGAACTCAGTACCTACTTTCCCATGCTGTACAGCAACAAATACCATATTCGTTGATTTCTGGGAGATCACTCTATTCCAAATAAAGCATCAAAGCTTCAGACAACTTTCATTTTCAGTCTCCTCTTTTCCATTACTTTCCTGAAATTCCAAGTATTGATTTAAAAAGGATGTTTATTGTAATACGTCCATCATTTTATGTTTTGTTGTCTGAGGATTTTCTTATTATCCAATGCTTTATTCAAATTATATAATCCTCCATTAATCAGCATAACAAAGCAGTTATATAGTTAAAATATATAGTGTGTGGTAAGTCATTATATGATTATATTATACTCGAAAATGTGAAAAAATATATTTACCCAGTTATTCTCTTTTCAATAATTAATGATTAAGTCAGTGATTAGTTTTTGGTATTTTATTTTAGTAAAGTAGTAAAACTAAAAAATCTGTAATATTTACTTAATTCATAAGTGTATTAGAGTAATTATAAGTCTCCATTTTATATTTTAAACAGCATAAACATACATTTTACGGTTTATAAGTTTCATGAAAAAAAAAATACAATTTTAATTTTCTTTTACCAAAATTCTTTTACCCATATATCAGAGTCGCAAAAAACTCAATTTCTCCATGTATAAGTACATACGCAATTCTGGTTTTAAATTAAGTTTACCTTTTAGTACACCCTCAATGAGGTGTACACCCTCAAGTTTACCTTTTAATACACCCGCCCATACATACCCACTTCCTCTTCATTTCCTCTTCCTATTAGAAAAGATCCGTATTCCGGGGCCTTAGGCATTATTTTATGGTATTCAGAAAAGGTCAGCTGGGCCCTGGTTGGCTCTCTACTGTCTTCACTGTTGATGTCTGTGATGTTGTACTGGGATAGAGAGACTGGGAGGGGCTGAGATGGGCAGTCTGTTCTCCAGCTGCTTCAGGCTCACTGCTGACGCTTTCACGCTGAGACTCAGCCCACACCTTTATGTGGCTTGGGCTCTCAATACCAGCGAATTAGCTATGTCTTCAACCACTTTACACTGTTATCACCCCCTCGGAAAGCAAAACAGACACCTGTCCATTCTCAGTCCCTTCCAAACTGCAGTCTAGTGTGCAGGAACATATGGATTCGCCCCCAGGGCCCACAGGAGAAAGAAACTCAACAGGGGTGTAAAAAGCAGTTATTTCAAGTCCTTTCTCAGCCTCAGCTTAGACCTTCTTAACACACCATTCCACTCAAGGCTGGCTTCATGGGTGTACCACCTGTGCAGTTGCCCGGGGTCCCAGGCTCAGAAGAGCCTCTCACTTGGTCTAGTGTTCTGTTGTCTCCATCTTGAAATCCTTTATGATTTTTGAATAAGGAGCCTTACATTTTTATTTTGAACTGGGCCTCACAAATTATGTAGCTGGTGCTGAGTCTACTTGCAGCTGGACTATGTCGTTGAAAGTCCTCAGGAAAGCCATCTTCTTCTAGAGAGCAAGATAAAAAGTAATGACTACCCTCATGTTTTTAGTCCCCTAATTTTTTCCCAGGAGTTCTTTTACCATGAATGTGGAAAATGTTCCAATCTGGTTCGAAATTATCTTTTATATCTTCAGCCTCTTCTATTCTCCTCTGTAAATGCTTTCAGGCCTCCCAGTTCTTGAAAGGATTTGTTTAATCTCTGTCACTGGGGAACTGTTCTTAACATTTGGTGGCATTTACAACTTCTGGCTGTAATCATCCTGTTTGCACCCCTGCCCCAATGCCCACTCACCCACACACACATACACATTCAAACACGCTTGAATACACACAGTGAAATCCACTGACTCACAAAAAAACTTTTAAAAAAACCTAGAAAAGTGTTAGTTTTATCACTATTATGTTCTCTTTTTAAAAAATTGAAATAATATGTCTTCTTTTGATCTCCTACATTAAATGCCATCAGAATTGTTAAATTGAGAATATGCTTTTTAAAAAAAATCAATTCAAGCTCTGAGAACTTGATTGATGAGTAAAGTCTCCTAGTGTTACTCTCCTAGGGGAGAAATCTTAATCTACCTTATAATGCTAGAATGTCACTGATCTTCTATATTGAAAGCTGCCACATCTTTCTAAAGCATAGAATGATCCCAATGATTTGACAATATTTTCCCTTTTTGTCAGACCCTGTACTGTTTTGAAGATGAGATGTCAGGGAGACTGTGCTGCAGAAATTTCTCCATGCCTGCTCCTCTAACCCTACACAGGCCACTCTCTAGTTTATACTGTGCTTGGGGAGATCTCCCTTATATCAGTACCTGTTTTAATTTTCTATTGCTGCTGTAAGAAATTATTATAAAATGTATGGCTTAAAACAACACAAATTTATTACCATACAGGTCTGGAGGTCAGATGTCCAAAATGTGTCTTATTTGGCTAAAACCAAGGTGTCCTCAAATCTGCATTCATTTTTAGAGGCTCTAGGAGAGAATCCATTTTCTTACCTTTTCCAGCTTCTAGAGGCTGCCCAGAATCTATGAATCATGCTCCCCTCCCATCTTGAAAGCCAGCAATGGCTGGTCAAGTCTCTCTCTCATTGCATTACTTTGATACTGATTCTCCTACTTCCCTGGTCCATCTTTTGAGAACTCTTGTGATCACATTGTATTCAATCAGATAATCCAAGGTAATCCTCCTATTTTAAGGCCAGTTGGTTTACAACCTTAATTTCATTTTCAGCTTTAATCCCCTCATGCCATGTAACGTAACATATTCACAGGTTCTAGGAATTGAGGTGGAATCCTTTGAGGAGGGCATTACTCTGCCTACCATAGTACTTTCATTTTTCACATAATTTCCTGAAGCTAAACATTAGGATTGAATTAAAATTGGGGAATGGATAAGTCCTAGTTTTCATACCACCTAGGTGAGGGTCCTATTAAAAAATCAGTACCTTTTTTTTTTTTTCTTATTGGCCGTGCCCTGCGGCATGTGGGATCTTAGTTCCCCAACCAGGGATTGAACCCATGCCCCCTGCAATGGAAGCGTGGAGTATTAACCACTGGACCACCAGGGAAGTCCCCAAAAATCAGTACTTTTACGATAAAGGGTGGGCAGCCAAGTGGTACAACATATCACCTTTAGATATTTACGTTAACACTCATGTATGTTTCAGAACTACAGTATTCAGGAATTCAAATTTTTCTAGTCTTGATTAATATTTCAAGAATAATATTTCAAGAATTGATATTTTTATACTAGAGAATGTCAATTTTAGTTGATGATACTTTGCTTTAATTATAGTCATCTATAGTCGGATGAAATTTTTATAAATTACCTTTTTCAGAGTGGAAAGCCAAATGTAAATATTAGAAAAGAAAATGTGAAAAAAAGGTGACATAGAAAGTTAACACTGGATGCATTTAGATGGGAAAATGGTGGTGAGTCATATATATAACACATTCTTTTTTCTCAAATATTTATATCCTTAGATTATGTGACACAGAAAGAAAAATGAATGATCATGTTGTTTCTACTTCTTGCCTCAGGAAATCTCATTAAATCCCCATATATACCCAATTTTTACTAAAGGCAATAATTCTACAAATCTTTGAAACAATCTCAGGCAAAATTAATTAAAATCAAGAACTCCTTCCCTATCTCCTTAAGTGATTATTTGTGTTCTAATAAATGTCTGATAAATGCTTTAGGCAGGCTTTAGAGATAACTGTTTGTGTGTGTGTGTGTGTATTTCAGATAGGCATATTCAGGAGATGATTTGAAAATTTTTTGTCATTTTAAATTTTAATATTGACATGTCCAAAGGAATAAATGTCAGGCAACTGCTCTAATTTCATAATCTTGCTTGCTTTTTTTTTTTAACAAATAGATTTGCACTTGTAAAGATTTGCATAGGTAGAAGGAGGAAGATGATAATGTGCCTAAAATATATTTTATATATATGTATATGTATGTATGTCATGGTAAATGCTGTTGTTAACTACTATATTAGTCAGTAGGTCAGCTGGTGTAGCTCTTCTTCTGCCTCCATTTTGACAAGCGTTGCTCTGCTTTATGTATCTTTTCCCTTTCCAATGAGCTGGGGCTAGTCAGGGTGGGCATGCTTTTCTAAGGGCAATGATAGAAGATGGAGTGGGCACAGTAAACTTCACAAGCGCATTTCAAGTCTCTACTTGAATCAGTTGCTAACATTTTATTGGTCAAAGCAAGTCACATGGCTGGCCCCCAAATCAAGAGAGAGCAAGTTCACTACTTCTGAATTACTAAAGGAACTGCAAAGTTTCATGGCAAAGAACATGCATAGAGAAAAGAATAAAAAATTGCAGCCAATAATTTATTATAACCCAAGTTCATTTTTTCTCTTTACTACCACAGATAAAGAATTTGGTGATGATTGAATTATTACTATATAGTCAAAAACAAAATGTTTCATTGAGAGATACTTCTATTGATGACAGCTGCCGGTCAGATTCAGTATTCCTTAAAAAGACACATCTGGTTTTCAAAATAATTTTTGTGGGAGGATAATAATAACTATGGAAAATCATTGAGCAATTTCTGTACATCAAGTAATTTATTAAGTGCTTCAGATTGGTTGTGAAATTTAACCTCTTTAATGACCTTAGGTATTCTCCATAAGATATAGATTCTGAGGCTTATATATTTACTTGCCCAGTGATACCCAGTTATTATATATTAGTGCTGAAATATAAATCCATGTCTTCATTGATGGCTGAATATTTACAATAATATTTTAAAATATTTTACCTAAAATATTTCCACAATATATTATTTCTGCTTTGTGAGTTATATACTTTTTATTCTGTTCTGTTGTTCTCTCTCTTATTTGTGTAGAGAAGAAGGGAAGGAAAAGTAGAATATAATGGAAGATCTTATGATAATTCCCCTCCCAAATACACCTGGCCATCAGTCCAGTGAGGAATAGATATAGATTATTGCTTGAAAAATTAACTCTGGAAATATGCAGGCGTGCCTTTTGTTTAATGTGAGAGCTACTTGATACATCTCCATGTGTAATGTAATCATTCAAAAGGTTTTTTTTTAAAACGTCTTGCACTTTAGGTATAGTACACAGGTCAAATATATTTCAAGAAAAACTATTATTTTGCTTTTTTTTGTTTTGTTTTATCCATTTTTCATTTTTCCATATCAGATATTCACATTTATAATAATATTAATTTTGTAATTCAATATTTTTATTAAAATAGATGATATTTATTTATTGTTTAATATGTGCCAGGCACTCTTCTAAGAGCATTGCATGTTAGCTTTTGTGTGCTTCACAGCAAATGTATGTGTTATAATGGCAAAACTTAAGCGCGTGGGAATTAAGTAATTTTTTGGAGTTTCCCCACTGGAAAGTGACATAGCATGGTTTCAGATGCAGATAGTTGAATTCTACAGTTCAAGATATTAACTGTTGCACAATATAACCCTTTTAGAACATAATAAAACTTTGCAAAAATGACAGGGTTCTCAACTCCATCATCTTCTACTAGTTGCCAGATGAAAGCATGGGATATTATATACATTCCTGATATTTTTTTCAGATTATTTAGTTAAATTATATCAAATATGTCAAAAGTTTTAAGTGGTAGAAATTCCTGACATATATTTAGTGAGTACTTTTGAGCTATTTAATTGGTAACAGTGAGTGTTAAAACGACATTTCTGAAATGTGAAGAAATCTGTATTATTTTTAAAAGGTGCTTTAAAACCCTAAGTAGGAGATGAGTTTGGATGGCCACTTACATGCGTCCAGTGTTAATTGCTATTCTTGCTGAGATTTCAGACATGCTCAGATACTATATAAAACTCCTATCAAGTATGACATAGATTACCTCCCAGAAGCTGAGGGCAAAGGCCAGATCTCTCTTTGAGAAAGGCCAAATTTTTTACTACACGCATAGGAAAGACTGAAATAATTTCCATTTGTCCATGTTGCCATACTTTCTCCTTTCCCAGTCTGGGTAGTTATCTTATACTATGCACCTTATTACACTACATATTTTATTCTGTATAATATTTTAAAAATTGAAGTAATGAAAGTTTTGGTCATTTTTACCTGTAATGAAAATATTTGAATTTTTGCAAGGATTAAAGTGTATCCTTACTGTTGTCTCTATTTTGTTTTTGTGGTAACCATAAGATTACCCTGATGAAAATAATAAGCAATTTTAAGTAATTTAATCTTACAAAAACACATTTCAACATTCCAAGCAGAAATTTACCATAAAGCAAAATACTGAAATGTCTGCTTCTATAACTCACATTTTTTTCTCTTTTAAATTAAGAAAACCAAAATTTCCCAAATACACAATCGTATGTACATGTATATGTATATATCTGTATGTATGCATATATATATACTTATAAAAGTATAAGTACATACACATAAATGCGTATACATACATGCATAATGCATACATATACATATTTCATACATATATATGAAACGTAATATGTAAGGTCTTTTAGTTTTTTGCATCTCAGCTCAGAAATTGGGACCATGCAAATAGTTTAAAACCTGGTTCTTTTTCCTCTTCAACTTTTTATTCTCAGAAAAAAATCTGTTTTAAATACCCAAAAATCTGTTTTAAATACCTGATCTATATCCTTGGCATATTTTCTGTGATTATGTTGTTGTACGGCCAATTTCCAGGACAGTAGAATAGACATGTTTGGTTTTTTTTTCTTTTAAGTGCTAAAATTTAAAATTACTGGTTTAAAACAGTAATCACATTTTGGCTTTGTCAAATTAGTGAGCAGCTTCAAATTGATAAATGCCACAACTTTTGAGTTTTTTCATACTGAAAACATGTCTCTTTCTGCCTACAACTTTACTCCTGAAGCATTCATGTTTGAAAGAAAAGCTTCAGAAAATCAGGAGTGTGTGTGTGATGTGTGTGTATACAGGTGTGTGTGTGTGTTTGTGTGCGCGCATTTACATTTCTTTCCAAAGGGTAGGCTTATGTCTCAATTAATTGTTTTAAATTTTGTGCTTGAAATATAGGAATGCAGTTTTTGCAAACAGATACCTAGCTCTAAATCTCTGAAAAGCCCATGTGTCTTTTATTTTTAAAAAACCCAAATCAGTTTATAATACCTTTGATCATACCACACTGCTAAAGGTCAAAGCACTTTTACAGAAATATGGACACTTTAATGTCAAGTCAGAAAGAGGCACTCTCCCACAGTAAAAAAGAGTTACTAACAGGTAAAATAACTCCCGCACAGGCCTTGAAATGTTATCCTTATGATCATCCATCCTTTAATTAATGAGTTTATTTTTTGAAGACTTCTGTACAGAGATGGCCAGATCCCTGGACAGTTGGTGAAATTTTTAGATCCCTTTTCATCTATCATCACATCCTAAAACACTGTTGAATAAGGATTTTTCTTTTATCTTAAGCAGTCTTCATTTTTAAGATAAAATGAGGACTCCCTCAATTAATTTTTGCTCTAAGAAATCTGTTAGGGAACAACATGAGAAATTCTTTTCAGTGAAGTTGATTGATTTCACTAAACTGTCATAGTCCTGTTAATTTTAAGTGTGGGTCAGCTCTACCTGTAAGCCCCCATGAGGTGCTGCGCTCCATTACAAGGCAAGGAGGGGGAGGACTCAAAACTTTTCAGTCTCACAGGCTGTTCTTTCTTGCTCCAGGAGGTGATGGAGAGGGAGAAGAATGGGCTAGCAGGCAAGCACGACAAGAGTTCTCTACCTGTAAGTCATTCTGGAACCCGAGGAGATGCAACTCAACCCTCTTCATCAGCAAAATGAGATGGATAGGAGTTGACTATTGGAGAAATGGTAAGTATATCTCTCACTGAATGTTGTACCTATAACCTCCAGAGCTCCAGCCTGCTCTCAAGAATATGACCCTGTGCTCTGTGCCCACAAGTTGATGGAATTTTATGATCTTTCTCCATTGACTTCCCCTATATTTTTCAACAATTTATATTAGGTACCTCCCAAAAGCACAGGTAGCTTCTATTTTTTGTTGTTCTTTGAAAATAATTAACAAATTATACATTTTAGGGAACCGAGAGATTAAAAAAAAAATTGAAATGCTTATTCTGTATTCAAAATACTTGTATTATGTAATTTTAACACACTGACTTTAGTCTTTTTTGGGAAGGTGAGACATTTTTTATGTAACCATGTGAAATTTCGGATACCTACCTAAGGGGGGGGGGGGCAGGTGACGCCTGGTTTTGTCTACTACCTGCAGTATGCTGCAGAAGTACTACAGTCTACACGTTTCTAACCGTTCCTGGATCAGAAATCATGGGCAGTAATGACATCTTTTTATAGCTTTTGAAATGGCTTCTGCCTTAATAATAACTTGAAACATTAAACAGATAAGTTTTATAAATATCTCACAAGAGAGTTCTAAGCATTACATATTCCATACAAGAATAAGTAAAATATATCTTTTTGAGAAAGGTGAGCAATGATATTTGTGTGACTTTCTTGAGACCAATAATTAACTCTCAATTTATTTACTTTTATTGTACGCTTTATATGCAAAAAGAGGACAGAATTATGTGGTGATTATGGAATCTTAAGGGACTTCAGGCCTATACATGGGAATAGTCTAAGCTTAATTTCTCTTTTATTTTTCTTAAAATGTTTTACAGGGAATTAAGAATACATTGATAAGGAAAACATAAAAATGTTCTTTGGTGCATGCTAATAATGATATAAAGTCATCTCACTTGCCTGGGAGAAATGTTTTATTCAGACAGAAAGTAAACGTTTATCTAAAATATATCATGTTTAGAAATGGATTGGATATAGAAGTAGCAAATTTACATTTCTATAAGTGGTCCATATGAAGTCCCAATACTTACCTCTATGGTGCGTTGCTGGGTTAACAAGAAACACACTCAGTCAAAAGTAGTGTTCATTGAGAACTTTATTATCAACTATGCAACTTGCCTTATTGTGATGAATCTTGCATGAGAATCTTACTGGCAATAGACATGTAATGATCATCTGGTCCAAATAGTCAATTACTGCACTAGATGGAAGAGGTTTTGTTTTTTCAACCCAGAAAGTTATAAACATATAAAATGCATCTACTGAGATTTAAATGAACCTGTATTCTGAATAAAAGCTATACAGCTGGCCAAAATAATTAGATGTAATAAAATAAAAAGGCTATACTGAGCCTTCTGATGTTAATCTCTAGCTTTCTTTAGTTAAAGAACCGGTATTAATCAGAGTGCCTAAGGAAATGACATTAGTCCAATAAATATTTTTTTTTGGCATCCAATTTTCGTATATTCAATGAGGTCTTATTTTCATACAAAATATTTTTCCCTGGACTTTTGTACTAAACTTTATTTTACACACACTTGTTCCAAGCGCATTCTTAAATATCTGTTCCTTAGCTTCTATTTCTATAAAAATCTTCATTTCCCTCTAGAATGGTCTCTGGAAGTATGTGAAGTTTGGGTTCTCTGTTTTCTTCCTTATTGCTATTTTTCTTTATTTGTCTTCTTTCTAATCACTACACAATATTTCTTGTTTTCTAGCATGGAAGAAATTCAGTATTCTTTTGTGAATAGAGAGGGGGTTTTGGGGGGCTTTAGATACTTTCTATAAAAAGAGTTAGTCTTCCTACTGAATAAGCTAACAAATGACCCCTCCATTATGCAGACCACTATCTTTCTATTATCGCAGTATTAAATTGAAATCACTCTATGGTAACACGCAAGTACCAATATATATTAAGAAACTAATACTGTAAGCTTGAGCCAGAGAATACCCTGCCTTGGGCCCTGGGCTTTAGAGGGCTTCACCATGGCTGTTGCTCTGGCCATCTTCCTCCCCATAGGAAAAGGAACTTAACAAGGCTAAGGGGATGGGGCTAATTGGAGCTGATGACATCCACTTTACCCCCACCTTTTAGATCATGCTGTGGTACATTGAGACTTAGAATTCTGTCCCCAGAGGGCTCTGAGGCTGCTTCCAGGACCCACGTTCCTCTCCTTCAGCTCTGTCTTTTGTGTGAGCTACATGTACAATGTACAAAACTAGAGACCATAGTGGCCAATAAGAAGCTTTCTGCAGGAGGAATGGTGGTAGACTGAGCTTGGACAGGTCAGCTGAACTCCTGCCCACAAGGCCTCTTATGGGACAAGGTCTGGGGGCCAGCTTGCCTCATGCCCTCACAATCTGGGGTTGAACTTTGAAGATCCAAGAATTGTAGTTCAAATCTGGCTTTTATTAAGACAGCATATTTGTCAAAGTGGGAGAACAAAGCATATTTTATTTAACAGTTTAACTTGATTTATAACTTTTAAATATTGAAACATATATTATATGGGTCTTGATTATTATTCTTGCCCTGGGCCCTAAGAATGCTCAAGCCTTATTTATTTTATTAGATATAAGAAAGCAATCACATATATTCAAAAATACAAATATAAACCTCAACCTAGTCTCTACTTTGAAAATATAATAACATATTCCATTTAACATCCTATTTAGGGTGGAGCCCTTGTGACATCCCTGGTGATTCAGTTACAATTGCCTATTCAACAAGGCTCATTTTCCCTCAGGAAAAAAAAAAAAAAAAGTGTTTTGTTTACATAACAAAGCTTTATTTCTCAAAACTCCTACATTGTAAAAGTGTGGGACAGATATGTCTTACCCATATTTTTTAATCTAGGTCATATTAATAAGACCAATTTTTGGTCATAAGTAAATCTTAAAGTTTTAGTTGATTCTCACTTACAGCAATTTAGTTGTTAACCTAATACATGCTTCACATAAACACACACACACACACACACACGCACACACACACACAGTTATTTTAAATAGAAACTATAAGAAGTAAGCAGGACACATCAGGGGAATTGTAATCTGTGCTAATACCCATTTGAGTATTACTACTCATTTGAGTATTACTACTTGTGTAGGTGAACACAGTTAAAAATGTGCAAACCTTTTAAGTGTTTCTTCTGTCTAAACAGTTTGAACCTGTTTATGGATAATCAAGCTGGCGGTGTTCTGTACATGGACTTCTGTATACTTCTACCAAAGTATATCAACGTTGGCAGTTCAAATGATCTTACACATTTTTTTGTCAAGTCAGGACCTTGTTTTTTTCATTATGTTGAAGGTCTATGGTGGATTTTATGAAGGAATTGATGGATGCTTAGGTTTGGGGAAGCAAAGTCTGTAGAAAAAGCTTAAGGGTGTCTCTGATACCTTCTTTTCCCCTGGCTGTGGATCGTAACTGTTACATTCAGATGTAATCTGGAACACCCAAGTTCCTTCCTTCATAACCTGCCACCAGAGACTGAAAATCATCATGAGACACATTAATGAAGCCCAGTTACGGTCTGATAATACTGTCATTATCACATAATTAGATTGGACATTGGCCATCTCAGAGCCAATTTAAAAGAAGAAAAAAAATACTACATCTCAAGGAAATATATGAGAATAAAACACTGTGAGTAGTGCCTGAATAACGATAAAGTTTCAGAGAGAATGAGACATCTTATCACTGGCCTATTAGCAGTTTAAAATGGCAGTAATCAAATCAACCACTTCTCTCCTCCTCCCCCTATCTTTTACATATGAGTTACTGGTTAAATCTTCTACCGTCTCAAACTGGAGCAGTTATCTCAGTAATGACATATTTAGTAATGGGAGAAAAATCATAATAGCTGTGGGTAATTGTTAGGAAGAATCAACACAACTCTGAACTTTATAGGTCACGATATCTCTGTAGCTTGTGGGTATAACTGCAGTCTGAAATAGATAACCATGTCTCCCTTAGCATCTTCCTTTTTCCTATTTTTTTCTTGTGTGTGAGTTTACAAAGGTCAGATGCCAGTATGATCTAGAATAAGAGCTTTTGTGGCTGACTTTGAAAGGTTACTTTAGAGAAAATCTCATGAAGCAGCAGTACCCCAAAGTGCTGCGGGGAATGTGGCTAAAATCTTATTACTTCTTAATAGAGCTTCTAACACATTTGAAATGTAGAGTGTTGGGTTCATGCATGCGTCTGGGGGCTTTTGTCTCGATTTATTAAATAAAAATGAAGAGGCATCTCAAGGTCACATTTACACTTCTGAGGTAATGTCCACAGGATATCAAAACAATGTGAAAATCAATTCTACCATAATAGAAAAATTTGAAACACCTATTTAATGATTTACTAAAAGAATAATTGTAATGCAAAATATTTGTAATAGTGAAGGAAATGTCACAGGCCTCATTTCTCTATTGACTATGATACCATGCCATGCCTTCCAAAATCCAGAAAACTTTTATTGGCAATTTGTCCCACAAAACTATATTTTCAGGAAAACAGTGAAGTTCAGAGTCCTGCCAGAATTAAGTATTTTTGATATATTTTTCATTAATGTAGTCAACAATATAAGCTGAATGAAAAACTGGTGACTAATATAAATATCTGCATAAACCAATCCCAGATATTTTAGCTGTGAATGACTATAATTATAACTGAAGCAATATAAATATGCCTTGTTTGAATGTGACCGAGTAACATTTGATATTTCACTTTTAATGAAGAAATATATTTTTAGTAAAGCATGGACTAGTTCTATTTCTGGGACATGCTCATATTTTACATAGTGCTAGAAATTTGCTACAATTGATGTGTTTATTTTTGTTTTGTTATTTTTTGTTTGAGGTGGGAGAAGATTCTGGTCTTGGAGATGGATAGGAGCTGGACTGGGTAACCAATGGTATGTTTACTTTTAGGGCATGATGATAAAAATAAAATACATTTCTAAAATTAGGTGTTCTGTGTTCATAGTGTCAGAGAGACAAAGACAGAAAGAGACAGAGAGACACACAGAGAGACACGCAGAGAGAAAAATCTGGTAGACATACATATGTAAATGTGATCAGCTAGTAGATTTCATACAGGAAATAAAATTATACATGCTAGATTCTTTCCTCTTTTCTCTTACCCTTATCTTCATTGGGGAAACATTAAAAGTACATATAAAAAGAGGTGTTATTGTTTTTGATTATTGCAGTAAAAACACTTATAAAAGAGCTATTATTATAGGGTGTAGTTCGGGAGTTATTGGTCAGGTATTGGTATGTCTGAAAATCTCACGTTTCTGTGTATATCTATTTACTGCAGTATCCAAATTACAACAAATGTGAGTCCTAATAATCAATTAGCAGTTTTTTAAACTAAATTCTCTTCTGCAAGGCATTTCTGAGAATCCCTGCATGATATTTGCACAGTCATAATGTCTATCCAGGTGTTTGTTTGTTTCCTCTCCCAGAAAGTCTTATTTGATTGCTGCTTTAACACATTGGGGGTCAATACATATTTCCACAGAGTCACAGATTGTGTTGCGTTTCCCCATACCAACTTTTCACCAAAATTGGACATAAGTCACTTCTGCCACTGATCAGAACTTAGCCTTTACTTGGCTGCAATTTTTAACAAAACTTTTCTAGAGGCTTAAGATAGAAGTGAAGTGCAATACAGAAAGTGGCTTCCCCACGGTAAAAAAGTGATTACTCTCAGGGCCCAAAGGTCCAAGACAAATATCAGGATCCCTGGAAGTTTTCATATGTTCAAGGTCTGCTCAGTTACAATCCATCCATTTCTTTTTGGTTTGAACTGAACTCTGAGTCCTCCATTCACCAGATTCTTAATTTCTGTGTCCTGATTCCCAAAGCTTAAGCAATAAGGGGGAAAACTAACACAACACTGTAAATCAACTATACTTCAATAAAAAAAATAATGAGGGAGATCCTTTTATTATTCTATAAGGACCTTCTTTGTCGTTAGTGACAGATTTTGACTTAAAGTCTATTTTGTCTGATATAAACATAGCTACCCCTGTTTTCTTTTTTATCATTTGCGTGGGATATCTTTATTCATCCCTTCAGTTTCAGTTATCTATGTCCTCATATCTAAAATGAAGATCTTGTGTATTACCGTGCTTGTGGTAATGGTTTCACAAGGGTATGCATAATTCCAGACTTATCAAATTGTATATATTAAGTATGTTCACTTTTTCTTTTATACCAATTATATCTCAGTAAACTCTTTAAAGAATAATGGGGGAGCATATGCTCTTCCTCAAATTCAAAGCTTCTTCATTACTCTAAATGTGGGTGACAGCACAAATATCCATTTATTTCAGTGTCACACCCCCTCTCCTCTCTGCCAGGGGTTATCAGACCTCTGTGTCTGGGAGACAATATCATAGCACTGAACATAGGCTGAAATAATTAATCCTAAATAACACTATATGTGGGCCACCAGACATCTCGTCTAACTCCATATTAAAGCAATGAAACTCTGTTCTAACTCCTTGAAAGGCAATCCTCTTAAAAATAAAAGTACACAAGAGCACATGTGTTGAGACATACGCTGGCTTTATAGCTTTTGTTTTCACATATGCATGTGCATAGGTGTCCACCAATACTCGCAGACAGAAATAGGTGACTTGTTTTACATTTCTATAAATACAGTACCATTCTGCTGATTTTCCATAAAATAAATGAAGGCTCCAAGTTGAATTGATACTTTATTTGGTAGCATAATAAACAATGTGTTATGGGCTGATTTGTATCCTCATAAAATTCATATGGTGAATCCCTGACTCCCAGTGCCTCAGAGTGTGACAATATTTGAAGTCTTTAAAGAGGTAAATAAGTTAAATGGGGTCATTAAAGTAGGCCTTAGTCTAATATATCTGGTGTTGTTATAAAAAGAGATTAGGACACAGAGAGAGACAGCAGACGTGTGTGCGCACAGAGACAACCATGTGAAGACAAAGCAAGGAAAAGACGGCCATCGGCAAGCCAAGGAGAGAGGCCTAGGAGAAACCAACCCTGCCAACACCTTAATCTCAGACTCCTGGACTCCATATTGTAAGGATAAAGAAATTCTGTTGTTTAAGCCACCTCGTCCGTGGTATTTTGTTATGGAAAGCCTACCAAATTGATGCACGTTTAATAGATTTTGAATTGCAAGCCTGTTGTGAAATAAGAATAATAATACTAGTGTTAGCACTATTCTGTTTCCAGCTAGTACCTTATTACCCTATGTCCAGATAATGATATATGAGGATGTATAAAATTATTTATCTCTATATAGACTGTACTATAATAGGTTTATAATATTTTTCACACACATTATAAATAAAAAGCAAACACAAAAAATAAAGAAAACATTTTTAATCTTACAGTACAGTACCTTGAAAAGTACAGTAGTACAGTACAACAGCTGGCATACAGGGGCTGGCATCAAGTGAACAGGCAAGAAGAGTTACTGACTGGAGGAGAAGAGGTGGGAGATGGTAGAGCTGAATGATCATCAGGAAGAGGAGACGGAGGGCAAGCTGCAATTTCACTCACACTTGACATTGATGGCACAGTTTCTGGTCCCTTGCTGGATTCAATTCTATCTACCCTCTTGAAAAACAATCCAGTGACGTCTGGGTAGTAGCTCTTTATTTCTCGTCATACCAGTACGAGCTACATCACCACTGCTTTTAAGCTTGCCTCTGGACATCCTGGGCTTGAAGTAAAAATCTACTGTACTCTATATAGTACTATAAAGTACACAAAAGCATAACCACTTATAGAGGATGCACACACATGACAGTGTATGCCCAGACATGTGAACTAACTTACGTGATTAGACATGCAAATGTATGTTCGCATATTTGAAAGTTCACAACTGGGAGGTTCATATGTAGGGGACTTACTGTATATAAAAAAATTAACCATATAATCTCATAATACCATAGGATAGAATTACAGTGAGATTCAAGGATATTTTCTGTATTATATTTTAAGGCAGCTCATGGTCAGTACTTCAGCATTCTTATAACAGTGTCTGGCATGTTTCTTCTTTCCCTAAATGAAAGGAAACACATTGACTTGTATCAGTTGATGTAAAATTTTACCTGCTAAAAGCAATACATGGGAATATGTGTTTAAAATCACATATTCATACTAAAATTGATCTTTCAAATACCATACACACTTTTTTTTGTCATAATAAATTTCTTCTTACCTTTGTCAAATAACATTTAGTTTAGAGAATGAATCTACACTCCTACTTATCTCCACCTCAACCATTCCTCTAACTTTCTAGGACTTCTCCCTGGAAACTTTTTGTTTGTTTGTTTTGTTTTAATTGCATGGCAGGAATTTTATCATGTAGTGAGGTGAAGCAGAAAGACACTGAAATGGACATTGTAGTTGCTTGAGCACAAATGCTTACCAAAGATTAAACAGCTTAAAATTATGGCTTAGATATTTCTCAAGCATTTTCTGATGTATTTATTTCATCTGAAGAAGACATTGAAAATGAATAGAACTGTCACATGTATGATTACAATATATTTTCATTTTTTGACACCATTCAGGATCTCTTGAACTTATTTATCTCTTTTTATTATATAGGAATATTTTAAACATACTGAAAAATACATTCTTAGAATAATATCACAAACACCTATTGCCATAGTTTAACAAATGCTAAAATTTTATCAGCCTTACTTCATTTCTTTATTTTTAGCTATGAATCATGATGAATGGAGTGAGAGTCCCTTTGTACTCCTCTACTGTTCCTCTCACACTCCGAGATAAGCACTATCTCAAAGTCAGTACAATTTCTAAATGTCCAATGTTTTAAAATATTATTTATGTATGAAAGTTTTCTGTGTTTCAAAAATTGCGTGTCTAGCATCATACTACCAGTGTTGTTCTTGGGAAAAATGTTTCTGCTTGAGGAAAGGATGTAAGAGATGTTAATGAGTTTCAGAGTAAACCTCAGTGTCTTCCTCTACTTGTAGTCATCTTTGTGATACAACAAGGAGATTGTCTGGAGTTGACCCTAGGGATTTCCTCCTGCATTGTTAGCAAATAAACCAGATGAGAGTATGAAGACAGCGAGAGAAGGGAGGAGACTTCGCCTATCTAAGAGGAGCTGTTTCCAAATTCAAATTTCCGGGGAACCAATGGATATTTTCCCCTGACAGGCAGGCAGGGTTATGAATCTCCCATTGGCCCCTATGGCTCTAGATGTTGGGCAGATGGATTCGTACGCATCCCAAGTCTAGACAGTTTTACCCATAGGCAGTTTATTTCGTCCTTCATTAAAAGATGCTTCTCGTGCTAAAATAAGAAGAGTGAAAAATGGGAAGGAGTTCTTCCCAGAACAAAGTTCTCTTTTGGATGAGAAGCCTTTTCTTGGATGAAGGAAACTGATATCTCTTCATTTCTTGACCCTGGACTTGTGTTTATTTCCCCAAGAAAGCCTATTCTTTAATTCATGCCATGTGTGATGACATGAAATTCATTCCTAGTTAGGTTGTACAACAGGTAATTTTTTTTTTTTTTTCAAAAAATTGACTTTCCTAGCATGATTGTTCACAACCAGATGGGGGAAATTCATTCCAAGTACTCTTCTTTTGGAAATGGCAGAAGATTGATAAGTCCACTAGAGGTAGAAGACATTGGAAGACATTCCACAAGGGTACAGAGATAACCTTTCAGGAGGATTGATGATTAGGGTCAACTGGAGGTAAAATGAGAGAGAGACACCAAGGAATGTGGGTAGATCATTGGTAGAGCTAGTGACCATGATGCCAGGCACCAGACATCCCTGAGATGGCAGTTAGTTCAGCTCTAGAACAGCTGCTAAAGAAGCAGCTATACCATTAGAATGTGAGCCACAGTTGCTGACCATCACACTGTCTTCTTGTTGTTATTGGAAAATACCAATTATTTCCTGCCCACTGGCTATTGAATTCATTCTTCTCCAGTCCCTTGCATGGTACACTCATTCCCAAACATTATATCTTATCTCAAATATTACATCTTTAGAGACGCCTTCTCTGAACATCTTGTCTAAAGTGGCCTCTCTATTACTGACTGACCAGATGATCTTGTTTATTTCAAAGCACCAATAAAATTTGTGATTATCTGAATTATCTGGGATTGATCAATTTATTATTTACATATTTTTATTTATTTATGTTTCCACTGGACATTTATTCCATGTTAACAGTAATTATTTTTGCTATCTCTACTATATCCAGTGACTACCCTGTGGGCTCTCATCCCTATTGTACCCTAGACTACTTTTGTTGTAGAAAATATTGAAAAACCCCCTTAATCCTAATATCACATATAGATGATATACGTTATCTATGCCTAACTTCAAAAATTCAACATGATGCATAAATTGTAATATAAAAGAGAAATAAAAGGAAAACAAGTAGTAATAAAACATGTATTTTTGGTACCAAACTCAGGTTCAGCTACTCACAAGCCAATATTTCGAAAGGCAAGTGTCAGTAGAAAGGAAAGGTGCTTTAATCAGAAAAGCCAGCAATCTGGGGAGATGGTGGACTCATGTCTAGAGACCAACTCCAAAGACCCTGCTCAGCCATGACAGTTTTTAAAGAGAAAAATAGAGGGGAAGAATCTCTGTGAATCATAGAGGCAGGAGGTTGGCTTCTGCATCAATCACCATTGTGCACAGATTGACTGACTCTCTCTTCAGATGTTATTTTGCCCGCTTGATTTGCCTGCAGGATTCCTTAGGGGGTTGTTAGGGGTAGGCAGCTAATCATTCTTAAACTATTTCATTCTTACTTCTTTTTATCTAGGAAAAGAATCAACAGGTTAGCCAAGGCATGGTGTGGATTCAGGAAAGTGTACGTTAGGAGTTCGTTTCAATTGCTTAGTGATCTCATTTCTATAATTAGGCTTTTAAGGTTACAGGGGGACAGAAATGGGTGAACAGAAAAAGGGTAAAAGAGCTGCTTTCATTTTAACGTAGAAATATATTCCATTTTTCACAATAGACTACAATAGGCATATAATATATAATAAAGGAGTGAGATTCCTGTGCCCAGTGAAAAATCCTCAGGATTATGATGAGCAAAAACGGATTCAAGTACATTGTATTGGAGTCTCAAAGACTATGGTAGCACTATAGTAAATAATGCTTGGTAAAGCTCTGAACAAATCAGAGAGCTATCATTTCTCAATTTATTAGGTAATTACAGTTCTAAGAAAATCTCTCCCAAACATAATATTTCTTGTTTTTTCATATTTTTATTTTTTTTCAAATGAGATGTAAGTTACAAAATAAAGGGCACAACATTAAGCCTATATATAGCTTGTCAGAATTTTACTTATATGTACCCCTATTTATTCATCCCCCAGGAGAAGATATAAATCATTTCAAGTATCCCAGTAGACTCCTTCATGACTCTCTGGAGTCCATACCACTCCAAATATAACCACTCTTCTGATTCCTAGCACCAGAGATTAGTTGTGCCTATAACCTTTTGTAAATGGCTTGTTTAGCATTATACTTATGTAAACTTATACTTTATACTTATACTTTATTTATGTTGTTATGAGTAGTTGTGGTTTGTCTTTTTTATTGCTGTATTATACTCCACTGTACAAATGTATCGTAATATATTCACTTGCTGCTGGACATTTTGAGTTGTTCCCAGTTTCTGGCTCTTAAACATAACACTGCTATGGATATTTTCGTATATGTCTTTTGGTAGATATCAGCATTCATTTATCTTGCTTGAAGAATTTCTGCTTCCTAGAGCATTAATATGTTTAATTTAGAAGACAGTGCCAAAATGTCCAAAATGCCTGTGCCAATTTACATTCCTAAGCAATATAACAATTTCTGCTTGTTTAATATTCTTGCTAATGTTGAGTATTGTCAGACCTTTAATTGTAGACATTCTGGTAAAGTATATTATTGAGTTCTGACTTTGTTTTTCAATCTGTGGATTTCCTTTTAATTTTCTCAATATTATCACTTAATGACTAGTTCTTAATTTTAATGAAGTCCAATTCTTAAGTTTTCAAAAGTTTTAATATTCTTTTGTTGTAAATTTTTAGAATTCTTGCCAATCCCAAATTATGAAAATACTCTTGTATGTTTTTATGTGAAAGCATTGTTGTTTTAACTTTAACATTTATATTTATAATCCATCATAACTTAATTGTTCTATGCTGTGTCATTTTTTACATGGGTTTTCCAATATTAACCTAGCAACATTTATTATAAAGACTATTCTTTCCCTAAAGAATGGTCCCTCCATTCTGTCGTTGATCGATCCTTGAACCAATGCCACTCTTTCAATTTGGATACCTTGAAAACAAAAGACATAGCTAATGTAGTTAATTAAGACAAAAGACATAACTAATGTTGAGGAGAAAAAATAATTTTCTCTCTATTCTTCTATGTTCTTGGCTGAGATCACCCTGTAATAGAAGACAGATTAGCAGGGGAAAAGCAAACAGTTTATAACACGCATACCTCCTGTCCAAGGGAGACCCAGGAAACTGAGTAACTTTCTGAAATGCCCCAAGCCAACACCTTAAATACAATCTCCAATGAAAAACAAAAGAAGATGTTGGGGGTTTGGGCACCAAATACAGGAGATTTTCAGGCAAAGCACAGTAAAGTAGAGTATGGTTGTTATGCAGGCTTAAGTCTCTGCCTTCTCCATTAACAAGAGTTTCTAGATTTAGTCATCCTTCTTTTCTTGACACCTAGAGGGAGACATGTTTACAGATAGAGATTTCCCTTAAATAGGTTAATGTCTCTTACAAAAGTGTACCTTCTAGGTTTTCAAAGCTTTTTCTGTGTTGGCTGTTTCTTAAAAATAACCATTTCAAGATAATCTTTATGCCAAAGAGGCATATTTTGGGGTGGCAAATTCTGTTCTCATTCCCTAGTAAGTCAGTAATAAAGAAAAAAGGAACTATAAAAATATTACATTAGCCAAAAAAAAGGCAGAAAAAAGGTGAAAAATGACAAATTACAAATTGAAAACAAATGCAAGACGGCAGATTTAAACTCAACCATATTGATAATTACAATAAATTTAAAGGCAGACATTTGCCAGATTGAATAAAAAGTAAGATCCAACCATAGGCTGTCTAAAAGAAACTGTTACTGGCTTGGCATGCATTGTGTCAAAATAGCTTCAAACGAGGTCAGCGGAAGACCCGGACCAGCAATCTCAGTCCTTGTGACAGCAAGCAAAGAATTGCAGACTACCACTTTGGGCTTAAGCTCAAAGCAAAGTTTATTAAAGCAACGTTACACTCTCAGAGGGAGAGCGGGCTGTTTCTGCAAAGTGAAATCAGTGCTCCTGTACAGGCTTAGGCGTGTTTATAAGGAGCATTCTGCTAGGAGGAGGGGTGCGATCGTGGGTGAGCGACAGGGGATCATTAATTGATTGACAGTCCTGAGCTATGAAACAAGTTCATTACTGCACATGCCCTCACCCTTGATTTGCTAAGAAAAGCCCATGGTGGGGGTGGGGCAAAACCACATGCAGATTTTATTATAATGATGGTATAATGAGTTTGGGTTTACTATAGGTTACACACCTGTCTAGTCTGGGCACACGCAGCCCGGGGGAAGTTCCCTCGTGTTACTGTGCTCCCTTTTTATCAGGATATCAGATAGAAACCATAGTTGTGCCCGTGCTGGGTGGGGTCAGGGGAGGGTCCCCAGAGGGTTGGGGTGTAACTTGACTACTCCCTTCTTGTCTTTTCGCCACTGTCACCTCCTTGCTGCTAATGTCTGACTAACTACCTAACATAACTATTTTAAATAATGAAGACATAGATAGAAAGATGAAATTAGATGCTCTATACAAATGCCAGGCAAAAGATAGCTGGAATGTTTTCATTTATATCTGACAGTGTACAGAACAGGAAGGAATTTTACCATGATAACAGGACAAAGTAATCAGACTATAATTTATAAATTTAACATATTGTTTTCCATCAGTATAATTTCTAGTACAACACAGAAATGTGTAATAATTTAGACATGAGAATTTAGTATTGTACCATTAAGTTTTAGAAAATGTGTTTATTAATTCTTGGCTGGAAGAATCTTGAAACATGAGACTCCCTGGATATCATGTTGATTAGTTTATGTCTCAACATGGCTAGGCTATAGTACCTAGTTTTTATGTTTTTTTCCTATACTTCCTTATTTAATCAAACACTAATGTAAGCGTTGCTGTGAAGGTATTTCATGGATGTGGTTAACTACTAAAATCAGCTTACTTTAGGTAAAGGAATTACATTCAATAATGTAGGTGGGCCTCTTGAAATCAGTTGATGGGATTAAGAGTAAAAACTGAGATTTCCTGGAGAGGAAAACTTTTCTCTCAAAACTACAGTATAAACTCCTTGCTAGCTTTTTAGCCTATTGGTCCGTCCTACAAATTTTGGGCTTGCCAGCCCCTACAAACTTTTGAGCCATCCCCAATTCATTTGTGTGTGTGTGTGTGTGTGTGTGTGTGTGTATTTTTTTTTCCCCTCTTTTCTTCTGGAGAACCCTGACTCTTACAGATGTTTCCACTCCTTTTGAGAGCACAGGCTCTTCTCTACTCTCCTTTATTTATGAGTTAATTCATTGTCATGTTATGAATAAGCCACCATAACAATTTTCTAATTTTACTTTAAATTTTTTATAATGTCAGTCTCTTTTTTATTATTATAATCCTAGCAGTGTAATTCTCTTTTATTTTTATAATCTTAGGACTCTCAATCTCACTCTCATTCTCTGTCATTCATACTCTCTCTCTCTCTCTCTGTCTCTCTCTCACACATTCAGCAATTAAAAGGAGCTCACAACCATCTCAGTCTCCCTCTTTTCCCCCTGAGTTCTCAGTGTCTGCTCTTAAATGTGGGTGTGTGAAATGTGGAACTTAATGACTTCTGCTATTTTCTGTGACATTTTCTATCAAGAAGGATAGAGCAAGGACTCATAAATTGACAAGACAATTTCTAATTTTTAGGAATAGCATAGAATTGGGTCACAGTAGTTTCCTCAGCTTCTCCTACAGGTAATTTTATATAAAATTCAAGATAATCTCACAAATATGGAGTGTCCAATAATATCAATAAAATCAGAGGCTAACTTTGGTCTGGTAGGTGGGCACTCATAGAAAGGGTACTCTGTGGAGTGATACCTTTTTAACTGAAATAGAACAGTAAAATGAAAATGACTGAAATAATTATAAAATTGATGGCGTCATTACAATATGCCAGAGGTAACAATGTCAATACACTTAAATACTCTGGCCTCTTACTCCCTAGAAGCCCAGATTTCTGACAACAAATTTAAAGACATCTGTGACAGAAACTGTATTTTGAAATATCAGTTACTTTTTATGAAATATAAAATATTTATTTTCAATAAATATTTTAATATTAACATTTTATTTACTTTAAATGTCTTAACTAAATTGAGTTAAAAATCTTACTACATTCCAAACGCAAGTATAAATACGTTTTGAATGATCACAGATTATTAGAGGTAAAAAAATTGAAAAGTGGAGAGACGTCTATGAAAAATATCCTTAATTAAAAATATAATTTTATTCTTCAGCTGTAATTCCTCACTTCTTTTCCCAAAGAGTTATGCAAACAAAATGTTTTGCCAATTATGGCTCAAATTTCTAGTGAGCAATTTTATATCTCTCTCAATTTCCATTATTATTCTTAGCTAATAAACGGCCCTTAATCCTAAGCAATTCTAACTTGTGGACAAAGTCTTCTGTGCACCATAAATGTCCATTTATTTATTTGGTTTCTTTTGTCTATTTGTTTGTTGGCTGGTTGGTTAATTTCATTCCTTGGACTTGGTCAACTTTATTTTTTTCTTATTTCCTTTATTTTAAGATTGTTAAATTTGTTGACCACCTCCCCAGAGCCTCTGGTAGGACAAGCATCCATCATGATACACAATCTTAACCCACGGATTTTAAGTCCAAGTGAGAGAACGTTTTGACCTCTTCTAGAACTAATTCACAAGCTAGTCACATTTTATTTGTCTCCTAAAAGTATCTTCACGGTATAAGTATTGGTTACAGGCAGGTGTACGTATCCACTGCTCTTTGTTTCTACCATTCAGAGGTTTTAACACCAACCTCTGCAGCTTTAAAACTGTTGACAGTGACATTTCTATTTTTAATTGCATCTTGTTTTTATCCCATTTAAATGAAGCACTTAAAATCGTAATTCACTCCATTTCTCTGTGTGTGTGTATATATAGTAGGCACATACATACGTATGTATGTATGAATATATATACATGTATATACACATATGGATGTGTATATACATGCATACACACATACGTGCATACATAATAGCAATTCACAGGGAGCCCACATTTTTGAGAGTTTCTTGGTCTGTTTCTTAGAGATGAGTTTACAAGAGACTTGCCCCAGTGTTCTCTCAGTGCATCTTTCTCCTCGGGCTCTTTCCCTAGCAACCCTAGAATATTACTTCCCTAAATTCACTGGACTTCTTGTTTTCTTTACAGTTTGATAGACAGCCTTGTTCATATCACTGATACTTTCTCTTTCCTGTGATAGTATTGATTTTTCTCCTTGCTTTCTTTTCGCTCGCACCTCCCAACCATCACTTTAAACTTCTAGTTTATTTTTCCCATTTTACATCTTGAAAGCTTGTGATTTTTTTCCTCTCTATGTATAATTCAAGAGAAAATAGGAATATAGAGTAAACTCTCAGAGTGTATTTGAAAGGATTCTTAATAAAATGAATATGATGGCAATGGAAACATCAGCTCTAAGTTCTGTAAAACTTCATAACTATTTATTAGATTAGATAGGCAGCACCATTATTTATTTCAAAGCAGGATACTTCCCGTGGTAGAAAAACCTTTTCACTGCAGAATTACTGTAATCTTCTCCAGAAAGCAAACTAAACTCAAAAAAAATCTGAGTAAACATGTCCTTTTGGGGAACGATTATCCATTTTTCTATAAGATAACAACATGATACTCTCTTTTTTTATATATAATGACACGCAGTCAATAAGCATTCCCATAGATATTTAACAGTCTCACTGAAGCCTGTGATCTTTCTATTACCTGTGTACAATGCTACAAATCAATCTATTTCAACATCAAGATGTTTCTTTCTTCTGGGAGCAGAAAGGCCAGAACAGGAAGAGCAGTGTTGAAGCAATTCGATAAAAACACAGACTACAGAGAAAGAAGCAATGCAACTGAAGATGAGCAATGCACAGAACAACTCACTGAAAAAACATATGCAAACCAATAACCAGGTGCTTCAGCTGCGATTCAAGCTGGTGCTAGCTGCAGCCTTTATACAATGCTCCCCTGTGGAATAATCTGGTCTAACAGCACTATGCTTCTTAGCACCGTAAGCACCCCCAGATGTACATACCTTTTCTTGTAGTGTCAGTTCACATCCATCTGATACCTAGACTACAGCTGTGTAGACAGAAACTCTAGGCAGAGCTCAGGCCATTATGTGGAAGGAACACCTGGCGTATCTTCCTCTGCTTTGCAGGAGTTTCCCTATCTGATTCTCTGTTTCATTTCAGCTCCCTATTTGAATCTAGAATAGTTAAGAGTTTACATAATTCCTAATGTAAAGAGATTTTTATGGCCAACTTTCCCCCCTTTCCTACAACCAAAGCTTAACAATTATGTTTTGGGGAAACTGTTATTGTGTGCCCTATACTGAAACATTTAACAGGCCTTTTGTAATCATACACTCTCTCTTACTTTCCCAACTGATTCTTATAGAAGGAAAGCCCTGGGAATGGAAAACTCACTTCTTTTTTCCTTTTTAGTTTTGATATACTGAAAATCTCTGAAATTTTGCTGAAAATGCCATATTCCATTACAGAGGCTTTGGGCGTTTTTCTTATTCAATTGGGTCAGATGGTTTTTGACATTGTGTAGTGGGGGAGTAACTCAGGGAGTTAGGAAGATGTTTGGTAAATGGCATTTTGATATTACACCAGAATTCATGGCATTCAAAATGCCATACTTACCTCCTATTTCAAATTACACCAGAAAACACTTATACTGTGGTTTATTATGATACATTTTCATATATATTTATTCCTATAGGATTCTTTTAGTTGCAGGTAATAGAACCAGTCTGACTATTCTAGCAGTTAGGAATTTATTAAGGATGTTATTTTTGTCACAGATTCGCCAGGAGAGGAGAGAACCAGGCTGGGATTCTACACACTCAGAAACTACATATTCAGGGTAGGAAATCGAGAAAAGTTGATGAACAGACATACGCAGACATTCTTCTAATGGAAACACCACTGTACGTCACTTGTCACCTAGAACAATAGGCAACAGACTCAAGAACTCTGCTTCTGCTGTCTCTTACCCACCTTGCCCCACCGCCAGCCCAAACAGATGCACTCACTGCCATGCTTACTAGCAGATAGCTGTAGTCAATAACCATCTCACTTTGCTCATTTCCACTTTCAAGTCTCATGACGATACATTTGATTGGCAGATACAAAGACACACACCAATGACTTATGAGAAAGCAAGCCTAAAAAAAGCAGATTTTAGATTTCAGGACTCTCTAATACAGGGAGACCTGGAAAAGGACTGTGAAAAGAGTGGTGAGTGTGACTTCCACAGTTACCTGTATTTCAGCTGTTGTCATGGACACTTTGGAGTTTTAAATAAGTTTGGCTCTAAACTATCCCACAACTAAGAAAAAGTCAATGGCTGCTCAGTGTTTTGTGAATTCCTAGTTAAATTCTCTTGGCTAGCCTTTATTTTTATTTCCTGTTTCCAATAAATATCTCATCTCTATTTCAACTTGTATTCTGAGAATTTCCCTTCCCTCAGCGGACCTAGAATTGAATCAAAGTCTCAATCACTATGCATACCACACATGTTTGTATTGTAGAGATTCCTCTGGTATTTTGCTGTATTGGAGGAGAGTTGTGTGATTAAATTTTGCTTCAGCCAACTCTGCTATTATGAATTACTTTAACCCAGCTCCTCTTTCCAGCAGGTCTCTGATGCCGTGTTGTTCCACCCAACCCCTTTTATCTTCTCTACTCCTCACCTAACCACACCTTCAAAATCCCACTCATTTCTTACTTACCATTATTTACCTATCTCTCCTTGGGTAACCCTAGCTCATTCATGATATACTCAGAAGAGCTCACCTTAAAGCAAGATCTGTCCTAAAACTAGATCGTTCTTGAAAATAATTATGTATTCATATCTTAAAGTAATGATATTCTTCACAATACCGACATAATATCTCATAATTTAAAATAATTGAATAATTCAATAATTCAAAACCGCTTATTGGTTATTATAGAAGACAAACGTGAAATATAATTTTTGCTTAAAAATTGCTTGCAGTTTTTTCAGAGAGCTAAAATATATATGAGAACAAGTAAACTTATAGGAATAGGTAATAGTTAATACCAAACAATATGAGTGGTAGCGATATTATGTACTACTAGAGTTTAATAAAATAAAAATATTAATATGAAAGTGAAAATGATGGTTTATCAACAGCAAAGGAATCTATTTACTTATTAACTTGGCTTTTCATTGTATAGACATTTTTCTGATAAAGTATCTTGTCAAGAAAATCTTTCTTCAAAGGTTAATGTTTGATGTGCACAAATCATATTTCAAAGGTGAAGGAGCAAATTTTAAAAATAAAATAGTTGTATTGATAATGTTTGAGGATTAGTATGTAAACACATTATAAAGACCTGCAATGAATTCCTTTTAAATATACTAGTACATAGTAGCTAATAAAACAAGTACTTGTCAAAATTCCAAAGATTAAACATTTTATGAACTGTCAAAAATTCAAATTCAAAGGATTAAATTCCTGCTTCTCTGCATTTGGTGTAATTTCTAATTATTAAATACCTATTGGATTCACTACAGACTGAATCCTTTCAACATTCTAATCGACTGTTTAAAAAGCTTATCTGTGTGTACAGAATTCTGTTTATCTCTTATATAGGAAATGATTATCTCATTTTCATGTTATAATATTTGCTCTTTAAGTTCTAGGACATTGTTGATGTCAGCTTTGCATTCTACATTATGTCTAGCATTGATTTTTGCATGTAGAGTTACTCAATATAAAGTTATCCAAAGAATAGTAAACACATGTGAGAAAATAACCAGTTGTTGAAAACTGGAAAGAATCAAAGAGCTGGTTCTTTTATATATGTTTCCTTCACTAGTCGCCTCCGTTACTGTAATTGATCCTAATGGACCACAGTACAAACATAAAACTGCTCCTTTTAAAGTAACAGTAAATGCCTGATACATTTTTCACTGTGGTTTCTTTAAACCTCTGATTTCTGGATTTCTCATGCCAATTCTCAGTGTCAGTCAATGGTTTATCTCTGTGGATTGCTTTTCAAATGTCAGGGTTCTCCGTGTTTCTGCCTTTAATCTCTTTATTCTAGATGTTCTTTCTTGATTGTCTGGAATAAGATAAATGATTATGTATATCTATATCTTCTGTTTTTAAATAACTGTCCTAAGTATCAGAAACCCAGTTACTAAATACTTGCTGGACTCTACACCTATTCATCCACCATAAATATCAACATCATCATTTCCAAAACCAAAATATACCTTTCTGCCCCTATCCGCACTCAACATCAAAATAGACCCATAATTAATCTTTGTCTTAACCCTGAACCAACATTCAAGATTCATAAAGCCCTGCACATTTTATCACCTAAAGACTGCTCAAACTTTTTCCCTCATCTCTATTCCCACAGCTAGTGCCTCTGTAAAATCTCCCCTTATCTTGTTGCCACTGAATATTCTTTCTAAAACATTATTAGTAGTAGTATTAATACTATTAGTATTTCCAAAACATCATTCTTTCCAAAAGTACTTCATTCTATAAGGATTTTTTCCAATGTACAATAATACCATTTTCATGATTTTATTTCTTCAGTGTTTTTATAAGATTATAGGGAAACAATATAATATTAGAAATAAAATATACCTTGAACTCACTGTTTTCTCTCCTGATCTCTTCTTAACATAGAAGCAAAGTCATTGCTGATCAACACTTTCCACCTTCATAACCATTCCTTTATGCTCACGTCAGCACATTATTTTCTGTTCATAAAAACTTGTGAACCCCAAACTAAGCTCAAGTATTCTTTCCCTTTTTATTTTTCATTAAAAGAGTTTTTCTTCTTCCTTTTAAGATCTTCTGACATATAATTTTTCATTCTGTTTACCACACCTGCCTGCTCATCTTCCAATATTGTTAGATTTTCCATTTCCATGATTCTTTGTGCTATGCATACAATTTGATTGTAGAACTTACTCATATTAATAATTACAATTATATACATTTTATGTAATTACAAATATATATCTTTTCATTAAATCAGTCGACTTGAAGACAGAAGAAATGCTATCTTTCTATTTGAATCCCCAGCTCCTAGTAGGTTATTTGGAGCTGTAAGGTGTTTGTTATTACTTTTGAAATAAATAAACTAATTCAGCAGAATAGTGTTTGGTATAAAACACATCTCTTTACTCTTGCCTTCCAAGAAATAACCCCCTCTTGTTTGGCAGTACTAAGTCTCCCATGAAAACTTTTGGCCTCACATTTCCATTTCTATTGTGACCTTGACAAATTAAGCATCTCTCTCTCTCACTTGCTTTCTCAAGTTGTCTCTTTCAACCAGTACTGTACCTTAGGTACAGAAATGTACTCTTTACCACCAATTATTAAAACAACTCAAACTATGCAAGATATTATGCTCTCTTCTTCCTCCCTCTCTGCTTCTCATTCCTTTCTTTTCCCATTCCTGCCAAATTTCTCAGAAAAGAAACCAAATTTTTGCTTTCTTATGATCCTTTCAATCTCTCAGATATCCAAGCTGCTGCGCACATCTCAGGAAATCCGTGCAGTCTTACAGCTTGATGCCACTGGAAACGTGTGGCTTGCAGGTCCAGCTGGGCCCTCCGAGCAGCTCAGCCAACCTTCTTAGTAAAGTCTCCACTGTCATTTAGCTCAGCAGCCATCTCTATCGCAAACAACTTGCTACTTAGCCATCCTGCCAATGCCTCCTAACAGTCTTCTTTACTCTCAGTACATGAGTCTAATGATTACTCAACTTGAAATCTTTAGCTTCCTATCCTTCATATACATCCCTTTGACCCTCTTGTTTTAATTTCATTTATTTTTGCCTCCTCCGCCTGTTCCAATTATATGACCCACAAATCAGTATTCAGCTCATTATTTTCTTTTTTTTCTTGGCTGTGCTGCGTGGCTTGCGGGATCATAGTTCCCCAACCAGGGATTGAACCCGGGCCCTGGGCAGTGAAAGCTTGGAGTCCCAACCATTGGACTGACAGGGAATTCCCTAATTTCTTTTATAATACTTCTGGTTCCTAAAAATTCAACACTATTCAGAATTTGGGCTTTGAGATTCAACAGATGCTAGTTGTATTTCATTGGACAAGGTACTTATTAGCCCCTTCAAGTTTTACTTTCTTTAGCTATAAAATAGGATAATGTCTATTTCATAGAGTGTTAAATGAGATAACGTTTGCAGAATTATTAGCTCGGAGCTTGTTATGAGTCGTTCCAAAAATGGCAATGATTTTACTATCATTTATTGAACAACTAATATATGTCAGGAACAATTCTGACAAATGTGAGGGAAGAAGTGTTGGAAAAATTCCATTCTTTTCATTGGAGCTTACATTGTTGTAGGAAATTTCATGTAACAAAAAAATAATATATAATTAAGGAAGGCTGCATTCCATAACAGGAACTAAACAACAGATGAGAAGAAATAAGTGTGCCATTTATAATTCACTTTTTCTTTTAGTCATCCATTTAGCTGAATATTTAAATTCTTCCTAAGCTGCACCTCTCCTCAGTAGGTTATGACATCATGTAGAGACACTAGTTTAGAATGTGTCTCAGTATTAGTTCATTCTGCCCATTCCCACCATGAGCACACTGGTTCTCCCTCTATTACTCCTGAGGGAGACCTTGGCCATGGTCCCTAGTGCTTCCTCATTCTCACCAAGGTCTCATTCCAATGCAACCTACGACCTTCTGTTTGATTGAGGTTCTGTACCTGAGCAGGACCCTATGAGGCATTCCCAGAATAGACCCCAACCTTGCCTGCCTTTTGTCTGTAGAAAAACTTTATTCAAAGAATAAATTTAATCAGAGAAGTGAGAAAATGCAGAAAGAAAGGAAAACAGTCAAGCAAGACAAAATAATAACACTTTAGCCATTTAAACAAAGTCAAGGACATTTAGTTCTTCTTCAAGGGCTATAGATCATGTTCTGAGCCACGTCCTTTGAGCTGTTTTGCAGATACTGAAAACCCCAGCAGGTGGAAGAAGTTAACTGCATGCTGCCCACAAGCAGGTAGACCCCAAACCGGTTGGAACCAGAAGGTTGATGATATTGACTCCCAATTACCGCACCACCAACCAATCAGAAGAATGTCCACCAGCTGATCATGCCCTGCTCCTTGAGCACTATAAGTCTCCTCACTACCCCCTCCAGGGTGGGACACACAGTCTTGAAGGCATTAGCCCACTGTGGCCCTGCTTTGCCTGGCAAAGCAATAAAGCTATTTATTTCTACTTCACCCAAAACTCTGTCTCCGAGATTTAATCTGGCACCGGTGTACAGAGGCCAAATTTCGGCAACAGTTCCCAAAGCACAGTTCAAATTATATCACTTTTCTGCTAAAAAAAATTTTTTTTGAAAGGCTCCCAATAATCCAGTTGCTCTCAGCCTAGCATCCAAGATCCTTCACATCACCCCCTTCTTGGTACATTTATACCTTCTAGGCTGTATGGGTTCCAGCCACCTTCCCACTTAGCTCTTCCTCCAACTCCCCTCCCGCATCTCCTGCTTCCTTTGACCCTGTGGTTTTGCTTATGTTATTGCTCTCCCCTCTGTCACTTTTTTCTTCTGCCTGTAAAATCTATTTTATTTTCTTTAATAAGAATAATTGCAAATGCCATGTTTTTTATAGGGTCTTTCTGTTTTCCTAGAGGAGAGATGATCTTGCTTTTGAGTACTTGTTGCCCTCTGAACTACTAGTAAAGAAGGCACGAATTGCTCTCCCTTGTATTTCCTTTACCTGAGGATTCCTTATCTCCCCGCCAGCTTGTTAACTCCTAGAAGATTGACTACTCCTACTAAGTGCACTGAAAACAGCAAGAATACAAAGAAGCTTGTTCTCTCCTTTACTTAATTATTTTTCATTACTGAGAGTACAAGGCCTAATACAAAGAGTTGCTCAATAAATATTTGCTGAATCGAGTCAATTAAATCAAGGAAGTTTGCCTCTAATAAATATGTTACAACACTTTAAAATTTGAACTTTAACTGAGTGTAACTGCATGACCATACATATCTTACGGCCTTTTTGGTCTTCATTTACAAGATACTTTAGCAAATATTCCAAACTTTAATTTGTATTATAGGATGTTGAAAGTTGTAGCTACAAGGACTAGGGACTGGATTTGAATTCCAGCTGAGAATTGTGGTGCAGTTAACCATTCCTATACAATTTACTTTAATGAGAGCAGTAATGTATTATTACCAAGAAAAAGTAACTAAAAGGTTGGTTGACCAAGCGGTGTGAAATTGAGGTAAGCAACAACCTCCTAATTAGAAATGAAAAGAGACGGCGGCATTTCTAGGGTTTGGCTAAGTGTTGCAGGAGGTCATCGAGAGGACGTGACTGCTGGTTGAACCCGAGAGATCTGGACCCCGGGGGGAAAAAAAGGGCTCATCACCGCTCCCGTCCTCGGTACAAATGTATGTTCTGCCCAACATTTTCATAGTGGGAGCCATTTTCAAGAACACAGCATTGAGAGAGAAATGCACTGTTGAGACCATCTGGATGGTCTTCATGAACCCAGTTCAGGCCTCTATATAAATTCTTAAGAATCTTGTGGGCGGGTACAGAGATCTCCCGGTTCTGCAGCCACCAGGAGAAGCCTGGTATTAAGTCCTCCTGTTTATTAAACCTGCCCCCTGCCCAGCCGGAGTAGCTGGCTCTTTCTTAGGTCTCTCCTTGCTTTCTGTGTGCTGGGGCAACTTTTCGAACCAAGACTAAGTTGAACCCAAATGCTCTTTTTATTTTTATGTTTTTTTCCCCCTTGGAAGTATTTGGGGAATAAAAAGTCAGTCTAGTCTTCAGTGGTTCACTTTGTGATTCTTTATTACGGTCAGTTACGGCAGATGAGCAGTGAATGTGTCACTTTAAGAAGAAAATCTTCTTAACCTTGAAGGGATGAATCAGCTGTGAAATGCTCTGATACATTCGGAGGGATCCTTTTGTAGATTTATGCTATAAAACTGAAAAACATTTTACACAGGCTGACGCAGGCTCTAGTTCAATAAAATCTACAAACATCGCTTCTCTTTCCTTTTGAGAAAAAGAAACACTATAGATCATTATTTTCCTAGAATAAAATGAATAACTTTGAACATCCATCAAGTATAATGAGGTATTCTTTAATTGATCCAAGCCATTTAGGCTCCTAACGGCACTGTCGTTTCCAGAAAAAAAAAAAAAGTTGTCAGTGCGTGTAATTTTGTTCCTCTATTTTTTCCTCATATATTTGAGTCAGAAAGCTTTTGAAAAATCACATATGCAACTCTGTAGTAATTCCTAAATGATGATGGATAGCAGGTGTGTAATTATAAATTAGTATCAGCTGGATAAGGAGAGGTACATTTTTAAAATGCAAAACATCTGCCATCAGACTAAGGTTGCTCTGAGCCTCCGCGCTCTCTAGCCCTGTCTCTACCGGGAGATAAATTAATGAAAACTACTTGGCTCAACCGCTGGCAAAACTCTTCCTGTTTGTACCACACTTGGAAAAAGACTCTTGGGACTAGAAGTGGAATCCTTCCTATTGATTGGCTGGTTAAATAGAGGACCATTAGCTTCAGACGGGCTAGATTGATTATACAGCAGCAGCGCGAGAGCCGAGACTCAGAGCGGAGTGAGCGTCAGGGTGAGAAGGAGAGAGAGGGGAACGTAGGGTTCGGGGCGGGGGAGGGCAGCGGGGCGCGTTCCGTCGCATCCCTGGGTGACCGCTGGTGCCCCTCGCCTGGCTCCACAGCTCCCTCGGTCAACAACTTTCTGAGGTGCCTTTTCTTTTGCAAGAGGATGTCAGCTCCGAGCCCCGGCAAGGAATAACAGACTTCACCTTGGATTTGTTCACCCACTCCTGCTTCATCAAAGAGGATTTTGGAAAGAAAACCCCAGTCAAGTCCCCTTTCCAGCCCCACTTTGTTCCAGAATTGAACAGAAACAGTTTCCTGTTCCAGGTAAGAAAATTAAATTGTTATATCTGGTTGTCTTTTTAGTCCTACACGATAAAATACAGCAGAACTCTGCATGCTTTAAAAACTGAGTTTGCAGTGATGTATTAAAGTTAATACAATACACAGGCACGTGGATTTAGAAATGTGTTAATGCATATTTATGTGAATATGTGTGCTATTTTATCTCCAGGTACATATAAGTTTTTTGTTGGTTTTATAAGATCACTAGATTATAAGTTTATGAGCAGATAGTCTGCACGAAGAAGAGAAATAAAGTCCTCACGAAAAAGGGCATTTCTGGTGACAACCTCGAAATATGTTCACATATACGGTTCTTAGCTGTTAAACAACTTTGAACAATAATAGCAAAGCCTGAAAGGACCATTACTGAATTAAATGTCTACTATTACATTTCATGCAGACATAGAAGCTACTAGGTGCTTTTCAGTGATTGTCAGTGGTGATTTTTTTTTTTTTCGCTAAATGTCTTTTGATTGCAGTCTTAACGCTTCAACATAAACATCATGTGTCTTAAATGACGTGACATTAGACTGCCATCTTATTATGGCTAAGTTATTGATAACTAGCGTTTGGCCTTAAGTACAGAGCTAAGGCCAAGAAATATGACTCTGGAGATGTTTAGCTAGTGCTCAGAGCTGCAGTTCCCTCCGTTCCCTCAGTTAATGATTTAAGTGTCAGTGATGGTATGTGCTGGTAAAGTGCCTGGGAATATATATAGGAACGTTGCACATATTAAAGTCTCTGCTGGGAATGGGGATTTGTTTTCATGATTGTAAGGAAAGTGATAGGGTGGAATAGGAATAACAGGCTGGGACAATGCAGTGCTGATGTAGTTGGTTAACCTTAGGTTTATAGGTCACAAATGTCAACTGCTAAAGAGACGGCATTGTACTATGAGACAAAAAGGATTTATTTCATCCTTTCTAGAATTAAAATGGTTTGTGAGGTTTTTCTGATGGCGGTTGATTTGCTTTTGGATCAAAGAAGTGAGATATTTTATCCCAAGAGCTGTTCTGATTGTCCTTTCAAGTGGAGTTCGCTGAGTCACTCCTCTAATTGGAACCAAGGTTCCATCTGTGATAAGTCCGCAAGACTTTTTAATGTGTTATACAATGTTTCAAATGAGAATGTGACGGCCAACCCTCTTGGGAGCCAATGTAGCTGAAGTTCTGCGTATTACATACTCTGAACGCCAGTATTTTTATGTGTTTCACCCTGTCTTGTATTTTAAACCTAACTACATATTTGAAGAGCACAGCTTTTCATGATATCTATTTTGTCTTCCAAATGTGAAATAATATTTTCATGTTTTGTTATTAAATATTATAGCTACCCAGATATTTCTATATATAATAGCTATAGCAGAAGGGAATGATTGTATCATTGTTATACATTTTTTGAACTGCAGTTTGACAAAAGGAATAGAAATGTGGATTAGAGAATACTGGATTTTTAAACTTTGAATTGAGTCATTTGAAAAGAATATACACCTTTTTTGGGTATTATGTTTGAGAAACTAATGCCAAACTATGGACTGAGGAAAGTGGCAGGCACTGTAGACCGTACATTTACGTATATATTAGCACTGTTGTATCGGATCCACATACAGCATTTGTCTTAAATCAGTTTTAATCTTGTTTAATTATTGCTTTGTGTATTATATTATGCTAACTTTTTGTGCAAATTATCCAAAATAGTGTTTTAATCCTTCCATTTTATTGTTTATGCAAATAATATGAGATTTCAACAAAGGATATACTTAAGTTTTAGCGAATTTGGTAATTTCTATATTTAATACACAAAATTATTGAAAATTCCGTAACTTTTGTTGCAACAATATTAGTGTCAGAGCTATTTATACGGTACATTTTCCTTATAGCAGTTATTTATGGGTTCTATTGAGGTATACACAGTAAACAAAACTAATTCTTAATTGCATTGTATGATTTTATGAGACAGTTAATACTTTAGCACGGACAGATGTAAATCTCCATACTTAATTTTTTCCCATGAATAGGCATATTTTTCCTTTAAAAAGACTTTTAAAATAATTTCTTAATCCATGTACCTCTTGTACTTGGGCATCTTCTTAGCTTACCCTCAGTATTACTTCGATTCTCTCTTTTTCTTATCTTACATATTCTGTGGTTACTCCTAAGAGGGATTCCCCATATTCTTAATAGAAATGGTATCATGATTGGGGAAAAAAAGCAAGTTATTTTTTAAAAAAATATTTCACACTTCCCAACTATGTAATTAATATGGCTCCTGCATTCCTGATCAGTGCTTCTCAGCAAACATGACTGAGGAAGACACATGTCCTAGCAGTCATGTATATAAACTACAGTCTGAGTCAAATCCAGCCGTTTACTTAGTTCAGCTTAGGAATCTTCACTTTTCTATGCATTTTTGAGAAGGCTCCATTTGACATTTTATTCAACTTTCCATTCATTTCCATAGTATCAGATGTCTTCCAGCCATAGTGAACCAACAAGAACTGAGAAAGTACAACCTATTCTGTTTTTGTAGATATCTGAACCGTTAGGGGGCTCTTTCTTCCTATGTTCTACTCAGCAAACCACTGTGAGAGGTTCTACTGCTTTCTTAAAGTGTTTCCCTGTTTTTAAAATGTCGAGTGCTGCTTGAAGTAGGTATCTCCTATTCCCCACAAAAAGAAACATTTCAGATCAATAAGAATTCTTTATTTTCACAGGAAAGTGAATTTATCTTATGCTTTCTAAATTTTTTCTCTTTCAAATATTCTTGTATATAAGAGGTTTAATTTTTGAAAATAACAGAGCCTTCAAATATTAAAGTGACTGATTTTAAACAAATATAAAGATTATATGTTATGCCACTAGCATCTGAAATGTTCAAATAAGGAAAAAACTAAAGGGAAGACACTTCTTTTACAATTGTCTGCAAATATCTGTGAACCACATAGACAGAATGAGTGACTCTGGGCTTACATGCAGTTTGCTTTCAGGAGAAGAGAACAGCAGGCAGCTAAGAGAATATTACTTGTTCTCTACAAAAATAGACATGGAAGAATTGAAAATAATAGGATGGTGTCACTGTCCATACACGTGTCCAAATACAGATAGGAACTCTATTTTTAAGTATCCGCCCCCCCCCCCAAATTCTTCATCGTACTGTATGAAGGTTTCATACATATACACAGAGGGTGATGCAAGGGCTGATTATGGGGGGAAGTGTGTTTCCTGTATCACTTCTGAAGCCATGCATGTTGAATTACACTGCAGACTTTCCTGATAAATGGAAACACATTCCTCCATCTCCAAAACAGCTAAAGATGTCCCCTGACTGCAGGTCTTATTTGGGGATTAGTCAACACTTAATGATGTCTCTGTGCAAAAGTAATCTATTTAGTAGGTCTGGGCTTTTCATCCCATGATGGCAACTCCAGGGAATGAGAAAGAAGTGACATCCACTTTCTGAGAGAGATTTATTTTGGGAAGTGAGGGAAGGGGAGGGATTCTGGGCAATGAATCATGGAATTCCAATCCTTTATTGAACGTTCATTAACTTATTAGGGTAGAAGAGTAGTTGCTTAAATAAAATGGGAAGATGGAAATGGTACAGTCATTTCCTTTACTGGTGTTTTGAAAGTAGACATGTAAGGGTTTTATTCTTTGTCTGAAAATATGCATACCTTGAAAGGAGTGAATTTTGAATGCGACTAGTATAATATACATAGTTGTGTGGTAACCATTCCAAGTATATCTGGAATAGGCTGGTATATGGTCTAATGCAGTTCTTTCTCACAAAATTATATTTTGTTTATGTGAATTATTGAGTAATAAAACTTGAGTGGGAATCCTAATGCTACAGTTCAATGTAATCAGTATGAAAAATATTTTAAGAAATTTAACTTTTTTCTTCTAAAAAGAGGTTGTCTTTTATGTTAAAGTAGGGCAATGTTGGAGACAGAAAAAAGGGCTAAATTTGAAAATAAGACAAAGAAATGAAAATGCAGTGACTGTACTTGATTTTTTTTATATTGCAAAATTTTACCCAGAACTAAGAGATAAATATAACAATGCAAGTTAAATACTCATGTTTTCTATTTAATGGTAAAGAGGTAAAAATACCACTGAAATGTAACTTTCTATACCTCACATGATATGAGGACAAATCTCTATAGAGATGTGAAGAGTAGAAAAATCAGTACCTGGTATGGGTAGCTACTAATATGGTGGCCTAATAGTAGACTTTCAAAGGAAACAAGATAGCTTATTCCTATTGAGTTTAATCTAATGGATTGAGAAAGATAATATAAAGAATTAGAAAGCATGCATCTGTCTATACTTGTTTTGTTGCTATTACCAATGAACTGAACTGCACTTTTCTATAAAATCACTCCTGAGCCTGTTTGTCTTTGTAAAACTGTGTGTGTATATGATTGGGTGAAAATATCTGTGTGGATATACGGGTATAGTTTTTACAGAGTTTGAATAACATAAAAATATAATCACCTTTACTATGCAACATGATTTGTGTTCTATAGCTTCCATTTTCCACTTTAATAAGTTATCCACATTGTATTCAAATCCCCCCCACCGCCCCACTGGTACACACACATAAACGGCCAATATGATTACCTCTAGCTATGTTATATTAGAACTTGCTTACGTATAACCTTAGATTGATCCATGTTGTTTCTCTTCTAATGGGCATTGTTGCATGTCCATTAGAACTGTGTCTTGAATCATGTAACTGAATCCTTACATCTTGTTGTTTACCAAATTCCAGTTACCCTAAATTGTAAATAAGATTTTACCACAGGGTTACTGAGAATAATGGAAGATAATGTATTATACATTTTAGTAATTCATAGAATGGATAAGGTATAGGTAGAAATAAGAGTGAGCTTTATTACTTGTCTAAAGGATATACAAATACCACTCATGTTAAGTAATCCATTCTAACCTGTGATTGGCAGAAAAAGAAAGTGGGAGAAGGTCCGGTAGCAAAACATAGTATATAACAAGTAGCATTTTAGAGCAGACATGGCAAATGGGTTTCAAACATCTATAAGATATCCATTTTTTAAATAAATAGTTAAATTTTTAGATTAGTTTGCATTTACTGAAAAATAAGACGAAATGACATAGACTTCCCATATACTCCCTCACTTCCATCTCCCTGCTACCCTACTAGTTTCCTCCCCCAACCTGGCTAGTTCTCCTGTTATTAATATCTGACATTTTCAAGATACATTTGTTATGATAAATGATAAGATATTATTAACTAAAGTCCATAGTTTACATTAGAGTTCAGTCTTTGTACTGTACATTCTATGGGTTATGACAGATGCATAATGACATATATCCACCATAGAGTTACATGAACAAAAGTTCCGCTGCCCTAAAGTTTCCCTGTGCTCCACCTATTTATGTCTCCCTCCCTCCCTCCCTCTGAACCTCTGATCTTTTTACTGTCTGCATAGTTTTGTCTTTACGAGAATGTCATATAGTTGGAATCATACAGTGTGCAGTCTTTTCAGATTGTCTTATTTCACTTAGCAATGTGCATTTTAAGTTTGTTTATGTCTTTTGGAAACTTGACCTCATTTCTTTTTATTGCTGAACAATATTCCATTGCATTGATCAACCACAGAATGTTTTTTTTTTTAATCCATTTATCTACTGAGGGGCATCTTGGTTGCTTCCAAGTTTTGGAAATTCTGATTAAAGTTGCCGTAAACATTCAGGGAAAGGTTTTTTGTGTGGACGTAACTTTTCAATTGATTGGGTAAAAACAGTGCGTGTGATTTCTTACTCATATAATAAGAGCGTGTTTAGTTTTAAAAGAAGCTGTCACACGATCTTCCAGAATGACTGTGTCATTTGCCTTCCCATCAGCAATGAATGAGGGTTCCTGTTGCTCCACATCCTCCCTAGAATTTGGTGGTGTCAGTGGTTGGATTTCAGTCATTCTTTTAGGTTTATACTGTATCTCATTGCTGTTTTTTACATATACTTTTGATTGGTAATAATCTGCTTGTGCCATGTTGAGAATAAGTCCAGGGGACATCATGGGTCTTCAGGAAACATGTCCATAATCAGTTGGACAGGGTGTGTGTTTGGTGAGGAGGGAGTCATCCATTATTTGTAACTCACATTCACTCTTCACAATTTAGGGCTCTGGTGGAATGAATGTATAAGTTAGAGCAATCAAATAATTCAATCCTGCATTTCTCAGTAATCAGATAATAATAATTTTCTCTTTTTCAAGCACTGTGATTGAATTAAGGGACATAAAACCCCATAAAATTTAGTAGCTATCATCACTTAGACTTTGTTGTATGTCGAAAACCTAACAACTATAACAGCATCCAATCTGATTTCTTTTTGTCAAGCCTCTTCTTTCTTTGCCTTTCTATATTGTTACTTCTAGCCATATTTCTACTGTGGGTAGAAATGTCTGGCTTCATATTACTTATGAGAGAAAAAGAAAATCCTCAGGCAGATTGACATTTTTCATAATCTGGCCCTAACCAGTTTCTGATATCACTGGTGATTACTCTGAGCTCAAGCTCAGCTATATTTTCCCTTTCCCCAAAGTACTTTCTCTCAGCTTTCAACTTTTGCTTAGAATAGTCTTCCTGATTTGATTTGCCTTCCTTACATTCTCTACTAATTCAAATATTACCAAACTTTCTATAAATCCTTATTAAGAATTCCTCTACTATTAATCACATAAGGCCTTGCACTGTTAACTAGATACATTGTTAAGAAAGATACATTGATTGTATCTTTATTACATCCTTCTATGCAAACTATATGATTAAGAAAAAGAAAGATAATCCTTTGTATTTATTTTTTGCAGTCCTTAAAATGCAATGTTCATCCTACTTATTAATGCCTATTTGTTGAAGGAATATATCAAAACATTAATTCTTATTAGTATAAACTTTGTAAATGATTTTTGAAAATTTTTTCATGTCTCCAATACCCTTGCATTTATTCCCCTTTTTCTTTTGATTTAAAAAAAAGAAGGGCACTCCAGTTGGTGGAAAGGTCTCATCTGCGAATCGTTATATGAAGGTAGGTACCTATAAAACTTGTACTCACACCACTTAGCTGCCCTGCTCCTGCTTTTCTGTCTACCCATTGGAACAACATGCAGTTGTATTATGGTAGCTACGCAAATGTGTATATGTCTCTTACAGATAACAACTTCTGTGGGTGAATATAGGGTCATTATACAGTGTGTATTATTAGATACCCCTCAGAAAACAAAATTTAAGGTATTTGCTAAAAGAAAGCAATCTAAGGCAGAGAGTACAAGGTAGAGATTTGTTTATGCTCTCTTTTGGGGCATTGATTTTAATTTAAAATATATTGAAAGTAGAGCCAAGCAATTGAACTAGTTTGTTAACATGCTAATAAAATTTTGGAAGGTCTCTTGAAACAATGCACAGATCAAGGTCTATCTGAAACATAAAAAAATGCTGGTCTCTGAAGATGTTTACAGGTCCGGCAAAAGAACAGATAGGAAAAAGTATTTAAAATGCCATTGTCTTCTCTGTGTGTGGATAGGTGTCTTGGCATATTTACTTCTTGTAAATTAACTTATATTCTGAAATGCGCTTTTCTGACATTCATTTAATAATTTATATGTGATTTTAATGTTCTTTTTCATAGTTTAGTTGTTGGCTGGTAGAGGTACTCAGGGTATCACTTCTACCATCTAGTCATCGAATGCTTCTGTCATAAATCAATATAACTTTTTAACTTCTTGGTTTGCAACTAGAGAACTCACCAATTCTTTGCCAAGAATACTCCTTGATAAACTGTTCCTTAAATCTGCTGAGGACAGAACACTTTGACCGAAAGCAACAAAATCACCGCCAAGAAAGAACACTAGAGGTTTTTTTAGAACAAATTTCTGAAGGCCAATTTTGAAATTCATCTGATAGAAGGAAAAAGAGAAACAAGCTGAATTTCAAATTCAGGTCTTTCCATCTCTGAAGCACATTTTAAAAACACTATGTTTATATTATTGCCTCTCTTACTCCACAGACTTGAGAAATGTTTTTCTGTGGCTTTTTTGTTTTGTTTTGAATATCTGTAAGCCTGAGTTTCATCCGCTTTATAACAAGGAAGATAATGCTATTAACCTTATAGAGATGATCCAAGGGTTCAATAAAAATCATATGGGTAAAAAGCTTAGAAGAGTGACTACCATAATCACAGGCATAAAAACAACAGCAGGATTGATATACATTAAATGCTTCTGAATCTACAGTGCTTGAAAATGGATTTAAAATGCCTTCTTACTATCATTCATTCAGTCATTCAAGAAACATTGTTGGGATGCTAATAGGCATGAAAATTTATTCTTAACTATTTGAGAGGCTATAAAGATGAATAAAGAATATATTAGGGGTTCCCCATGTGGAAGACAAGGAATAAAATCATGTCAGTAATGAAACTATTGTTCTTATAGCCTCAGATGTGACCGCACCCCCCCCCACCCCCACCCCGTCCTCCAATGTGGAGGTAGAGGCTGTTGAAACAACATTTTTTCTTTTCCAGCTTTGCTTCCCATCAGGTTTGCTAAGGAGGTACTAGAGGGAGTTGGAAGGCAGGAAAAGGCAAGAAAATGTCTTCCTTCCCTTTCTGTTTGCTGCCTTTGTCAGCTTTACCTCACACTGCTCTTCACCTCAGTCTGGCCGTTGACTCAACCAGCATTTGCTTCCTGTTTCCTGCTGCTTCCCGTTCTCACAGACCTGGTTTCACTGTGACCCTCCCAGTGGGGGACCAGGAGCCAGGCACGCAGACCCCTTCCACTCGCTCCGGGGGGCCCCTTCTCCATCTTTTAGGTTCTTATATCTTTAATAAATAGTTGTCCTTGAGAAAACAAAATATTTCAAAGTCCTTTGTTTTTTTTTTTAAAAAGGTAGGAAAAATACTTCAAGACAGAGAGTGTAAATTAAAGGTTTGTTCATATCACTTTTTAAAAAGCATTTATTTGAATCTGAAAGATCATAGAAAAAGAACCAAGAAATTCTCCTTTGTTCCCCCAGCCTTAAGGGTGGTAGCTGCTTCCAGCATTTACTATCTCTTTCTTAACTCACTGTTTTCTTCTTGTATTTTCAGTCTTCCAAGGAATGTATTAACTTCCTGTTAACATAACTATTATGATTTCTGTTCTCCTGAATCAGTACTGACTAAATAAAGAGCTGATACTAGAAGTTGATACCAGAGGAGTTGAAAATAGTAATGGAGCTGGAAAACAATGTTAGGTCCAGGAATTTGATTTGATCGTGTCCTTGGCCATGGCATGATACTGAACTATTTGCTAATGGTAAATAGGATACTAGAAACCTATAGCATGCTGTGACTTACCAAATAACCAAACATCTTTACTTACGATGAAGGGCCTTCTGAAGCGAAGCTCCAGAAACCAAGTCGTAACTGATCTTCACTATTTGGTGGTGATTACAAGAGTATAAGATGGAATACTTGTTTTAGTACTTAAGAGCTTACAGATAAACAAACAAAACAAACATACCAGGCAAAAAAGCTCATGGCTTTAAATTATTAGTTCATAACATTGCAAGAAAATCAGGAAGCTTCTAAAGCATTCTGAGTGGGTTTGGATTAAGCTGATAAACATGAAACTCTTGAGTTTCTCTACGCCTCTCTCTTTAGCAAAAAAAAAAAAAAAAAAAAGTCTTTCTTTTTCTGTTTGAGGAGACTAGCTTTCTCTTGCTTGAAGATCCCACAATAATCCACCTGATAGACTTGCCAGGCAAAAGATAGCTGGAATGTTTTCATTTATATCTGACAGTGTACAGAACAGGGAGGGATTTTACCATGATAACAGGACAAAGTAATCAGACTATAATTTATAAATTTAACATATTGTTTTCCATCAGTATAATTTCTAGTACAACACAGAAATGTGTAATAATTTAGACATGAGAATTTAGTATTGTACCATTAAGTTTTAGAAAATGTGTTTATTAATTCTTGGCTGGAAGAATCTTGAAACATGAGACTCCCTGGATATCATGTTGATTAGTTTATGTCTCAACATGGCTAGGCTATAGTACCTAGTTTTTATGTTTTTTTCCTATACTTCCTTATTTAATCAAACACTAATGTAAGCGTTGCTGTGAAGGTATTTCATGGATGTGGTTAACTACTAAAATCAGCTTACTTTAGGTAAAGGAATTACATTCAATAATGTAGGTGGGCCTCTTGAAATCAGTTGATGGGATTAAGAGTAAAAACTGAGATTTCCTGGAGAGGAAAACTTTTCTCTCAAAACTACAGTATAAACTCCTTGCTAGCTTTTTAGCCTATTGGTCCGTCCTACAAATTTTGGGCTTGCCAGCCCCTACAAACTTTTGAGCCATCCCCAATTCATTTGTGTGTGTGTGTGTGTGTATTTTTTTTTCCCCTCTTTTCTTCTGGAGAACCCTGACTCTTACAGATGTTTCCACTCCTTTTGAGAGCACAGGCTCTTCTCTACTCTCCTTTATTTATGAGTTAATTCATTGTCATGTTATGAATAAGCCACCATAACAATTTTCTAATTTTACTTTAAATTTTTTATAATGTCAGTCTCTTTTTTATTATTATAATCCTAGCAGTGTAATTCTCTTTTATTATTATAATCTTAGGACTCTCAATCTCACTCTCATTCTCTGTCATTCATACTCTCTCTCTCTCTCTCTGTCTCTCTCTCACACATTCAGCAATTAAAAGGAGCTCACAACCATCTCAGTCTCCCTCTTTTCCCCCTGAGTTCTCAGTGTCTGCTCTTAAATGTGGGTGTGTGAAATGTGGAACTTAATGACTTCTGCTATTTTCTGTGACATTTTCTATCAAGAAGGATAGAGCAAGGACTCATAAATTGACAAGACAATTTCTAATTTTTAGGAATAGCATAGAATTGGGTCACAGTAGTTTCCTCAGCTTCTCCTACAGGTAATTTTATATAAAATTCAAGATAATCTCACAAATATGGAGTGTCCAATAATATCAATAAAATCAGAGGCTAACTTTGGTCTGGTAGGTGGGCACTCATAGAAAGGGTACTCTGTGGAGTGATACCTTTTTAACTGAAATAGAACAGTAAAATGAAAATGACTGAAATAATTATAAAATTGATGGCGTCATTACAATATGCCAGAGGTAACAATGTCAATACACTTAAATACTCTGGCCTCTTACTCCCTAGAAGCCCAGATTTCTGACAACAAATTTAAAGACATCTGTGACAGAAACTGTATTTTGAAATATCAGTTACTTTTTATGAAATATAAAATATTTATTTTCAATAAATATTTTAATATTAACATTTTATTTACTTTAAATGTCTTAACTAAATTGAGTTAAAAATCTTACTACATTCCAAACGCAAGTATAAATACGTTTTGAATGATCACAGATTATTAGAGGTAAAAAAATTGAAAAGTGGAGAGACGTCTATGAAAAATATCCTTAATTAAAAATATAATTTTATTCTTCAGCTGTAATTCCTCACTTCTTTTCCCAAAGAGTTATGCAAACAAAATGTTTTGCCAATTATGGCTCAAATTTCTAGTGAGCAATTTTATATCTCTCTCAATTTCCATTATTATTCTTAGCTAATAAACGGCCCTTAATCCTAAGCAATTCTAACTTGTGGACAAAGTCTTCTGTGCACCATAAATGTCCATTTATTTATTTGGTTTCTTTTGTCTATTTGTTTGTTGGCTGGTTGGTTAATTTCATTCCTTGGACTTGGTCAACTTTATTTTTTTCTTATTTCCTTTATTTTAAGATTGTTAAATTTGTTGACCACCTCCCCAGAGCCTCTGGTAGGACAAGCATCCATCATGATACACAATCTTAACCCACGGATTTTAAGTCCAAGTGAGAGAACGTTTTGACCTCTTCTAGAACTAATTCACAAGCTAGTCACATTTTATTTGTCTCCTAAAAGTATCTTCACGGTATAAGTATTGGTTACAGGCAGGTGTACGTATCCACTGCTCTTTGTTTCTACCATTCAGAGGTTTTAACACCAACCTCTGCAGCTTTAAAACTGTTGACAGTGACATTTCTATTTTTAATTGCATCTTGTTTTTATCCCATTTAAATGAAGCACTTAAAATCGTAATTCACTCCATTTCTCTGTGTGTGTGTGTATATATAGTATGCACATACATACGTATGTATGTATGAATATATATACATGTATATACACATATGGATGTGTATATACATGCATACACACATACATGCATACATAATAGCAATTCACAGGGAGCCCACATTTTTGAGAGTTTCTTGGTCTGTTTCTTAGAGATGAGTTTACAAGAGACTTGCCCCAGTGTTCTCTCAGTGCATCTTTCTCCTCGGGCTCTTTCCCTAGCAACCCTAGAATATTACTTCCCTAAATTCACTGGACTTCTTGTTTTCTTTACAGTTTGATAGACAGCCTTGTTCATATCACTGATACTTTCTCTTTCCTGTGATAGTATTGATTTTTCTCCTTGCTTTCTTCTCGCTCGCACCTCCCAACCATCACTTTAAACTTCTAGTTTATTTTTCCCATTTTACATCTTGAAAGCTTGTGATTTTTTTCCTCTCTATGTATAATTCAAGAGAAAATAGGAATATAGAGTAAACTCTCAGAGTGTATTTGAAAGGATTCTTAATAAAATGAATATGATGGCAATGGAAACATCAGCTCTAAGTTCTGTAAAACTTCATAACTATTTATTAGATTAGATAGGCAGCACCATTATCTATTTCAAAGCAGGATACTTCCCGTGGTAGAAAAACCTTTTCACTGCAGAATTACTGTAATCTTCTCCAGAAAGCAAACTAAACTCAAAAAAAAATCTGAGTAAACATGTCCTTTTGGGGAACGATTATCCATTTTTCTATAAGATAACAACATGATACTCTCTTTTTTTATATATAATGACACGCAGTCAATAAGCATTCCCATAGATATTTAACAGTCTCACTGAAGCCTGTGATCTTTCTATTACCTGTGTACAATGCTACAAATCAATCTATTTCAACATCAAGATGTTTCTTTCTTCTGGGAGCAGAAAGGCCAGAACAGGAAGAGCAGTGTTGAAGCAATTCGATAAAAACACAGACTACAGAGAAAGAAGCAATGCAACTGAAGATGAGCAATGCACAGAACAACTCACTGAAAAAACATATGCAAACCAATAACCAGGTGCTTCAGCTGCGATTCAAGCTGGTGCTAGCTGCAGCCTTTATACAATGCTCCCCTGTGGAATAATCTGGTCTAACAGCACTATGCTTCTTAGCACCGTAAGCACCCCCAGATGTACATACCTTTTCTTGTAGTGTCAGTTCACATCCATCTGATACCTAGACTACAGCTGTGTAGACAGAAACTCTAGGCAGAGCTCAGGCCATTATGTGGAAGGAACACCTGGCGTATCTTCCTCTGCTTTGCAGGAGTTTCCCTATCTGATTCTCTGTTTCATTTCAGCTCCCTATTTGAATCTAGAATAGTTAAGAGTTTACATAATTCCTAATGTAAAGAGATTTTTATGGCCAACTTTCCCCCCTTTCCTACAACCAAAGCTTAACAATTATGTTTTGGGGAAACTGTTATTGTGTGCCCTATACTGAAACATTTAACAGGCCTTTTGTAATCATACACTCTCTCTTACTTTCCCAACTGATTCTTATAGAAGGAAAGCCCTGGGAATGGAAAACTCACTTCTTTTTTCCTTTTTAGTTTTGATATACTGAAAATCTCTGAAATTTTGCTGAAAATGCCATATTCCATTACAGAGGCTTTGGGCGTTTTTCTTATTCAATTGGGTCAGATGGTTTTTGACATTGTGTAGTGGGGGAGTAACTCAGGGAGTTAGGAAGATGTTTGGTAAATGGCATTTTGATATTACACCAGAATTCATGGCATTCAAAATGCCATACTTACCTCCTATTTCAAATTACACCAGAAAACACTTATACTGTGGTTTATTATGATACATTTTCATATATATTTATTCCTATAGGATTCTTTTAGTTGCAGGTAATAGAACCAGTCTGACTATTCTAGCAGTTAGGAATTTATTAAGGATGTTATTTTTGTCACAGATTCGCCAGGAGAGGAGAGAACCAGGCTGGGATTCTACACACTCAGAAACTACATATTCAGGGTAGGAAATCGAGAAAAGTTGATGAACAGACATACGCAGACATTCTTCTAATGGAAACACCACTGTACGTCACTTGTCACCTAGAACAATAGGCAACAGACTCAAGAACTCTGCTTCTGCTGTCTCTTACCCACCTTGCCCCACCGCCAGCCCAAACAGATGCACTCACTGCCATGCTTACTAGCAGATAGCTGTAGTCAATAACCATCTCACTTTGCTCATTTCCACTTTCAAGTCTCATGACGATACATTTGATTGGCAGATACAAAGACACACACCAATGACTTATGAGAAAGCAAGCCTAAAAAAAGCAGATTTTAGATTTCAGGACTCTCTAATACAGGGAGACCTGGAAAAGGACTGTGAAAAGAGTGGTGAGTGTGACTTCCACAGTTACCTGTATTTCAGCTGTTGTCATGGACACTTTGGAGTTTTAAATAAGTTTGGCTCTAAACTATCCCACAACTAAGAAAAAGTCAATGGCTGCTCAGTGTTTTGTGAATTCCTAGTTAAATTCTCTTGGCTAGCCTTTATTTTTATTTCCTGTTTCCAATAAATATCTCATCTCTATTTCAACTTGTATTCTGAGAATTTCCCTTCCCTCAGCGGACCTAGAATTGAATCAAAGTCTCAATCACTATGCATACCACACATGTTTGTATTGTAGAGATTCCTCTGGTATTTTGCTGTATTGGAGGAGAGTTGTGTGATTAAATTTTGCTTCAGCCAACTCTGCTATTATGAATTACTTTAACCCAGCTCCTCTTTCCAGCAGGTCTCTGATGCCGTGTTGTTCCACCCAACCCCTTTTATCTTCTCTACTCCTCACCTAACCACACCTTCAAAATCCCACTCATTTCTTACTTACCATTATTTACCTATCTCTCCTTGGGTAACCCTAGCTCATTCATGATATACTCAGAAGAGCTCACCTTAAAGCAAGATCTGTCCTAAAACTAGATCGTTCTTGAAAATAATTATGTATTCATATCTTAAAGTAATGATATTCTTCACAATACCGACATAATATCTCATAATTTAAAATAATTGAATAATTCAATAATTCAAAACCGCTTATTGGTTATTATAGAAGACAAACGTGAAATATAATTTTTGCTTAAAAATTGCTTGCAGTTTTTTCAGAGAGCTAAAATATATATGAGAACAAGTAAACTTATAGGAATAGGTAATAGTTAATACCAAACAATATGAGTGGTAGCGATATTATGTACTACTAGAGTTTAATAAAATAAAAATATTAATATGAAAGTGAAAATGATGGTTTATCAACAGCAAAGGAATCTATTTACTTATTAACTTGGCTTTTCATTGTATAGACATTTTTCTGATAAAGTATCTTGTCAAGAAAATCTTTCTTCAAAGGTTAATGTTTGATGTGCACAAATCATATTTCAAAGGTGAAGGAGCAAATTTTAAAAATAAAATAGTTGTATTGATAATGTTTGAGGATTAGTATGTAAACACATTATAAAGACCTGCAATGAATTCCTTTTAAATATACTAGTACATAGTAGCTAATAAAACAAGTACTTGTCAAAATTCCAAAGATTAAACATTTTATGAACTGTCAAAAATTCAAATTCAAAGGATTAAATTCCTGCTTCTCTGCATTTGGTGTAATTTCTAATTATTAAATACCTATTGGATTCACTACAGACTGAATCCTTTCAACATTCTAATCGACTGTTTAAAAAGCTTATCTGTGTGTACAGAATTCTGTTTATCTCTTATATAGGAAATGATTATCTCATTTTCATGTTATAATATTTGCTCTTTAAGTTCTAGGACATTGTTGATGTCAGCTTTGCATTCTACATTATGTCTAGCATTGATTTTTGCATGTAGAGTTACTCAATATAAAGTTATCCAAAGAATAGTAAACACATGTGAGAAAATAACCAGTTGTTGAAAACTGGAAAGAATCAAAGAGCTGGTTCTTTTATATATGTTTCCTTCACTAGTCGCCTCCGTTACTGTAATTGATCCTAATGGACCACAGTACAAACATAAAACTGCTCCTTTTAAAGTAACAGTAAATGCCTGATACATTTTTCACTGTGGTTTCTTTAAACCTCTGATTTCTGGATTTCTCATGCCAATTCTCAGTGTCAGTCAATGGTTTATCTCTGTGGATTGCTTTTCAAATGTCAGGGTTCTCCGTGTTTCTGCCTTTAATCTCTTTATTCTAGATGTTCTTTCTTGATTGTCTGGAATAAGATAAATGATTATGTATATCTATATCTTCTGTTTTTAAATAACTGTCCTAAGTATCAGAAACCCAGTTACTAAATACTTGCTGGACTCTACACCTATTCATCCACCATAAATATCAACATCATCATTTCCAAAACCAAAATATACCTTTCTGCCCCTATCCGCACTCAACATCAAAATAGACCCATAATTAATCTTTGTCTTAACCCTGAACCAACATTCAAGATTCATAAAGCCCTGCACATTTTATCACCTAAAGACTGCTCAAACTTTTTCCCTCATCTCTATTCCCACAGCTAGTGCCTCTGTAAAATCTCCCCTTATCTTGTTGCCACTGAATATTCTTTCTAAAACATTATTAGTAGTAGTATTAATACTATTAGTATTTCCAAAACATCATTCTTTCCAAAAGTACTTCATTCTATAAGGATTTTTTCCAATGTACAATAATACCATTTTCATGATTTTATTTCTTCAGTGTTTTTATAAGATTATAGGGAAACAATATAATATTAGAAATAAAATATACCTTGAACTCACTGTTTTCTCTCCTGATCTCTTCTTAACATAGAAGCAAAGTCATTGCTGATCAACACTTTCCACCTTCATAACCATTCCTTTATGCTCACGTCAGCACATTATTTTCTGTTCATAAAAACTTGTGAACCCCAAACTAAGCTCAAGTATTCTTTCCCTTTTTATTTTTCATTAAAAGAGTTTTTCTTCTTCCTTTTAAGATCTTCTGACATATAATTTTTCATTCTGTTTACCACACCTGCCTGCTCATCTTCCAATATTGTTAGATTTTCCATTTCCATGATTCTTTGTGCTATGCATACAATTTGATTGTAGAACTTACTCATATTAATAATTACAATTATATACATTTTATGTAATTACAAATATATATCTTTTCATTAAATCAGTCGACTTGAAGACAGAAGAAATGCTATCTTTCTATTTGAATCCCCAGCTCCTAGTAGGTTATTTGGAGCTGTAAGGTGTTTGTTATTACTTTTGAAATAAATAAACTAATTCAGCAGAATAGTGTTTGGTATAAAACACATCTCTTTACTCTTGCCTTCCAAGAAATAACCCCCTCTTGTTTGGCAGTACTAAGTCTCCCATGAAAACTTTTGGCCTCACATTTCCATTTCTATTGTGACCTTGACAAATTAAGCATCTCTCTCTCTCACTTGCTTTCTCAAGTTGTCTCTTTCAACCAGTACTGTACCTTAGGTACAGAAATGTACTCTTTACCACCAATTATTAAAACAACTCAAACTATGCAAGATATTATGCTCTCTTCTTCCTCCCTCTCTGCTTCTCATTCCTTTCTTTTCCCATTCCTGCCAAATTTCTCAGAAAAGAAACCAAATTTTTGCTTTCTTATGATCCTTTCAATCTCTCAGATATCCAAGCTGCTGCGCACATCTCAGGAAATCCGTGCAGTCTTACAGCTTGATGCCACTGGAAACGTGTGGCTTGCAGGTCCAGCTGGGCCCTCCGAGCAGCTCAGCCAACCTTCTTAGTAAAGTCTCCACTGTCATTTAGCTCAGCAGCCATCTCTATCGCAAACAACTTGCTACTTAGCCATCCTGCCAATGCCTCCTAACAGTCTTCTTTACTCTCAGTACATGAGTCTAATGATTACTCAACTTGAAATCTTTAGCTTCCTATCCTTCATATACATCCCTTTGACCCTCTTGTTTTAATTTCATTTATTTTTGCCTCCTCCGCCTGTTCCAATTATATGACCCACAAATCAGTATTCAGCTCATTATTTTCTTTTTTTTCTTGGCTGTGCTGCGTGGCTTGCGGGATCATAGTTCCCCAACCAGGGATTGAACCCGGGCCCTGGGCAGTGAAAGCTTGGAGTCCCAACCATTGGACTGACAGGGAATTCCCTAATTTCTTTTATAATACTTCTGGTTCCTAAAAATTCAACACTATTCAGAATTTGGGCTTTGAGATTCAACAGATGCTAGTTGTATTTCATTGGACAAGGTACTTATTAGCCCCTTCAAGTTTTACTTTCTTTAGCTATAAAATAGGATAATGTCTATTTCATAGAGTGTTAAATGAGATAACGTTTGCAGAATTATTAGCTCGGAGCTTGTTATGAGTCGTTCCAAAAATGGCAATGATTTTACTATCATTTATTGAACAACTAATATATGTCAGGAACAATTCTGACAAATGTGAGGGAAGAAGTGTTGGAAAAATTCCATTCTTTTCATTGGAGCTTACATTGTTGTAGGAAATTTCATGTAACAAAAAAATAATATATAATTAAGGAAGGCTGCATTCCATAACAGGAACTAAACAACAGATGAGAAGAAATAAGTGTGCCATTTATAATTCACTTTTTCTTTTAGTCATCCATTTAGCTGAATATTTAAATTCTTCCTAAGCTGCACCTCTCCTCAGTAGGTTATGACATCATGTAGAGACACTAGTTTAGAATGTGTCTCAGTATTAGTTCATTCTGCCCATTCCCACCATGAGCACACTGGTTCTCCCTCTATTACTCCTGAGGGAGACCTTGGCCATGGTCCCTAGTGCTTCCTCATTCTCACCAAGGTCTCATTCCAATGCAACCTACGACCTTCTGTTTGATTGAGGTTCTGTACCTGAGCAGGACCCTATGAGGCATTCCCAGAATAGACCCCAACCTTGCCTGCCTTTTGTCTGTAGAAAAACTTTATTCAAAGAATAAATTTAATCAGAGAAGTGAGAAAATGCAGAAAGAAAGGAAAACAGTCAAGCAAGACAAAATAATAACACTTTAGCCATTTAAACAAAGTCAAGGACATTTAGTTCTTCTTCAAGGGCTATAGATCATGTTCTGAGCCACGTCCTTTGAGCTGTTTTGCAGATACTGAAAACCCCAGCAGGTGGAAGAAGTTAACTGCATGCTGCCCACAAGCAGGTAGACCCCAAACCGGTTGGAACCAGAAGGTTGATGATATTGACTCCCAATTACCGCACCACCAACCAATCAGAAGAATGTCCACCAGCTGATCATGCCCTGCTCCTTGAGCACTATAAGTCTCCTCACTACCCCCTCCAGGGTGGGACACACAGTCTTGAAGGCATTAGCCCACTGTGGCCCTGCTTTGCCTGGCAAAGCAATAAAGCTATTTATTTCTACTTCACCCAAAACTCTGTCTCCGAGATTTAATCTGGCACCGGTGTACAGAGGCCAAATTTCGGCAACAGTTCCCAAAGCACAGTTCAAATTATATCACTTTTCTGCTAAAAAAAATTTTTTTTGAAAGGCTCCCAATAATCCAGTTGCTCTCAGCCTAGCATCCAAGATCCTTCACATCACCCCCTTCTTGGTACATTTATACCTTCTAGGCTGTATGGGTTCCAGCCACCTTCCCACTTAGCTCTTCCTCCAACTCCCCTCCCGCATCTCCTGCTTCCTTTGACCCTGTGGTTTTGCTTATGTTATTGCTCTCCCCTCTGTCACTTTTTTCTTCTGCCTGTAAAATCTATTTTATTTTCTTTAATAAGAATAATTGCAAATGCCATGTTTTTTATAGGGTCTTTCTGTTTTCCTAGAGGAGAGATGATCTTGCTTTTGAGTACTTGTTGCCCTCTGAACTACTAGTAAAGAAGGCACGAATTGCTCTCCCTTGTATTTCCTTTACCTGAGGATTCCTTATCTCCCCGCCAGCTTGTTAACTCCTAGAAGATTGACTACTCCTACTAAGTGCACTGAAAACAGCAAGAATACAAAGAAGCTTGTTCTCTCCTTTACTTAATTATTTTTCATTACTGAGAGTACAAGGCCTAATACAAAGAGTTGCTCAATAAATATTTGCTGAATCGAGTCAATTAAATCAAGGAAGTTTGCCTCTAATAAATATGTTACAACACTTTAAAATTTGAACTTTAACTGAGTGTAACTGCATGACCATACATATCTTACGGCCTTTTTGGTCTTCATTTACAAGATACTTTAGCAAATATTCCAAACTTTAATTTGTATTATAGGATGTTGAAAGTTGTAGCTACAAGGACTAGGGACTGGATTTGAATTCCAGCTGAGAATTGTGGTGCAGTTAACCATTCCTATACAATTTACTTTAATGAGAGCAGTAATGTATTATTACCAAGAAAAAGTAACTAAAAGGTTGGTTGACCAAGCGGTGTGAAATTGAGGTAAGCAACAACCTCCTAATTAGAAATGAAAAGAGACGGCGGCATTTCTAGGGTTTGGCTAAGTGTTGCAGGAGGTCATCGAGAGGACGTGACTGCTGGTTGAACCCGAGAGATCTGGACCCCGGGGGGAAAAAAAGGGCTCATCACCGCTCCCGTCCTCGGTACAAATGTATGTTCTGCCCAACATTTTCATAGTGGGAGCCATTTTCAAGAACACAGCATTGAGAGAGAAATGCACTGTTGAGACCATCTGGATGGTCTTCATGAACCCAGTTCAGGCCTCTATATAAATTCTTAAGAATCTTGTGGGCGGGTACAGAGATCTCCCGGTTCTGCAGCCACCAGGAGAAGCCTGGTATTAAGTCCTCCTGTTTATTAAACCTGCCCCCTGCCCAGCCGGAGTAGCTGGCTCTTTCTTAGGTCTCTCCTTGCTTTCTGTGTGCTGGGGCAACTTTTCGAACCAAGACTAAGTTGAACCCAAATGCTCTTTTTATTTTTATGTTTTTTTCCCCCTTGGAAGTATTTGGGGAATAAAAAGTCAGTCTAGTCTTCAGTGGTTCACTTTGTGATTCTTTATTACGGTCAGTTACGGCAGATGAGCAGTGAATGTGTCACTTTAAGAAGAAAATCTTCTTAACCTTGAAGGGATGAATCAGCTGTGAAATGCTCTGATACATTCGGAGGGATCCTTTTGTAGATTTATGCTATAAAACTGAAAAACATTTTACACAGGCTGACGCAGGCTCTAGTTCAATAAAATCTACAAACATCGCTTCTCTTTCCTTTTGAGAAAAAGAAACACTATAGATCATTATTTTCCTAGAATAAAATGAATAACTTTGAACATCCATCAAGTATAATGAGGTATTCTTTAATTGATCCAAGCCATTTAGGCTCCTAACGGCACTGTCGTTTCCAGAAAAAAAAAAAAAGTTGTCAGTGCGTGTAATTTTGTTCCTCTATTTTTTCCTCATATATTTGAGTCAGAAAGCTTTTGAAAAATCACATATGCAACTCTGTAGTAATTCCTAAATGATGATGGATAGCAGGTGTGTAATTATAAATTAGTATCAGCTGGATAAGGAGAGGTACATTTTTAAAATGCAAAACATCTGCCATCAGACTAAGGTTGCTCTGAGCCTCCGCGCTCTCTAGCCCTGTCTCTACCGGGAGATAAATTAATGAAAACTACTTGGCTCAACCGCTGGCAAAACTCTTCCTGTTTGTACCACACTTGGAAAAAGACTCTTGGGACTAGAAGTGGAATCCTTCCTATTGATTGGCTGGTTAAATAGAGGACCATTAGCTTCAGACGGGCTAGATTGATTATACAGCAGCAGCGCGAGAGCCGAGACTCAGAGCGGAGTGAGCGTCAGGGTGAGAAGGAGAGAGAGGGGAACGCAGGGTTCGGGGCGGGGGAGGGCAGCGGGGCGCGTTCCGTCGCATCCCTGGGTGACCGCTGGTGCCCCTCGCCTGGCTCCACAGCTCCCTCGGTCAACAACTTTCTGAGGTGCCTTTTCTTTTGCAAGAGGATGTCAGCTCCGAGCCCCGGCAAGGAATAACAGACTTCACCTTGGATTTGTTCACCCACTCCTGCTTCATCAAAGAGGATTTTGGAAAGAAAACCCCAGTCAAGTCCCCTTTCCAGCCCCACTTTGTTCCAGAATTGAACAGAAACAGTTTCCTGTTCCAGGTAAGAAAATTAAATTGTTATATCTGGTTGTCTTTTTAGTCCTACACGATAAAATACAGCAGAACTCTGCATGCTTTAAAAACTGAGTTTGCAGTGATGTATTAAAGTTAATACAATACACAGGCACGTGGATTTAGAAATGTGTTAATGCATATTTATGTGAATATGTGTGCTATTTTATCTCCAGGTACATATAAGTTTTTTGTTGGTTTTATAAGATCACTAGATTGTAAGTTTATGAGCAGATAGTCTGCACGAAGAAGAGAAATAAAGTCCTCACGAAAAAGGGCATTTCTGGTGACAACCTCGAAATATGTTCACATATACGGTTCTTAGCTGTTAAACAACTTTGAACAATAATAGCAAAGCCTGAAAGGACCATTACTGAATTAAATGTCTACTATTACATTTCATGCAGACATAGAAGCTACTAGGTGCTTTTCAGTGATTGTCAGTGGTGATTTTTTTTTTTTTTCGCTAAATGTCTTTTGATTGCAGTCTTAACGCTTCAACATAAACATCATGTGTCTTAAATGACGTGACATTAGACTGCCATCTTATTATGGCTAAGTTATTGATAACTAGCGTTTGGCCTTAAGTACAGAGCTAAGGCCAAGAAATATGACTCTGGAGATGTTTAGCTAGTGCTCAGAGCTGCAGTTCCCTCCGTTCCCTCAGTTAATGATTTAAGTGTCAGTGATGGTATGTGCTGGTAAAGTGCCTGGGAATATATATAGGAACGTTGCACATATTAAAGTCTCTGCTGGGAATGGGGATTTGTTTTCATGATTGTAAGGAAAGTGATAGGGTGGAATAGGAATAACAGGCTGGGACAATGCAGTGCTGATGTAGTTGGTTAACCTTAGGTTTATAGGTCACAAATGTCAACTGCTAAAGAGACGGCATTGTACTATGAGACAAAAAGGATTTATTTCATCCTTTCTAGAATTAAAATGGTTTGTGAGGTTTTTCTGATGGCGGTTGATTTGCTTTTGGATCAAAGAAGTGAGATATTTTATCCCAAGAGCTGTTCTGATTGTCCTTTCAAGTGGAGTTCGCTGAGTCACTCCTCTAATTGGAACCAAGGTTCCATCTGTGATAAGTCCGCAAGACTTTTTAATGTGTTATACAATGTTTCAAATGAGAATGTGACGGCCAACCCTCTTGGGAGCCAATGTAGCTGAAGTTCTGCGTATTACATACTCTGAACGCCAGTATTTTTATGTGTTTCACCCTGTCTTGTATTTTAAACCTAACTACATATTTGAAGAGCACAGCTTTTCATGATATCTATTTTGTCTTCCAAATGTGAAATAATATTTTCATGTTTTGTTATTAAATATTATAGCTACCCAGATATTTCTATATATAATAGCTATAGCAGAAGGGAATGATTGTATCATTGTTATACATTTTTTGAACTGCAGTTTGACAAAAGGAATAGAAATGTGGATTAGAGAATACTGGATTTTTAAACTTTGAATTGAGTCATTTGAAAAGAATATACACCTTTTTTGGGTATTATGTTTGAGAAACTAATGCCAAACTATGGACTGAGGAAAGTGGCAGGCACTGTAGACCGTACATTTACGTATATATTAGCACTGTTGTATCGGATCCACATACAGCATTTGTCTTAAATCAGTTTTAATCTTGTTTAATTATTGCTTTGTGTATTATATTATGCTAACTTTTTGTGCAAATTATCCAAAATAGTGTTTTAATCCTTCCATTTTATTGTTTATGCAAATAATATGAGATTTCAACAAAGGATATACTTAAGTTTTAGCGAATTTGGTAATTTCTATATTTAATACACAAAATTATTGAAAATTCCGTAACTTTTGTTGCAACAATATTAGTGTCAGAGCTATTTATACGGTACATTTTCCTTATAGCAGTTATTTATGGGTTCTATTGAGGTATACACAGTAAACAAAACTAATTCTTAATTGCATTGTATGATTTTATGAGACAGTTAATACTTTAGCACGGACAGATGTAAATCTCCATACTTAATTTTTTCCCATGAATAGGCATATTTTTCCTTTAAAAAGACTTTTAAAATAATTTCTTAATCCATGTACCTCTTGTACTTGGGCATCTTCTTAGCTTACCCTCAGTATTACTTCGATTCTCTCTTTTTCTTATCTTACATATTCTGTGGTTACTCCTAAGAGGGATTCCCCATATTCTTAATAGAAATGGTATCATGATTGGGGAAAAAAAGCAAGTTATTTTTTAAAAAAATATTTCACACTTCCCAACTATGTAATTAATATGGCTCCTGCATTCCTGATCAGTGCTTCTCAGCAAACATGACTGAGGAAGACACATGTCCTAGCAGTCATGTATATAAACTACAGTCTGAGTCAAATCCAGCCGTTTACTTAGTTCAGCTTAGGAATCTTCACTTTTCTATGCATTTTTGAGAAGGCTCCATTTGACATTTTATTCAACTTTCCATTCATTTCCATAGTATCAGATGTCTTCCAGCCATAGTGAACCAACAAGAACTGAGAAAGTACAACCTATTCTGTTTTTGTAGATATCTGAACCGTTAGGGGGCTCTTTCTTCCTATGTTCTACTCAGCAAACCACTGTGAGAGGTTCTACTGCTTTCTTAAAGTGTTTCCCTGTTTTTAAAATGTCGAGTGCTGCTTGAAGTAGGTATCTCCTATTCCCCACAAAAAGAAACATTTCAGATCAATAAGAATTCTTTATTTTCACAGGAAAGTGAATTTATCTTATGCTTTCTAAATTTTTTCTCTTTCAAATATTCTTGTATATAAGAGGTTTAATTTTTGAAAATAACAGAGCCTTCAAATATTAAAGTGACTGATTTTAAACAAATATAAAGATTATATGTTATGCCACTAGCATCTGAAATGTTCAAATAAGGAAAAAACTAAAGGGAAGACACTTCTTTTACAATTGTCTGCAAATATCTGTGAACCACATAGACAGAATGAGTGACTCTGGGCTTACATGCAGTTTGCTTTCAGGAGAAGAGAACAGCAGGCAGCTAAGAGAATATTACTTGTTCTCTACAAAAATAGACATGGAAGAATTGAAAATAATAGGATGGTGTCACTGTCCATACACGTGTCCAAATACAGATAGGAACTCTATTTTTAAGTATCCGCCCCCCCCCCCCAAATTCTTCATCGTACTGTATGAAGGTTTCATACATATACACAGAGGGTGATGCAAGGGCTGATTATGGGGGGAAGTGTGTTTCCTGTATCACTTCTGAAGCCATGCATGTTGAATTACACTGCAGACTTTCCTGATAAATGGAAACACAGTCCTCCATCTCCAAAACAGCTAAAGATGTCCCCTGACTGCAGGTCTTATTTGGGGATTAGTCAACACTTAATGATGTCTCTGTGCAAAAGTAATCTATTTAGTAGGTCTGGGCTTTTCATCCCATGATGGCAACTCCAGGGAATGAGAAAGAAGTGACATCCACTTTCTGAGAGAGATTTATTTTGGGAAGTGAGGGAAGGGGAGGGATTCTGGGCAATGAATCATGGAATTCCAATCCTTTATTGAACGTTCATTAACTTATTAGGGTAGAAGAGTAGTTGCTTAAATAAAATGGGAAGATGGAAATGGTACAGTCATTTCCTTTACTGGTGTTTTGAAAGTAGACATGTAAGGGTTTTATTCTTTGTCTGAAAATATGCATACCTTGAAAGGAGTGAATTTTGAATGCGACTAGTATAATATACATAGTTGTGTGGTAACCATTCCAAGTATATCTGGAATAGGCTGGTATATGGTCTAATGCAGTTCTTTCTCACAAAATTATATTTTGTTTATGTGAATTATTGAGTAATAAAACTTGAGTGGGAATCCTAATGCTACAGTTCAATGTAATCAGTATGAAAAATATTTTAAGAAATTTAACTTTTTTCTTCTAAAAAGAGGTTGTCTTTTATGTTAAAGTAGGGCAATGTTGGAGACAGAAAAAAGGGCTAAATTTGAAAATAAGACAAAGAAATGAAAATGCAGTGACTGTACTTGATTTTTTTTATATTGCAAAATTTTACCCAGAACTAAGAGATAAATATAACAATGCAAGTTAAATACTCATGTTTTCTATTTAATGGTAAAGAGGTAAAAATACCACTGAAATGTAACTTTCTATACCTCACATGATATGAGGACAAATCTCTATAGAGATGTGAAGAGTAGAAAAATCAGTACCTGGTATGGGTAGCTACTAATATGGTGGCCTAATAGTAGACTTTCAAAGGAAACAAGATAGCTTATTCCTATTGAGTTTAATCTAATGGATTGAGAAAGATAATATAAAGAATTAGAAAGCATGCATCTGTCTATACTTGTTTTGTTGCTATTACCAATGAACTGAACTGCACTTTTCTATAAAATCACTCCTGAGCCTGTTTGTCTTTGTAAAACTGTGTGTGTATATGATTGGGTGAAAATATCTGTGTGGATATACGGGTATAGTTTTTACAGAGTTTGAATAACATAAAAATATAATCACCTTTACTATGCAACATGATTTGTGTTCTATAGCTTCCATTTTCCACTTTAATAAGTTATCCACATTGTATTCAAATCCCCCCCACCGCCCCACTGGTACACACACATAAACGGCCAATATGATTACCTCTAGCTATGTTATATTAGAACTTGCTTACGTATAACCTTAGATTGATCCATGTTGTTTCTCTTCTAATGGGCATTGTTGCATGTCCATTAGAACTGTGTCTTGAATCATGTAACTGAATCCTTACATCTTGTTGTTTACCAAATTCCAGTTACCCTAAATTGTAAATAAGATTTTACCACAGGGTTACTGAGAATAATGGAAGATAATGTATTATACATTTTAGTAATTCATAGAATGGATAAGGTATAGGTAGAAATAAGAGTGAGCTTTATTACTTGTCTAAAGGATATACAAATACCACTCATGTTAAGTAATCCATTCTAACCTGTGATTGGCAGAAAAAGAAAGTGGGAGAAGGTCCGGTAGCAAAACATAGTATATAACAAGTAGCATTTTAGAGCAGACATGGCAAATGGGTTTCAAACATCTATAAGATATCCATTTTTTAAATAAATAGTTAAATTTTTAGATTAGTTTGCATTTACTGAAAAATAAGACGAAATGACATAGACTTCCCATATACTCCCTCACTTCCATCTCCCTGCTACCCTACTAGTTTCCTCCCCCAACCTGGCTAGTTCTCCTGTTATTAATATCTGACATTTTCAAGATACATTTGTTATGATAAATGATAAGATATTATTAACTAAAGTCCATAGTTTACATTAGAGTTCAGTCTTTGTACTGTACATTCTATGGGTTATGACAGATGCATAATGACATATATCCACCATAGAGTTACATGAACAAAAGTTCCGCTGCCCTAAAGTTTCCCTGTGCTCCACCTATTTATGTCTCCCTCCCTCCCTCCCTCTGAACCTCTGATCTTTTTACTGTCTGCATAGTTTTGTCTTTACGAGAATGTCATATAGTTGGAATCATACAGTGTGCAGTCTTTTCAGATTGTCTTATTTCACTTAGCAATGTGCATTTTAAGTTTGTTTATGTCTTTTGGAAACTTGACCTCATTTCTTTTTATTGCTGAACAATATTCCATTGCATTGATCAACCACAGAATGTTTTTTTTTTTAATCCATTTATCTACTGAGGGGCATCTTGGTTGCTTCCAAGTTTTGGAAATTCTGATTAAAGTTGCCGTAAACATTCAGGGAAAGGTTTTTTGTGTGGACGTAACTTTTCAATTGATTGGGTAAAAACAGTGCGTGTGATTTCTTACTCATATAATAAGAGCGTGTTTAGTTTTAAAAGAAGCTGTCACACGATCTTCCAGAATGACTGTGTCATTTGCCTTCCCATCAGCAATGAATGAGGGTTCCTGTTGCTCCACATCCTCCCTAGAATTTGGTGGTGTCAGTGGTTGGATTTCAGTCATTCTTTTAGGTTTATACTGTATCTCATTGCTGTTTTTTACATATACTTTTGATTGGTAATAATCTGCTTGTGCCATGTTGAGAATAAGTCCAGGGGACATCATGGGTCTTCAGGAAACATGTCCATAATCAGTTGGACAGGGTGTGTGTTTGGTGAGGAGGGAGTCATCCATTATTTGTAACTCACATTCACTCTTCACAATTTAGGGCTCTGGTGGAATGAATGTATAAGTTAGAGCAATCAAATAATTCAATCCTGCATTTCTCAGTAATCAGATAATAATAATTTTCTCTTTTTCAAGCACTGTGATTGAATTAAGGGACATAAAACCCCATAAAATTTAGTAGCTATCATCACTTAGACTTTGTTGTATGTCGAAAACCTAACAACTATAACAGCATCCAATCTGATTTCTTTTTGTCAAGCCTCTTCTTTCTTTGCCTTTCTATATTGTTACTTCTAGCCATATTTCTACTGTGGGTAGAAATGTCTGGCTTCATATTACTTATGAGAGAAAAAGAAAATCCTCAGGCAGATTGACATTTTTCATAATCTGGCCCTAACCAGTTTCTGATATCACTGGTGATTACTCTGAGCTCAAGCTCAGCTATATTTTCCCTTTCCCCAAAGTACTTTCTCTCAGCTTTCAACTTTTGCTTAGAATAGTCTTCCTGATTTGATTTGCCTTCCTTACATTCTCTACTAATTCAAATATTACCAAACTTTCTATAAATCCTTATTAAGAATTCCTCTACTATTAATCACATAAGGCCTTGCACTGTTAACTAGATACATTGTTAAGAAAGATACATTGATTGTATCTTTATTACATCCTTCTATGCAAACTATATGATTAAGAAAAAGAAAGATAATCCTTTGTATTTATTTTTTGCAGTCCTTAAAATGCAATGTTCATCCTACTTATTAATGCCTATTTGTTGAAGGAATATATCAAAACATTAATTCTTATTAGTATAAACTTTGTAAATGATTTTTGAAAATTTTTTCATGTCTCCAATACCCTTGCATTTATTCCCCTTTTTCTTTTGATTTAAAAAAAAGAAGGGCACTCCAGTTGGTGGAAAGGTCTCATCTGCGAATCGTTATATGAAGGTAGGTACCTATAAAACTTGTACTCACACCACTTAGCTGCCCTGCTCCTGCTTTTCTGTCTACCCATTGGAACAACATGCAGTTGTATTATGGTAGCTACGCAAATGTGTATATGTCTCTTACAGATAACAACTTCTGTGGGTGAATATAGGGTCATTATACAGTGTGTATTATTAGATACCCCTCAGAAAACAAAATTTAAGGTATTTGCTAAAAGAAAGCAATCTAAGGCAGAGAGTACAAGGTAGAGATTTGTTTATGCTCTCTTTTGGGGCATTGATTTTAATTTAAAATATATTGAAAGTAGAGCCAAGCAATTGAACTAGTTTGTTAACATGCTAATAAAATTTTGGAAGGTCTCTTGAAACAATGCACAGATCAAGGTCTATCTGAAACATAAAAAAATGCTGGTCTCTGAAGATGTTTACAGGTCCGGCAAAAGAACAGATAGGAAAAAGTATTTAAAATGCCATTGTCTTCTCTGTGTGTGGATAGGTGTCTTGGCATATTTACTTCTTGTAAATTAACTTATATTCTGAAATGCGCTTTTCTGACATTCATTTAATAATTTATATGTGATTTTAATGTTCTTTTTCATAGTTTAGTTGTTGGCTGGTAGAGGTACTCAGGGTATCACTTCTACCATCTAGTCATCGAATGCTTCTGTCATAAATCAATATAACTTTTTAACTTCTTGGTTTGCAACTAGAGAACTCACCAATTCTTTGCCAAGAATACTCCTTGATAAACTGTTCCTTAAATCTGCTGAGGACAGAACACTTTGACCGAAAGCAACAAAATCACCGCCAAGAAAGAACACTAGAGGTTTTTTTAGAACAAATTTCTGAAGGCCAATTTTGAAATTCATCTGATAGAAGGAAAAAGAGAAACAAGCTGAATTTCAAATTCAGGTCTTTCCATCTCTGAAGCACATTTTAAAAACACTATGTTTATATTATTGCCTCTCTTACTCCACAGACTTGAGAAATGTTTTTCTGTGGCTTTTTTGTTTTGTTTTGAATATCTGTAAGCCTGAGTTTCATCCGCTTTATAACAAGGAAGATAATGCTATTAACCTTATAGAGATGATCCAAGGGTTCAATAAAAATCATATGGGTAAAAAGCTTAGAAGAGTGACTACCATAATCACAGGCATAAAAACAACAGCAGGATTGATATACATTAAATGCTTCTGAATCTACAGTGCTTGAAAATGGATTTAAAATGCCTTCTTACTATCATTCATTCAGTCATTCAAGAAACATTGTTGGGATGCTAATAGGCATGAAAATTTATTCTTAACTATTTGAGAGGCTATAAAGATGAATAAAGAATATATTAGGGGTTCCCCATGTGGAAGACAAGGAATAAAATCATGTCAGTAATGAAACTATTGTTCTTATAGCCTCAGATGTGACCGCACCCCCCCCCACCCCCACCCCGTCCTCCAATGTGGAGGTAGAGGCTGTTGAAACAACATTTTTTCTTTTCCAGCTTTGCTTCCCATCAGGTTTGCTAAGGAGGTACTAGAGGGAGTTGGAAGGCAGGAAAAGGCAAGAAAATGTCTTCCTTCCCTTTCTGTTTGCTGCCTTTGTCAGCTTTACCTCACACTGCTCTTCACCTCAGTCTGGCCGTTGACTCAACCAGCATTTGCTTCCTGTTTCCTGCTGCTTCCCGTTCTCACAGACCTGGTTTCACTGTGACCCTCCCAGTGGGGGACCAGGAGCCAGGCACGCAGACCCCTTCCACTCGCTCCGGGGGGCCCCTTCTCCATCTTTTAGGTTCTTATATCTTTAATAAATAGTTGTCCTTGAGAAAACAAAATATTTCAAAGTCCTTTGTTTTTTTTTTTAAAAAGGTAGGAAAAATACTTCAAGACAGAGAGTGTAAATTAAAGGTTTGTTCATATCACTTTTTAAAAAGCATTTATTTGAATCTGAAAGATCATAGAAAAAGAACCAAGAAATTCTCCTTTGTTCCCCCAGCCTTAAGGGTGGTAGCTGCTTCCAGCATTTACTATCTCTTTCTTAACTCACTGTTTTCTTCTTGTATTTTCAGTCTTCCAAGGAATGTATTAACTTCCTGTTAACATAACTATTATGATTTCTGTTCTCCTGAATCAGTACTGACTAAATAAAGAGCTGATACTAGAAGTTGATACCAGAGGAGTTGAAAATAGTAATGGAGCTGGAAAACAATGTTAGGTCCAGGAATTTGATTTGATCGTGTCCTTGGCCATGGCATGATACTGAACTATTTGCTAATGGTAAATAGGATACTAGAAACCTATAGCATGCTGTGACTTACCAAATAACCAAACATCTTTACTTACGATGAAGGGCCTTCTGAAGCGAAGCTCCAGAAACCAAGTCGTAACTGATCTTCACTATTTGGTGGTGATTACAAGAGTATAAGATGGAATACTTGTTTTAGTACTTAAGAGCTTACAGATAAACAAACAAAACAAACATACCAGGCAAAAAAGCTCATGGCTTTAAATTATTAGTTCATAACATTGCAAGAAAATCAGGAAGCTTCTAAAGCATTCTGAGTGGGTTTGGATTAAGCTGATAAACATGAAACTCTTGAGTTTCTCTACGCCTCTCTCTTTAGCAAAAAAAAAAAAAAAAAAAAGTCTTTCTTTTTCTGTTTGAGGAGACTAGCTTTCTCTTGCTTGAAGATCCCACAATAATCCACCTGATAGACTTGCCAGGCAAAAGATAGCTGGAATGTTTTCATTTATATCTGACAGTGTACAGAACAGGGAGGGATTTTACCATGATAACAGGACAAAGTAATCAGACTATAATTTATAAATTTAACATATTGTTTTCCATCAGTATAATTTCTAGTACAACACAGAAATGTGTAATAATTTAGACATGAGAATTTAGTATTGTACCATTAAGTTTTAGAAAATGTGTTTATTAATTCTTGGCTGGAAGAATCTTGAAACATGAGACTCCCTGGATATCATGTTGATTAGTTTATGTCTCAACATGGCTAGGCTATAGTACCTAGTTTTTATGTTTTTTTCCTATACTTCCTTATTTAATCAAACACTAATGTAAGCGTTGCTGTGAAGGTATTTCATGGATGTGGTTAACTACTAAAATCAGCTTACTTTAGGTAAAGGAATTACATTCAATAATGTAGGTGGGCCTCTTGAAATCAGTTGATGGGATTAAGAGTAAAAACTGAGATTTCCTGGAGAGGAAAACTTTTCTCTCAAAACTACAGTATAAACTCCTTGCTAGCTTTTTAGCCTATTGGTCCGTCCTACAAATTTTGGGCTTGCCAGCCCCTACAAACTTTTGAGCCATCCCCAATTCATTTGTGTGTGTGTGTGTGTGTATTTTTTTTTCCCCTCTTTTCTTCTGGAGAACCCTGACTCTTACAGATGTTTCCACTCCTTTTGAGAGCACAGGCTCTTCTCTACTCTCCTTTATTTATGAGTTAATTCATTGTCATGTTATGAATAAGCCACCATAACAATTTTCTAATTTTACTTTAAATTTTTTATAATGTCAGTCTCTTTTTTATTATTATAATCCTAGCAGTGTAATTCTCTTTTATTATTATAATCTTAGGACTCTCAATCTCACTCTCATTCTCTGTCATTCATACTCTCTCTCTCTCTCTCTGTCTCTCTCTCACACATTCAGCAATTAAAAGGAGCTCACAACCATCTCAGTCTCCCTCTTTTCCCCCTGAGTTCTCAGTGTCTGCTCTTAAATGTGGGTGTGTGAAATGTGGAACTTAATGACTTCTGCTATTTTCTGTGACATTTTCTATCAAGAAGGATAGAGCAAGGACTCATAAATTGACAAGACAATTTCTAATTTTTAGGAATAGCATAGAATTGGGTCACAGTAGTTTCCTCAGCTTCTCCTACAGGTAATTTTATATAAAATTCAAGATAATCTCACAAATATGGAGTGTCCAATAATATCAATAAAATCAGAGGCTAACTTTGGTCTGGTAGGTGGGCACTCATAGAAAGGGTACTCTGTGGAGTGATACCTTTTTAACTGAAATAGAACAGTAAAATGAAAATGACTGAAATAATTATAAAATTGATGGCGTCATTACAATATGCCAGAGGTAACAATGTCAATACACTTAAATACTCTGGCCTCTTACTCCCTAGAAGCCCAGATTTCTGACAACAAATTTAAAGACATCTGTGACAGAAACTGTATTTTGAAATATCAGTTACTTTTTATGAAATATAAAATATTTATTTTCAATAAATATTTTAATATTAACATTTTATTTACTTTAAATGTCTTAACTAAATTGAGTTAAAAATCTTACTACATTCCAAACGCAAGTATAAATACGTTTTGAATGATCACAGATTATTAGAGGTAAAAAAATTGAAAAGTGGAGAGACGTCTATGAAAAATATCCTTAATTAAAAATATAATTTTATTCTTCAGCTGTAATTCCTCACTTCTTTTCCCAAAGAGTTATGCAAACAAAATGTTTTGCCAATTATGGCTCAAATTTCTAGTGAGCAATTTTATATCTCTCTCAATTTCCATTATTATTCTTAGCTAATAAACGGCCCTTAATCCTAAGCAATTCTAACTTGTGGACAAAGTCTTCTGTGCACCATAAATGTCCATTTATTTATTTGGTTTCTTTTGTCTATTTGTTTGTTGGCTGGTTGGTTAATTTCATTCCTTGGACTTGGTCAACTTTATTTTTTTCTTATTTCCTTTATTTTAAGATTGTTAAATTTGTTGACCACCTCCCCAGAGCCTCTGGTAGGACAAGCATCCATCATGATACACAATCTTAACCCACGGATTTTAAGTCCAAGTGAGAGAACGTTTTGACCTCTTCTAGAACTAATTCACAAGCTAGTCACATTTTATTTGTCTCCTAAAAGTATCTTCACGGTATAAGTATTGGTTACAGGCAGGTGTACGTATCCACTGCTCTTTGTTTCTACCATTCAGAGGTTTTAACACCAACCTCTGCAGCTTTAAAACTGTTGACAGTGACATTTCTATTTTTAATTGCATCTTGTTTTTATCCCATTTAAATGAAGCACTTAAAATCGTAATTCACTCCATTTCTCTGTGTGTGTGTGTATATATAGTATGCACATACATACGTATGTATGTATGAATATATATACATGTATATACACATATGGATGTGTATATACATGCATACACACATACATGCATACATAATAGCAATTCACAGGGAGCCCACATTTTTGAGAGTTTCTTGGTCTGTTTCTTAGAGATGAGTTTACAAGAGACTTGCCCCAGTGTTCTCTCAGTGCATCTTTCTCCTCGGGCTCTTTCCCTAGCAACCCTAGAATATTACTTCCCTAAATTCACTGGACTTCTTGTTTTCTTTACAGTTTGATAGACAGCCTTGTTCATATCACTGATACTTTCTCTTTCCTGTGATAGTATTGATTTTTCTCCTTGCTTTCTTCTCGCTCGCACCTCCCAACCATCACTTTAAACTTCTAGTTTATTTTTCCCATTTTACATCTTGAAAGCTTGTGATTTTTTTCCTCTCTATGTATAATTCAAGAGAAAATAGGAATATAGAGTAAACTCTCAGAGTGTATTTGAAAGGATTCTTAATAAAATGAATATGATGGCAATGGAAACATCAGCTCTAAGTTCTGTAAAACTTCATAACTATTTATTAGATTAGATAGGCAGCACCATTATCTATTTCAAAGCAGGATACTTCCCGTGGTAGAAAAACCTTTTCACTGCAGAATTACTGTAATCTTCTCCAGAAAGCAAACTAAACTCAAAAAAAAATCTGAGTAAACATGTCCTTTTGGGGAACGATTATCCATTTTTCTATAAGATAACAACATGATACTCTCTTTTTTTATATATAATGACACGCAGTCAATAAGCATTCCCATAGATATTTAACAGTCTCACTGAAGCCTGTGATCTTTCTATTACCTGTGTACAATGCTACAAATCAATCTATTTCAACATCAAGATGTTTCTTTCTTCTGGGAGCAGAAAGGCCAGAACAGGAAGAGCAGTGTTGAAGCAATTCGATAAAAACACAGACTACAGAGAAAGAAGCAATGCAACTGAAGATGAGCAATGCACAGAACAACTCACTGAAAAAACATATGCAAACCAATAACCAGGTGCTTCAGCTGCGATTCAAGCTGGTGCTAGCTGCAGCCTTTATACAATGCTCCCCTGTGGAATAATCTGGTCTAACAGCACTATGCTTCTTAGCACCGTAAGCACCCCCAGATGTACATACCTTTTCTTGTAGTGTCAGTTCACATCCATCTGATACCTAGACTACAGCTGTGTAGACAGAAACTCTAGGCAGAGCTCAGGCCATTATGTGGAAGGAACACCTGGCGTATCTTCCTCTGCTTTGCAGGAGTTTCCCTATCTGATTCTCTGTTTCATTTCAGCTCCCTATTTGAATCTAGAATAGTTAAGAGTTTACATAATTCCTAATGTAAAGAGATTTTTATGGCCAACTTTCCCCCCTTTCCTACAACCAAAGCTTAACAATTATGTTTTGGGGAAACTGTTATTGTGTGCCCTATACTGAAACATTTAACAGGCCTTTTGTAATCATACACTCTCTCTTACTTTCCCAACTGATTCTTATAGAAGGAAAGCCCTGGGAATGGAAAACTCACTTCTTTTTTCCTTTTTAGTTTTGATATACTGAAAATCTCTGAAATTTTGCTGAAAATGCCATATTCCATTACAGAGGCTTTGGGCGTTTTTCTTATTCAATTGGGTCAGATGGTTTTTGACATTGTGTAGTGGGGGAGTAACTCAGGGAGTTAGGAAGATGTTTGGTAAATGGCATTTTGATATTACACCAGAATTCATGGCATTCAAAATGCCATACTTACCTCCTATTTCAAATTACACCAGAAAACACTTATACTGTGGTTTATTATGATACATTTTCATATATATTTATTCCTATAGGATTCTTTTAGTTGCAGGTAATAGAACCAGTCTGACTATTCTAGCAGTTAGGAATTTATTAAGGATGTTATTTTTGTCACAGATTCGCCAGGAGAGGAGAGAACCAGGCTGGGATTCTACACACTCAGAAACTACATATTCAGGGTAGGAAATCGAGAAAAGTTGATGAACAGACATACGCAGACATTCTTCTAATGGAAACACCACTGTACGTCACTTGTCACCTAGAACAATAGGCAACAGACTCAAGAACTCTGCTTCTGCTGTCTCTTACCCACCTTGCCCCACCGCCAGCCCAAACAGATGCACTCACTGCCATGCTTACTAGCAGATAGCTGTAGTCAATAACCATCTCACTTTGCTCATTTCCACTTTCAAGTCTCATGACGATACATTTGATTGGCAGATACAAAGACACACACCAATGACTTATGAGAAAGCAAGCCTAAAAAAAGCAGATTTTAGATTTCAGGACTCTCTAATACAGGGAGACCTGGAAAAGGACTGTGAAAAGAGTGGTGAGTGTGACTTCCACAGTTACCTGTATTTCAGCTGTTGTCATGGACACTTTGGAGTTTTAAATAAGTTTGGCTCTAAACTATCCCACAACTAAGAAAAAGTCAATGGCTGCTCAGTGTTTTGTGAATTCCTAGTTAAATTCTCTTGGCTAGCCTTTATTTTTATTTCCTGTTTCCAATAAATATCTCATCTCTATTTCAACTTGTATTCTGAGAATTTCCCTTCCCTCAGCGGACCTAGAATTGAATCAAAGTCTCAATCACTATGCATACCACACATGTTTGTATTGTAGAGATTCCTCTGGTATTTTGCTGTATTGGAGGAGAGTTGTGTGATTAAATTTTGCTTCAGCCAACTCTGCTATTATGAATTACTTTAACCCAGCTCCTCTTTCCAGCAGGTCTCTGATGCCGTGTTGTTCCACCCAACCCCTTTTATCTTCTCTACTCCTCACCTAACCACACCTTCAAAATCCCACTCATTTCTTACTTACCATTATTTACCTATCTCTCCTTGGGTAACCCTAGCTCATTCATGATATACTCAGAAGAGCTCACCTTAAAGCAAGATCTGTCCTAAAACTAGATCGTTCTTGAAAATAATTATGTATTCATATCTTAAAGTAATGATATTCTTCACAATACCGACATAATATCTCATAATTTAAAATAATTGAATAATTCAATAATTCAAAACCGCTTATTGGTTATTATAGAAGACAAACGTGAAATATAATTTTTGCTTAAAAATTGCTTGCAGTTTTTTCAGAGAGCTAAAATATATATGAGAACAAGTAAACTTATAGGAATAGGTAATAGTTAATACCAAACAATATGAGTGGTAGCGATATTATGTACTACTAGAGTTTAATAAAATAAAAATATTAATATGAAAGTGAAAATGATGGTTTATCAACAGCAAAGGAATCTATTTACTTATTAACTTGGCTTTTCATTGTATAGACATTTTTCTGATAAAGTATCTTGTCAAGAAAATCTTTCTTCAAAGGTTAATGTTTGATGTGCACAAATCATATTTCAAAGGTGAAGGAGCAAATTTTAAAAATAAAATAGTTGTATTGATAATGTTTGAGGATTAGTATGTAAACACATTATAAAGACCTGCAATGAATTCCTTTTAAATATACTAGTACATAGTAGCTAATAAAACAAGTACTTGTCAAAATTCCAAAGATTAAACATTTTATGAACTGTCAAAAATTCAAATTCAAAGGATTAAATTCCTGCTTCTCTGCATTTGGTGTAATTTCTAATTATTAAATACCTATTGGATTCACTACAGACTGAATCCTTTCAACATTCTAATCGACTGTTTAAAAAGCTTATCTGTGTGTACAGAATTCTGTTTATCTCTTATATAGGAAATGATTATCTCATTTTCATGTTATAATATTTGCTCTTTAAGTTCTAGGACATTGTTGATGTCAGCTTTGCATTCTACATTATGTCTAGCATTGATTTTTGCATGTAGAGTTACTCAATATAAAGTTATCCAAAGAATAGTAAACACATGTGAGAAAATAACCAGTTGTTGAAAACTGGAAAGAATCAAAGAGCTGGTTCTTTTATATATGTTTCCTTCACTAGTCGCCTCCGTTACTGTAATTGATCCTAATGGACCACAGTACAAACATAAAACTGCTCCTTTTAAAGTAACAGTAAATGCCTGATACATTTTTCACTGTGGTTTCTTTAAACCTCTGATTTCTGGATTTCTCATGCCAATTCTCAGTGTCAGTCAATGGTTTATCTCTGTGGATTGCTTTTCAAATGTCAGGGTTCTCCGTGTTTCTGCCTTTAATCTCTTTATTCTAGATGTTCTTTCTTGATTGTCTGGAATAAGATAAATGATTATGTATATCTATATCTTCTGTTTTTAAATAACTGTCCTAAGTATCAGAAACCCAGTTACTAAATACTTGCTGGACTCTACACCTATTCATCCACCATAAATATCAACATCATCATTTCCAAAACCAAAATATACCTTTCTGCCCCTATCCGCACTCAACATCAAAATAGACCCATAATTAATCTTTGTCTTAACCCTGAACCAACATTCAAGATTCATAAAGCCCTGCACATTTTATCACCTAAAGACTGCTCAAACTTTTTCCCTCATCTCTATTCCCACAGCTAGTGCCTCTGTAAAATCTCCCCTTATCTTGTTGCCACTGAATATTCTTTCTAAAACATTATTAGTAGTAGTATTAATACTATTAGTATTTCCAAAACATCATTCTTTCCAAAAGTACTTCATTCTATAAGGATTTTTTCCAATGTACAATAATACCATTTTCATGATTTTATTTCTTCAGTGTTTTTATAAGATTATAGGGAAACAATATAATATTAGAAATAAAATATACCTTGAACTCACTGTTTTCTCTCCTGATCTCTTCTTAACATAGAAGCAAAGTCATTGCTGATCAACACTTTCCACCTTCATAACCATTCCTTTATGCTCACGTCAGCACATTATTTTCTGTTCATAAAAACTTGTGAACCCCAAACTAAGCTCAAGTATTCTTTCCCTTTTTATTTTTCATTAAAAGAGTTTTTCTTCTTCCTTTTAAGATCTTCTGACATATAATTTTTCATTCTGTTTACCACACCTGCCTGCTCATCTTCCAATATTGTTAGATTTTCCATTTCCATGATTCTTTGTGCTATGCATACAATTTGATTGTAGAACTTACTCATATTAATAATTACAATTATATACATTTTATGTAATTACAAATATATATCTTTTCATTAAATCAGTCGACTTGAAGACAGAAGAAATGCTATCTTTCTATTTGAATCCCCAGCTCCTAGTAGGTTATTTGGAGCTGTAAGGTGTTTGTTATTACTTTTGAAATAAATAAACTAATTCAGCAGAATAGTGTTTGGTATAAAACACATCTCTTTACTCTTGCCTTCCAAGAAATAACCCCCTCTTGTTTGGCAGTACTAAGTCTCCCATGAAAACTTTTGGCCTCACATTTCCATTTCTATTGTGACCTTGACAAATTAAGCATCTCTCTCTCTCACTTGCTTTCTCAAGTTGTCTCTTTCAACCAGTACTGTACCTTAGGTACAGAAATGTACTCTTTACCACCAATTATTAAAACAACTCAAACTATGCAAGATATTATGCTCTCTTCTTCCTCCCTCTCTGCTTCTCATTCCTTTCTTTTCCCATTCCTGCCAAATTTCTCAGAAAAGAAACCAAATTTTTGCTTTCTTATGATCCTTTCAATCTCTCAGATATCCAAGCTGCTGCGCACATCTCAGGAAATCCGTGCAGTCTTACAGCTTGATGCCACTGGAAACGTGTGGCTTGCAGGTCCAGCTGGGCCCTCCGAGCAGCTCAGCCAACCTTCTTAGTAAAGTCTCCACTGTCATTTAGCTCAGCAGCCATCTCTATCGCAAACAACTTGCTACTTAGCCATCCTGCCAATGCCTCCTAACAGTCTTCTTTACTCTCAGTACATGAGTCTAATGATTACTCAACTTGAAATCTTTAGCTTCCTATCCTTCATATACATCCCTTTGACCCTCTTGTTTTAATTTCATTTATTTTTGCCTCCTCCGCCTGTTCCAATTATATGACCCACAAATCAGTATTCAGCTCATTATTTTCTTTTTTTTCTTGGCTGTGCTGCGTGGCTTGCGGGATCATAGTTCCCCAACCAGGGATTGAACCCGGGCCCTGGGCAGTGAAAGCTTGGAGTCCCAACCATTGGACTGACAGGGAATTCCCTAATTTCTTTTATAATACTTCTGGTTCCTAAAAATTCAACACTATTCAGAATTTGGGCTTTGAGATTCAACAGATGCTAGTTGTATTTCATTGGACAAGGTACTTATTAGCCCCTTCAAGTTTTACTTTCTTTAGCTATAAAATAGGATAATGTCTATTTCATAGAGTGTTAAATGAGATAACGTTTGCAGAATTATTAGCTCGGAGCTTGTTATGAGTCGTTCCAAAAATGGCAATGATTTTACTATCATTTATTGAACAACTAATATATGTCAGGAACAATTCTGACAAATGTGAGGGAAGAAGTGTTGGAAAAATTCCATTCTTTTCATTGGAGCTTACATTGTTGTAGGAAATTTCATGTAACAAAAAAATAATATATAATTAAGGAAGGCTGCATTCCATAACAGGAACTAAACAACAGATGAGAAGAAATAAGTGTGCCATTTATAATTCACTTTTTCTTTTAGTCATCCATTTAGCTGAATATTTAAATTCTTCCTAAGCTGCACCTCTCCTCAGTAGGTTATGACATCATGTAGAGACACTAGTTTAGAATGTGTCTCAGTATTAGTTCATTCTGCCCATTCCCACCATGAGCACACTGGTTCTCCCTCTATTACTCCTGAGGGAGACCTTGGCCATGGTCCCTAGTGCTTCCTCATTCTCACCAAGGTCTCATTCCAATGCAACCTACGACCTTCTGTTTGATTGAGGTTCTGTACCTGAGCAGGACCCTATGAGGCATTCCCAGAATAGACCCCAACCTTGCCTGCCTTTTGTCTGTAGAAAAACTTTATTCAAAGAATAAATTTAATCAGAGAAGTGAGAAAATGCAGAAAGAAAGGAAAACAGTCAAGCAAGACAAAATAATAACACTTTAGCCATTTAAACAAAGTCAAGGACATTTAGTTCTTCTTCAAGGGCTATAGATCATGTTCTGAGCCACGTCCTTTGAGCTGTTTTGCAGATACTGAAAACCCCAGCAGGTGGAAGAAGTTAACTGCATGCTGCCCACAAGCAGGTAGACCCCAAACCGGTTGGAACCAGAAGGTTGATGATATTGACTCCCAATTACCGCACCACCAACCAATCAGAAGAATGTCCACCAGCTGATCATGCCCTGCTCCTTGAGCACTATAAGTCTCCTCACTACCCCCTCCAGGGTGGGACACACAGTCTTGAAGGCATTAGCCCACTGTGGCCCTGCTTTGCCTGGCAAAGCAATAAAGCTATTTATTTCTACTTCACCCAAAACTCTGTCTCCGAGATTTAATCTGGCACCGGTGTACAGAGGCCAAATTTCGGCAACAGTTCCCAAAGCACAGTTCAAATTATATCACTTTTCTGCTAAAAAAAATTTTTTTTGAAAGGCTCCCAATAATCCAGTTGCTCTCAGCCTAGCATCCAAGATCCTTCACATCACCCCCTTCTTGGTACATTTATACCTTCTAGGCTGTATGGGTTCCAGCCACCTTCCCACTTAGCTCTTCCTCCAACTCCCCTCCCGCATCTCCTGCTTCCTTTGACCCTGTGGTTTTGCTTATGTTATTGCTCTCCCCTCTGTCACTTTTTTCTTCTGCCTGTAAAATCTATTTTATTTTCTTTAATAAGAATAATTGCAAATGCCATGTTTTTTATAGGGTCTTTCTGTTTTCCTAGAGGAGAGATGATCTTGCTTTTGAGTACTTGTTGCCCTCTGAACTACTAGTAAAGAAGGCACGAATTGCTCTCCCTTGTATTTCCTTTACCTGAGGATTCCTTATCTCCCCGCCAGCTTGTTAACTCCTAGAAGATTGACTACTCCTACTAAGTGCACTGAAAACAGCAAGAATACAAAGAAGCTTGTTCTCTCCTTTACTTAATTATTTTTCATTACTGAGAGTACAAGGCCTAATACAAAGAGTTGCTCAATAAATATTTGCTGAATCGAGTCAATTAAATCAAGGAAGTTTGCCTCTAATAAATATGTTACAACACTTTAAAATTTGAACTTTAACTGAGTGTAACTGCATGACCATACATATCTTACGGCCTTTTTGGTCTTCATTTACAAGATACTTTAGCAAATATTCCAAACTTTAATTTGTATTATAGGATGTTGAAAGTTGTAGCTACAAGGACTAGGGACTGGATTTGAATTCCAGCTGAGAATTGTGGTGCAGTTAACCATTCCTATACAATTTACTTTAATGAGAGCAGTAATGTATTATTACCAAGAAAAAGTAACTAAAAGGTTGGTTGACCAAGCGGTGTGAAATTGAGGTAAGCAACAACCTCCTAATTAGAAATGAAAAGAGACGGCGGCATTTCTAGGGTTTGGCTAAGTGTTGCAGGAGGTCATCGAGAGGACGTGACTGCTGGTTGAACCCGAGAGATCTGGACCCCGGGGGGAAAAAAAGGGCTCATCACCGCTCCCGTCCTCGGTACAAATGTATGTTCTGCCCAACATTTTCATAGTGGGAGCCATTTTCAAGAACACAGCATTGAGAGAGAAATGCACTGTTGAGACCATCTGGATGGTCTTCATGAACCCAGTTCAGGCCTCTATATAAATTCTTAAGAATCTTGTGGGCGGGTACAGAGATCTCCCGGTTCTGCAGCCACCAGGAGAAGCCTGGTATTAAGTCCTCCTGTTTATTAAACCTGCCCCCTGCCCAGCCGGAGTAGCTGGCTCTTTCTTAGGTCTCTCCTTGCTTTCTGTGTGCTGGGGCAACTTTTCGAACCAAGACTAAGTTGAACCCAAATGCTCTTTTTATTTTTATGTTTTTTTCCCCCTTGGAAGTATTTGGGGAATAAAAAGTCAGTCTAGTCTTCAGTGGTTCACTTTGTGATTCTTTATTACGGTCAGTTACGGCAGATGAGCAGTGAATGTGTCACTTTAAGAAGAAAATCTTCTTAACCTTGAAGGGATGAATCAGCTGTGAAATGCTCTGATACATTCGGAGGGATCCTTTTGTAGATTTATGCTATAAAACTGAAAAACATTTTACACAGGCTGACGCAGGCTCTAGTTCAATAAAATCTACAAACATCGCTTCTCTTTCCTTTTGAGAAAAAGAAACACTATAGATCATTATTTTCCTAGAATAAAATGAATAACTTTGAACATCCATCAAGTATAATGAGGTATTCTTTAATTGATCCAAGCCATTTAGGCTCCTAACGGCACTGTCGTTTCCAGAAAAAAAAAAAAAGTTGTCAGTGCGTGTAATTTTGTTCCTCTATTTTTTCCTCATATATTTGAGTCAGAAAGCTTTTGAAAAATCACATATGCAACTCTGTAGTAATTCCTAAATGATGATGGATAGCAGGTGTGTAATTATAAATTAGTATCAGCTGGATAAGGAGAGGTACATTTTTAAAATGCAAAACATCTGCCATCAGACTAAGGTTGCTCTGAGCCTCCGCGCTCTCTAGCCCTGTCTCTACCGGGAGATAAATTAATGAAAACTACTTGGCTCAACCGCTGGCAAAACTCTTCCTGTTTGTACCACACTTGGAAAAAGACTCTTGGGACTAGAAGTGGAATCCTTCCTATTGATTGGCTGGTTAAATAGAGGACCATTAGCTTCAGACGGGCTAGATTGATTATACAGCAGCAGCGCGAGAGCCGAGACTCAGAGCGGAGTGAGCGTCAGGGTGAGAAGGAGAGAGAGGGGAACGCAGGGTTCGGGGCGGGGGAGGGCAGCGGGGCGCGTTCCGTCGCATCCCTGGGTGACCGCTGGTGCCCCTCGCCTGGCTCCACAGCTCCCTCGGTCAACAACTTTCTGAGGTGCCTTTTCTTTTGCAAGAGGATGTCAGCTCCGAGCCCCGGCAAGGAATAACAGACTTCACCTTGGATTTGTTCACCCACTCCTGCTTCATCAAAGAGGATTTTGGAAAGAAAACCCCAGTCAAGTCCCCTTTCCAGCCCCACTTTGTTCCAGAATTGAACAGAAACAGTTTCCTGTTCCAGGTAAGAAAATTAAATTGTTATATCTGGTTGTCTTTTTAGTCCTACACGATAAAATACAGCAGAACTCTGCATGCTTTAAAAACTGAGTTTGCAGTGATGTATTAAAGTTAATACAATACACAGGCACGTGGATTTAGAAATGTGTTAATGCATATTTATGTGAATATGTGTGCTATTTTATCTCCAGGTACATATAAGTTTTTTGTTGGTTTTATAAGATCACTAGATTATAAGTTTATGAGCAGATAGTCTGCACGAAGAAGAGAAATAAAGTCCTCACGAAAAAGGGCATTTCTGGTGACAACCTCGAAATATGTTCACATATACGGTTCTTAGCTGTTAAACAACTTTGAACAATAATAGCAAAGCCTGAAAGGACCATTACTGAATTAAATGTCTACTATTACATTTCATGCAGACATAGAAGCTACTAGGTGCTTTTCAGTGATTGTCAGTGGTGATTTTTTTTTTTTCGCTAAATGTCTTTTGATTGCAGTCTTAACGCTTCAACATAAACATCATGTGTCTTAAATGACGTGACATTAGACTGCCATCTTATTATGGCTAAGTTATTGATAACTAGCGTTTGGCCTTAAGTACAGAGCTAAGGCCAAGAAATATGACTCTGGAGATGTTTAGCTAGTGCTCAGAGCTGCAGTTCCCTCCGTTCCCTCAGTTAATGATTTAAGTGTCAGTGATGGTATGTGCTGGTAAAGTGCCTGGGAATATATATAGGAACGTTGCACATATTAAAGTCTCTGCTGGGAATGGGGATTTGTTTTCATGATTGTAAGGAAAGTGATAGGGTGGAATAGGAATAACAGGCTGGGACAATGCAGTGCTGATGTAGTTGGTTAACCTTAGGTTTATAGGTCACAAATGTCAACTGCTAAAGAGACGGCATTGTACTATGAGACAAAAAGGATTTATTTCATCCTTTCTAGAATTAAAATGGTTTGTGAGGTTTTTCTGATGGCGGTTGATTTGCTTTTGGATCAAAGAAGTGAGATATTTTATCCCAAGAGCTGTTCTGATTGTCCTTTCAAGTGGAGTTCGCTGAGTCACTCCTCTAATTGGAACCAAGGTTCCATCTGTGATAAGTCCGCAAGACTTTTTAATGTGTTATACAATGTTTCAAATGAGAATGTGACGGCCAACCCTCTTGGGAGCCAATGTAGCTGAAGTTCTGCGTATTACATACTCTGAACGCCAGTATTTTTATGTGTTTCACCCTGTCTTGTATTTTAAACCTAACTACATATTTGAAGAGCACAGCTTTTCATGATATCTATTTTGTCTTCCAAATGTGAAATAATATTTTCATGTTTTGTTATTAAATATTATAGCTACCCAGATATTTCTATATATAATAGCTATAGCAGAAGGGAATGATTGTATCATTGTTATACATTTTTTGAACTGCAGTTTGACAAAAGGAATAGAAATGTGGATTAGAGAATACTGGATTTTTAAACTTTGAATTGAGTCATTTGAAAAGAATATACACCTTTTTTGGGTATTATGTTTGAGAAACTAATGCCAAACTATGGACTGAGGAAAGTGGCAGGCACTGTAGACCGTACATTTACGTATATATTAGCACTGTTGTATCGGATCCACATACAGCATTTGTCTTAAATCAGTTTTAATCTTGTTTAATTATTGCTTTGTGTATTATATTATGCTAACTTTTTGTGCAAATTATCCAAAATAGTGTTTTAATCCTTCCATTTTATTGTTTATGCAAATAATATGAGATTTCAACAAAGGATATACTTAAGTTTTAGCGAATTTGGTAATTTCTATATTTAATACACAAAATTATTGAAAATTCCGTAACTTTTGTTGCAACAATATTAGTGTCAGAGCTATTTATACGGTACATTTTCCTTATAGCAGTTATTTATGGGTTCTATTGAGGTATACACAGTAAACAAAACTAATTCTTAATTGCATTGTATGATTTTATGAGACAGTTAATACTTTAGCACGGACAGATGTAAATCTCCATACTTAATTTTTTCCCATGAATAGGCATATTTTTCCTTTAAAAAGACTTTTAAAATAATTTCTTAATCCATGTACCTCTTGTACTTGGGCATCTTCTTAGCTTACCCTCAGTATTACTTCGATTCTCTCTTTTTCTTATCTTACATATTCTGTGGTTACTCCTAAGAGGGATTCCCCATATTCTTAATAGAAATGGTATCATGATTGGGGAAAAAAAGCAAGTTATTTTTTAAAAAAATATTTCACACTTCCCAACTATGTAATTAATATGGCTCCTGCATTCCTGATCAGTGCTTCTCAGCAAACATGACTGAGGAAGACACATGTCCTAGCAGTCATGTATATAAACTACAGTCTGAGTCAAATCCAGCCGTTTACTTAGTTCAGCTTAGGAATCTTCACTTTTCTATGCATTTTTGAGAAGGCTCCATTTGACATTTTATTCAACTTTCCATTCATTTCCATAGTATCAGATGTCTTCCAGCCATAGTGAACCAACAAGAACTGAGAAAGTACAACCTATTCTGTTTTTGTAGATATCTGAACCGTTAGGGGGCTCTTTCTTCCTATGTTCTACTCAGCAAACCACTGTGAGAGGTTCTACTGCTTTCTTAAAGTGTTTCCCTGTTTTTAAAATGTCGAGTGCTGCTTGAAGTAGGTATCTCCTATTCCCCACAAAAAGAAACATTTCAGATCAATAAGAATTCTTTATTTTCACAGGAAAGTGAATTTATCTTATGCTTTCTAAATTTTTTCTCTTTCAAATATTCTTGTATATAAGAGGTTTAATTTTTGAAAATAACAGAGCCTTCAAATATTAAAGTGACTGATTTTAAACAAATATAAAGATTATATGTTATGCCACTAGCATCTGAAATGTTCAAATAAGGAAAAAACTAAAGGGAAGACACTTCTTTTACAATTGTCTGCAAATATCTGTGAACCACATAGACAGAATGAGTGACTCTGGGCTTACATGCAGTTTGCTTTCAGGAGAAGAGAACAGCAGGCAGCTAAGAGAATATTACTTGTTCTCTACAAAAATAGACATGGAAGAATTGAAAATAATAGGATGGTGTCACTGTCCATACACGTGTCCAAATACAGATAGGAACTCTATTTTTAAGTATCCGCCCCCCCCCCCCAAATTCTTCATCGTACTGTATGAAGGTTTCATACATATACACAGAGGGTGATGCAAGGGCTGATTATGGGGGGAAGTGTGTTTCCTGTATCACTTCTGAAGCCATGCATGTTGAATTACACTGCAGACTTTCCTGATAAATGGAAACACATTCCTCCATCTCCAAAACAGCTAAAGATGTCCCCTGACTGCAGGTCTTATTTGGGGATTAGTCAACACTTAATGATGTCTCTGTGCAAAAGTAATCTATTTAGTAGGTCTGGGCTTTTCATCCCATGATGGCAACTCCAGGGAATGAGAAAGAAGTGACATCCACTTTCTGAGAGAGATTTATTTTGGGAAGTGAGGGAAGGGGAGGGATTCTGGGCAATGAATCATGGAATTCCAATCCTTTATTGAACGTTCATTAACTTATTAGGGTAGAAGAGTAGTTGCTTAAATAAAATGGGAAGATGGAAATGGTACAGTCATTTCCTTTACTGGTGTTTTGAAAGTAGACATGTAAGGGTTTTATTCTTTGTCTGAAAATATGCATACCTTGAAAGGAGTGAATTTTGAATGCGACTAGTATAATATACATAGTTGTGTGGTAACCATTCCAAGTATATCTGGAATAGGCTGGTATATGGTCTAATGCAGTTCTTTCTCACAAAATTATATTTTGTTTATGTGAATTATTGAGTAATAAAACTTGAGTGGGAATCCTAATGCTACAGTTCAATGTAATCAGTATGAAAAATATTTTAAGAAATTTAACTTTTTTCTTCTAAAAAGAGGTTGTCTTTTATGTTAAAGTAGGGCAATGTTGGAGACAGAAAAAAGGGCTAAATTTGAAAATAAGACAAAGAAATGAAAATGCAGTGACTGTACTTGATTTTTTTTATATTGCAAAATTTTACCCAGAACTAAGAGATAAATATAACAATGCAAGTTAAATACTCATGTTTTCTATTTAATGGTAAAGAGGTAAAAATACCACTGAAATGTAACTTTCTATACCTCACATGATATGAGGACAAATCTCTATAGAGATGTGAAGAGTAGAAAAATCAGTACCTGGTATGGGTAGCTACTAATATGGTGGCCTAATAGTAGACTTTCAAAGGAAACAAGATAGCTTATTCCTATTGAGTTTAATCTAATGGATTGAGAAAGATAATATAAAGAATTAGAAAGCATGCATCTGTCTATACTTGTTTTGTTGCTATTACCAATGAACTGAACTGCACTTTTCTATAAAATCACTCCTGAGCCTGTTTGTCTTTGTAAAACTGTGTGTGTATATGATTGGGTGAAAATATCTGTGTGGATATACGGGTATAGTTTTTACAGAGTTTGAATAACATAAAAATATAATCACCTTTACTATGCAACATGATTTGTGTTCTATAGCTTCCATTTTCCACTTTAATAAGTTATCCACATTGTATTCAAATCCCCCCCACCGCCCCACTGGTACACACACATAAACGGCCAATATGATTACCTCTAGCTATGTTATATTAGAACTTGCTTACGTATAACCTTAGATTGATCCATGTTGTTTCTCTTCTAATGGGCATTGTTGCATGTCCATTAGAACTGTGTCTTGAATCATGTAACTGAATCCTTACATCTTGTTGTTTACCAAATTCCAGTTACCCTAAATTGTAAATAAGATTTTACCACAGGGTTACTGAGAATAATGGAAGATAATGTATTATACATTTTAGTAATTCATAGAATGGATAAGGTATAGGTAGAAATAAGAGTGAGCTTTATTACTTGTCTAAAGGATATACAAATACCACTCATGTTAAGTAATCCATTCTAACCTGTGATTGGCAGAAAAAGAAAGTGGGAGAAGGTCCGGTAGCAAAACATAGTATATAACAAGTAGCATTTTAGAGCAGACATGGCAAATGGGTTTCAAACATCTATAAGATATCCATTTTTTAAATAAATAGTTAAATTTTTAGATTAGTTTGCATTTACTGAAAAATAAGACGAAATGACATAGACTTCCCATATACTCCCTCACTTCCATCTCCCTGCTACCCTACTAGTTTCCTCCCCCAACCTGGCTAGTTCTCCTGTTATTAATATCTGACATTTTCAAGATACATTTGTTATGATAAATGATAAGATATTATTAACTAAAGTCCATAGTTTACATTAGAGTTCAGTCTTTGTACTGTACATTCTATGGGTTATGACAGATGCATAATGACATATATCCACCATAGAGTTACATGAACAAAAGTTCCGCTGCCCTAAAGTTTCCCTGTGCTCCACCTATTTATGTCTCCCTCCCTCCCTCCCTCTGAACCTCTGATCTTTTTACTGTCTGCATAGTTTTGTCTTTACGAGAATGTCATATAGTTGGAATCATACAGTGTGCAGTCTTTTCAGATTGTCTTATTTCACTTAGCAATGTGCATTTTAAGTTTGTTTATGTCTTTTGGAAACTTGACCTCATTTCTTTTTATTGCTGAACAATATTCCATTGCATTGATCAACCACAGAATGTTTTTTTTTTTAATCCATTTATCTACTGAGGGGCATCTTGGTTGCTTCCAAGTTTTGGAAATTCTGATTAAAGTTGCCGTAAACATTCAGGGAAAGGTTTTTTGTGTGGACGTAACTTTTCAATTGATTGGGTAAAAACAGTGCGTGTGATTTCTTACTCATATAATAAGAGCGTGTTTAGTTTTAAAAGAAGCTGTCACACGATCTTCCAGAATGACTGTGTCATTTGCCTTCCCATCAGCAATGAATGAGGGTTCCTGTTGCTCCACATCCTCCCTAGAATTTGGTGGTGTCAGTGGTTGGATTTCAGTCATTCTTTTAGGTTTATACTGTATCTCATTGCTGTTTTTTACATATACTTTTGATTGGTAATAATCTGCTTGTGCCATGTTGAGAATAAGTCCAGGGGACATCATGGGTCTTCAGGAAACATGTCCATAATCAGTTGGACAGGGTGTGTGTTTGGTGAGGAGGGAGTCATCCATTATTTGTAACTCACATTCACTCTTCACAATTTAGGGCTCTGGTGGAATGAATGTATAAGTTAGAGCAATCAAATAATTCAATCCTGCATTTCTCAGTAATCAGATAATAATAATTTTCTCTTTTTCAAGCACTGTGATTGAATTAAGGGACATAAAACCCCATAAAATTTAGTAGCTATCATCACTTAGACTTTGTTGTATGTCGAAAACCTAACAACTATAACAGCATCCAATCTGATTTCTTTTTGTCAAGCCTCTTCTTTCTTTGCCTTTCTATATTGTTACTTCTAGCCATATTTCTACTGTGGGTAGAAATGTCTGGCTTCATATTACTTATGAGAGAAAAAGAAAATCCTCAGGCAGATTGACATTTTTCATAATCTGGCCCTAACCAGTTTCTGATATCACTGGTGATTACTCTGAGCTCAAGCTCAGCTATATTTTCCCTTTCCCCAAAGTACTTTCTCTCAGCTTTCAACTTTTGCTTAGAATAGTCTTCCTGATTTGATTTGCCTTCCTTACATTCTCTACTAATTCAAATATTACCAAACTTTCTATAAATCCTTATTAAGAATTCCTCTACTATTAATCACATAAGGCCTTGCACTGTTAACTAGATACATTGTTAAGAAAGATACATTGATTGTATCTTTATTACATCCTTCTATGCAAACTATATGATTAAGAAAAAGAAAGATAATCCTTTGTATTTATTTTTTGCAGTCCTTAAAATGCAATGTTCATCCTACTTATTAATGCCTATTTGTTGAAGGAATATATCAAAACATTAATTCTTATTAGTATAAACTTTGTAAATGATTTTTGAAAATTTTTTCATGTCTCCAATACCCTTGCATTTATTCCCCTTTTTCTTTTGATTTAAAAAAAAGAAGGGCACTCCAGTTGGTGGAAAGGTCTCATCTGCGAATCGTTATATGAAGGTAGGTACCTATAAAACTTGTACTCACACCACTTAGCTGCCCTGCTCCTGCTTTTCTGTCTACCCATTGGAACAACATGCAGTTGTATTATGGTAGCTACGCAAATGTGTATATGTCTCTTACAGATAACAACTTCTGTGGGTGAATATAGGGTCATTATACAGTGTGTATTATTAGATACCCCTCAGAAAACAAAATTTAAGGTATTTGCTAAAAGAAAGCAATCTAAGGCAGAGAGTACAAGGTAGAGATTTGTTTATGCTCTCTTTTGGGGCATTGATTTTAATTTAAAATATATTGAAAGTAGAGCCAAGCAATTGAACTAGTTTGTTAACATGCTAATAAAATTTTGGAAGGTCTCTTGAAACAATGCACAGATCAAGGTCTATCTGAAACATAAAAAAATGCTGGTCTCTGAAGATGTTTACAGGTCCGGCAAAAGAACAGATAGGAAAAAGTATTTAAAATGCCATTGTCTTCTCTGTGTGTGGATAGGTGTCTTGGCATATTTACTTCTTGTAAATTAACTTATATTCTGAAATGCGCTTTTCTGACATTCATTTAATAATTTATATGTGATTTTAATGTTCTTTTTCATAGTTTAGTTGTTGGCTGGTAGAGGTACTCAGGGTATCACTTCTACCATCTAGTCATCGAATGCTTCTGTCATAAATCAATATAACTTTTTAACTTCTTGGTTTGCAACTAGAGAACTCACCAATTCTTTGCCAAGAATACTCCTTGATAAACTGTTCCTTAAATCTGCTGAGGACAGAACACTTTGACCGAAAGCAACAAAATCACCGCCAAGAAAGAACACTAGAGGTTTTTTTAGAACAAATTTCTGAAGGCCAATTTTGAAATTCATCTGATAGAAGGAAAAAGAGAAACAAGCTGAATTTCAAATTCAGGTCTTTCCATCTCTGAAGCACATTTTAAAAACACTATGTTTATATTATTGCCTCTCTTACTCCACAGACTTGAGAAATGTTTTTCTGTGGCTTTTTTGTTTTGTTTTGAATATCTGTAAGCCTGAGTTTCATCCGCTTTATAACAAGGAAGATAATGCTATTAACCTTATAGAGATGATCCAAGGGTTCAATAAAAATCATATGGGTAAAAAGCTTAGAAGAGTGACTACCATAATCACAGGCATAAAAACAACAGCAGGATTGATATACATTAAATGCTTCTGAATCTACAGTGCTTGAAAATGGATTTAAAATGCCTTCTTACTATCATTCATTCAGTCATTCAAGAAACATTGTTGGGATGCTAATAGGCATGAAAATTTATTCTTAACTATTTGAGAGGCTATAAAGATGAATAAAGAATATATTAGGGGTTCCCCATGTGGAAGACAAGGAATAAAATCATGTCAGTAATGAAACTATTGTTCTTATAGCCTCAGATGTGACCGCACCCCCCCCCACCCCCACCCCGTCCTCCAATGTGGAGGTAGAGGCTGTTGAAACAACATTTTTTCTTTTCCAGCTTTGCTTCCCATCAGGTTTGCTAAGGAGGTACTAGAGGGAGTTGGAAGGCAGGAAAAGGCAAGAAAATGTCTTCCTTCCCTTTCTGTTTGCTGCCTTTGTCAGCTTTACCTCACACTGCTCTTCACCTCAGTCTGGCCGTTGACTCAACCAGCATTTGCTTCCTGTTTCCTGCTGCTTCCCGTTCTCACAGACCTGGTTTCACTGTGACCCTCCCAGTGGGGGACCAGGAGCCAGGCACGCAGACCCCTTCCACTCGCTCCGGGGGGCCCCTTCTCCATCTTTTAGGTTCTTATATCTTTAATAAATAGTTGTCCTTGAGAAAACAAAATATTTCAAAGTCCTTTGTTTTTTTTTTTAAAAAGGTAGGAAAAATACTTCAAGACAGAGAGTGTAAATTAAAGGTTTGTTCATATCACTTTTTAAAAAGCATTTATTTGAATCTGAAAGATCATAGAAAAAGAACCAAGAAATTCTCCTTTGTTCCCCCAGCCTTAAGGGTGGTAGCTGCTTCCAGCATTTACTATCTCTTTCTTAACTCACTGTTTTCTTCTTGTATTTTCAGTCTTCCAAGGAATGTATTAACTTCCTGTTAACATAACTATTATGATTTCTGTTCTCCTGAATCAGTACTGACTAAATAAAGAGCTGATACTAGAAGTTGATACCAGAGGAGTTGAAAATAGTAATGGAGCTGGAAAACAATGTTAGGTCCAGGAATTTGATTTGATCGTGTCCTTGGCCATGGCATGATACTGAACTATTTGCTAATGGTAAATAGGATACTAGAAACCTATAGCATGCTGTGACTTACCAAATAACCAAACATCTTTACTTACGATGAAGGGCCTTCTGAAGCGAAGCTCCAGAAACCAAGTCGTAACTGATCTTCACTATTTGGTGGTGATTACAAGAGTATAAGATGGAATACTTGTTTTAGTACTTAAGAGCTTACAGATAAACAAACAAAACAAACATACCAGGCAAAAAAGCTCATGGCTTTAAATTATTAGTTCATAACATTGCAAGAAAATCAGGAAGCTTCTAAAGCATTCTGAGTGGGTTTGGATTAAGCTGATAAACATGAAACTCTTGAGTTTCTCTACGCCTCTCTCTTTAGCAAAAAAAAAAAAAAAAAAAAGTCTTTCTTTTTCTCTTTGAGGAGACTAGCTTTCTCTTGCTTGAAGATCCCACAATAATCCACCTGATAGACTTGCCAGGCAAAAGTTGTTTACTTTCCTCAAGATTCAACGTCCCCGTTATTATCTCCTGACCCGTAATTAGAGTCAGAGCTTTCTAGAGTTCAGCATGTTCTCTGAAAGGATACATAGAAAATCTGACCTAGGAGGACCTAACTTACACTTCAAAATAATTGCAAGATTTTGCTAATTGATACCAGCAAAAAGCTAGGGACTACATCAGGTACTGTATTCTAAGAAAAATAAACAAAGAATGACAAAATATAACAGTGGATTGTGCTGGATTTATTGATATGAATGTATCTAACAGGGATTCTATACTTAATAGATTTGATTGCACATCTGAAAGTAGCACTAAGAGTTATTTGGTAGGTTGATTGGTGACCTAAATTGAAGGAGGTTGAAATGCCATAACTTATTTATCATAACATAAAAGAAAGACTGCAAAAGCTTAGAGAGAGAGGAATGTTAGAGCAGGTTTATTATGTGCAAGCTGGCTCCCTCCTTTCTTCCACATCACTCCCATCTAGAGGACTTAGAGGATACTCTCTTCATGAAGGCAGTGAAAAAAATCAGTAAGCGGTGAGGATACCAGACATTTCAAGTACCACTTAAAAAGTTTCGTGGTACTAGCCACAGCAGTTCAGACATGAGAGTGGGAGATGTCACCATTGATTCTTCATCTGTCACCATTGAGATGAGCTTCCTGATGGTAGTGTATAAGATGGAGAGAATCCAGAGTCATAGAAGCCAAGGAGATAACTGCCCAGGCTGAGATGATGCACATAACAAACAGCAGCAACAAAGTACTAATCAGGGTATTTTTACCTTCAGGGATCTTTGCTGTTGGCCAGTTGATCATGCTGTTCCTAAAACTGTATTCGATGTATACAATAACAACAACACATTTTATGTCTGT